>NC_039260.1:16558424-17158424 GCF_003368295.1 Carassius auratus | reverse complement strand
ACTTCCTCAAGCAGAACAAATTCAGCCCGCTACCTCTGAAGGTGATCCGTCCCATTCTTCAGCAGGTAGCCACGGCACTAAAAAAGCTAAAGGCCATGGGACTGATCCACGCGGACCTTAAGCCTGAGAACATCATGCTGGTGGACCCTGTACGGCAGCCCTACCGGGTGAAAGTCATAGACTTTGGCTCAGCCAGTCATGTTTCCAAAGCCGTCTGTTCGACGTACCTCCAGTCGCGGTACTACAGGTATGTACCAACTAAAGACTGAGTTGATTGTCAACTAAAATTGGTTTTGATTAGTGGGTGACCGATTGATCTGTTTTGGTGATTTAATCTGCACCAATAGTTGCAAAGTGATTTACATTACGCTGGCCAGAGCAAAGTAGGCAGAGTTTTCAAAACGACTATTTTTAATGTAAATCTCTCTGTCTATGGGCCAATTGTTCCAACCATGCGATGTCGTAATATGAAATGACTCTGTATGGACCATACAATACATGCCTATTTTGCAGTTGCATGTTTACTTTGCAGTTCACCACATTACAATTGTTATCACGGTATTCACTGTGCATTTATAACATCACATTTTCGATAACCACAGAGCTATATTTAATCGAAATAGTGAAGGAGGCTGGAGGAGGTAAAATGGTTTGTAAAAACGTTAACTTTGTATTTTTTAGCTCTGGAAATTCCAAAACAGACAAGGCTGTTCATCCATTTTGCTTTCCGCCATTGTTGGGCTCCATTTCTATTGGCCGCGTGGGGAAATGTCACAGAGTGCAGTGACAAAAGTTGAACTGTTTTGAACTTTGACGGCCACTGCGCATGCGCTTTGGTCGGCGAAGCAACTAACCGCCCTCATGCGGCATAAGCATTGAAAGGAATGGTTTTCATAGCACTTACTTTTCTGCGTCCTGTGTGAAAGCCGCTTGAGACTGTGCACTACACAGATGTTGCAGATGTTGCTTTAAAACTGAGACAATTTAATCGTATGTATGCAGTAAACTACAGTGCACGTTTTCATACCATTATCAAGTAATGAATCTGCTGACTAGATGATGCATTAGTGAAGAGCTGCAGTATGTTTGCCGACAAGGCTAAAAGGACACAAACTTCATTAGTACCTCAAGCGGTTAAAGTGTGACCAAAACATGCAAGTCTGACCCAAATATTTAATGAGATGATTGTTATAATTTATTTGCATTAGTTTATCAGTGACAGCTGGTAACTTTAATGGATTTGTTAGCCAGTGAAGTTGCATATTTAAATCTAATGAAGTGGTAAAGCAAAGGGATATGTTTATGCAGCCGACAAAAACCTGCTATGCCACTCACATAGTTTTCCTGTAAATTACATTATATTTGTCCAATAGTGTTGTTAATGTGCATAATGACTTCAGCCTATGCCTAAAAGATTGCATTTTTCAGTGAAACATTTGTTTTTTTGGCTCTTAAAAAGGCTGTTTGCTTCATATAGAGAGCTTTAAATATAGATTATTAATTTCACTTACTTGTTTTGTTTGCTATACTCAAGAGTGCATCCAATAAACCTCAGCATTCATAGCAGAGTTGTTTTGTTTGGTTGTTGATCAATATTTTGTTCAAAAATTACTCTTAAGCCCATTTTTCCTTACTAATTGACCACTGAAAACACTCAAAAATGTATCTGTATACGTTATACAACTAAAATCCTTGTGGAATTACCAGTCAGGAAACACTGCTGATGTAAAACAGTTTCCCTTGAGTTCAAAATCTACACTGACCCTGTTGAAATATTTGACCCCACAATGCAACAGGCAGGGGCTAAACCATTTTTGACACATTGCCATGGGAAAGGAAGTGATGATAAAATAAAAGTACTTAAAAAAAAATAGTGTTGCTCTTTTTTTGGTTGTTGAAATGGTAACTAAATTTGTTTATTTTTGTTGAAGGATTATCATTCTCCATCTTATTTCCTGAATGTATCAAAGGAAATGCCTCGAATGTCAACTTGATAGAGTGCCAACATTAAAAACGTAGACAAAGAAATAACTTCGACAGTTACTTTTGTACAGTTCCATTTGAAATCACGCCTGTGATGGGTAACAAATCTGCTATTATAATTTGGATAAACCTTGATCTCATGTTAAGGTCTGGTAACAAACAATCCATCTGTTAGTTTCTTCACTCCAACTGTCTTTGAGTTTCATGCAAAGAATAAATGCTGGCGTGTTCAGATAGAGTTTTAAAGTATTGATTACTAGGAGTATATTTAGCAAATGGTTTCCATTTATCATCTCTAAATAAAACATGGTTGGTTTTGCTATTTTAATTTCAGTTTGTGTAACTCTTGGCAATTTGATTAAGTCCAAAAGGAAAAATCAGGACTACGGATTCATTTATACTGAAAAGGGTCAGGCATTTTGGGACACATTTCATTCTGAGTTCTAGGTGAATAACAAATGTAGGTCATCCAGATATTCCATGCAAACAAACAATTTATATACTCTGCATATTGCATGCTACTGAAATGTGCAGTGTAGTCTAATATTCTACATAGCTGTTATATGCAAATCTTCACGTTAGTGTGCCAAATGCTTGAAAGTACAGAATTCATTTTATAAGCACTACACTTATGGTAGTACAAAAATAATTATAAAAAAATAAGTTGGGGAGGTGTCTGAAATTTGGTTGATTTGACACAGAATGACCCAATTGTAAACATGATTTAAAAGTAGCATGACTAATGGAAATGTTTTTGAACCGTTATATCATCTGCAGGTGCTGTACTTGCATTCTGCTATCTAGGTTTAGGTTGTGCCATTTTTGCAATCTTATTTCCAGCCATGTCTTCAAGTAAGACATCGTGGCCTAATGGTTAGAGAGTCTGACTCCCAATCGAAGGGTTGTGGGTTCTAGTCTCGGGCCATACTTGGCTGAATGTCACTTCACTTGTAAGTGAAACATGTCCATGCTACAAGAATTCATGTGCATCTCCGATATACGAATAAACTCTCACATTTTTGTGTGATAATTCATGTGTTATTTATACAGTTCGTTGTTGATTCAGATTTCTTTAACATTCCGACTTTTCCACGTAAAAGTGATGAAGATTAATTGTACAAAAACTCCAAATCTATCACTACGGAAATATTATACGATAATATAAGAGAAAGTTTGTGAAGGACAAATGTTTTAAAGGGGTCATATGATGCAATTTACATTTTTCCTTTCTCTTTGGAGTGTTACAAGCTCTTTCATAACTCTCATAAAGAAGATCTGTGAAGTTAAAAAAGAAGATCTGTGAAGTTGCAAAGACTAAAGTCTCAAATCCAAAGAGATATCCTTTATAAAAGTTAAGAGTCAACCACGCCTACCTAAAACGGCTCGTTCTAAAATGCCCCCACATGCCTACGTCACAATGTGGGAAGATTTGCATAACGCTGCCCAAATGTTCACGCAAAGAAATAAATCGTAACTTTTGTTCTCGCTGCTCCCGCTGCCGCCATGTTGTGGAGTCGCTGTGTGTTTCATTGTGAAAGAGAAGCTGTTTTGTTTGGCCTTCCAAAAAAGGAACAACTAGAAATCAGTTGTCAAGTTGTACTTATAACACTGTTCCAGAACAGTTCAACCCAAAAATTCAGGTGTGTTCAGTGCATTTACAGAGGACGAGGAAAGTTTCCTGTGAGAGTAGCCTACAGTACCGGTGACTGTTTCTATAAAGTGGGGCAGTTCCAACTTTGCAAGGACACAGTTTGGTGCTTCTGACTCACAGTCTGTAAGTACGTTTACGTTTAAAGAATTTGCCACTGATGATTCAAACGTGAGTTTTGAGCAGTGTAGAGTTGCGTTGGTTGTTTGTCATTTCTCTGATCACAAATGCAGACATGGTTTTATGTTTAAGCAGCGTGATACGGAACGCATAACAAGACAGTATAAGTTGTAATTATGTCCCCACTGGCCAAAAACACACACAAAACAATTCTGTAGCTGTAGTTTCTAGATTTTTTTTTTGTTGTAAAAAAACATAAAACCTTTAAACACATACAGTTCATTTACTGAACAAACTGAAACTTTTACAGTATAAAACTCTTATTGACAAGAAAATTTGAATGTAAACTGGTAAATTCAGCAATGTGCACTGCTACTAAAATCTGTTTTGTGCCTTTAACGTATAATGACAACCATCTTAGTAATTCAGGTGGGAAAGGAGAAAGCAACATTAAGAACCAAAGTTCATAAAAGCAAAGCAACATAAAACCCTAAATGATAACAAAAACTATCAAGAAACATGATTATTTAAACATAACTATATCTAATGTGGAGTGTAATGCAGTGAATTATCAGTTTACAGTTTTTGACTGTAAATTATACAATGGTTTGTTCTTTTTTACTTCTAAAAACTCAGAATTTAACTGCATTTTATTGTAAAATAAGCTCCCCTCCCCCTCCTCCACCTGTCTCCAACCTCTAAACCCAAACTTGACCATGTCACGTGAAAGTGATCCATGCTCACCCCCCTTTTTTTGCTGTTCTAAGGAGAGTTCTCTCAAACTCGCAGCGGGGGCTGAGCACTGGAGACCGCTGCCTAAAATTAGCTGATGGGAGGATGGCCAACTCAGTTTGACTTCTATAGATGGTGAAGTGCGCTGGCAGTCAAAGTGAAATAAGGCAGAGCAAAATACTAGAGATCACTTTAGCACTCAGTCAAGGTCACGGTCTTCCAGCGTCAGCTGTTTTGTTGCTTTTAGAAGTGGTAATATAGATAGACAGGAGTTTAAAAAGAGGGTGTGTTCCAGCAATCCTAGAAATTTAGTCCCACACCTTTTGTTAAAGTGCTGCCGGAATTTTATGAAAATAGCAAATGACCAAATTAAATTGGCTGCAGTTTAAATGCTTATGATAATAAAAATACTTCTTTTTCAAATAAGCTCCAGAAAGGATGAAAAAGTGGATAATATTATCATTTAGACATGACATTAATTTAATGTTAAGTCAAATACATTTCTAGAGTCACTGTTTGAGGTACAGATCAGGCTTTTGTCATACTGATGGCTTTTCCACGATCATTTGGCATGAATGAACATGGACTTGGTATCTTTTTGACCCTGCTCTGTTTGAGTTGGAAACTTTGCCTCATCAATCATTTATCTGCTAACGTTGGCAACATTGCAAACAAGGGCAATCAAATTCTGTCCTGTAAGAGGAACAAGTATATTGTCTTTTTATATTCTTTGTTCACTGTCATTTCATTTATATTTTATATAAAGGGTCTTATTTCTCCTGACACCATCTGCTCCCCTCTTTCTATTGCTTTTGTGGAAAAGGTTTTTATATTTCTTTAAATGCCTGATCAAGTATAACCAATCTTGTTTATTGTGACTGTGTATGTGAGTAACTTTTGGGGAAAAAAATCACTGTGTAGTATATCAAGGATTCTTGGTCTTGTTGTCAAGGCCTGTTTGAGACGTTATCAAAGATCAGCGTTCACCAAGGACAGAGGCAAAAAGAAGCATTGTTTCTGTTAAAGCATGTAATATCTCGCTCCGTTACCACAGGCTTGTACAGCTGTTATTAATACTTCAATAACACAAAGGGCTTATAAGAATCACTAGACCTTGGGGGTGCGGTGTTTGAAAGTAAGGGATAGATATGAAGAAAATAATAATTGGTGGATTGAAGTGTTTCCCACAGGATTTTGTAAGACTATGGGAGGTGAACCATGGTACCTCTGGGGGGTCGGGGACAGGATTTTTTTTTTTTTTTTTAAGTCTTTACGTTGGCTTGCACCATAATTTTAAAGTGGATTCAAAGCCTCTCCTTAATTGTGTTAGTCTCTCAGTTTATATTGTCGTTATTGTTATTATCATACCTAAGACGGCAATATTACTGCTGAAATACAAACCCGATTCCAAAAAAGTTGGAACACTGTACAAATTGTGAATAAAAACTGAATGCAATGATGTGTTTAAAATTGTAATATTTTATTCAGAATACAACATTGATGACATATCAAATGTTTAAACTGAGAAAATGTATAAATTTAAGGGAAAAATAATTTGATTTTAAATGTCATGGCATCAACACATCTTAAAAAAGTTGGGACAAGGCCATGTTTACCACTGTGTGGCATTCCCTCTTCTTTTTATAACCGTCTTCAAACGTCTGACTGAGGAGACAAGTTGCTCAAGTTTAGGAATAGGAATGTTGTCCCATTCTTGTCTAATACAGGCTTCTAGTTGCTCTTCTTTGTCGCATCTTCCTCTTTATGATGTGCCAAATGGTTTCTACTGGTGAAAGATCTGGACTGCAGGCTGGCCATTTCAGTACCCGGATCCTCCTTCTACGCAGCCATGATGATGTAATCGATGCATTATGTGGTCTGGCTTTGTCATGTTGGAAAATGCAAGGTCTTCCCTGAAAGAAACGACATCTTGATGGGAAAATGTTGTTCTAGACCTTGGATATACCTTTCAGCATTGATGGTGCCTTTCCAGATGTGTAAGCTGCCCATGCCACACACATTCATGCAACCACATAACATCAGAGATGCAGGCTTCTGAACTGAGCGCTGATAACAACTTGGGTTGTCCTTGTCCTCTTTAGTCCGGATGACATGGTGTCCCAGTTTTCTGAAAAGAACTTAAAATTTTGATTCGTCTGACCACAGAACAGTTTAAATGAGCTTTGGTCCAGAGAAAACGCCTGTGCTTCTGGATCATGTTTAGATATGGCTTCTTTTTTGACCTACAGAATTTTTTCCGGCAACAGCAAAGGGCACGGTGGATTGTGTTCAGTGACAATGTTTTCTGGAAGTATTCCTGAGCCCATGTTGTGATTTCTATTACAGTAGCATTCCTGTATGAGATGTAGGGTTGTGCCGATAGACGATAGTATTGTATATCGACAATAGTCAGAGATATCGATGATAGCAGATGTCTCTGACGATAGTCAAGACAATATTAGGCTCATTCTACTATTAATGTATTAAACCAATAATAATTATTTTTATTAGGCATCCTATTATAATTCTGCCATCAAACTGCCCAGCTATTTCACTTCAGCACCGCATTTCTCTCTCACACACACACACACACACACACGTGTGAGTAAAACAGCATTTGAGCCTGTAGCCTGTGAAGGAGTCTCCATTCACAAACAGACGTACATCGTCTGCATATATAAAGTATTACAAACTGTTGTTGAAAGTAAAAATAACTTCCTTGTTTAAAAACAGTGTTTCAGTCTCTTTCAATATAAAAGTCTCTTTCAATATAAAAGTCTTGGGTTGTCGGATATGACAAGCATTTTTACAAGTTGTTTGAACTGAAATGTGTGTTTGCAGTGTGTGTATAGCCTATAATAAAAAAATAAATAAAATAAAAAAACAACCAAGACATCTGATCCACTGAAGACACTGTTTTTGAGCTGAGCTCATTTGCATTTAAAGCGGCATGGAAGAACATGGGTTTCTGTGAAAAGAGCTGTTTTTGGCTAGGTAAAAAGTGTTTTTTTTACACTACAATTGAGAAATTTTAACCAAAGTGTGTTATAGAATTCATTTAGAAACAAAAAAATATCAACTTCTGGAAAATGGAAATCCGATGACCCCTTTAATTGCTGACTTTTAAAAACACTCTCTTGTCGCCATCTAATTGGGGAAAAAAATTTACTAAAATCACCATCACGAACACACACACAGTTTCCCAATACTAAATGCTATTGTTGAATACTGCTTTATATAAAATATTATTTACTAAATAATTTTTAGTAAACAACAACAAAAGTTGCTAGGCACTGCAGTCAAAAGTACAAAAGTACTTTTGACTGCTCTGATATAAGCATTGAAGTTACAAATTCAATGCTCTGATATAAGTTGCAAATATGGGATGGGATGAGTTTTTTTTTTCTTCAGCCAAAACTATTTACTCTAAAACAAATGATATATTAATGAGACCAAAGAATACCCGTGAAATTTTCCCAAAAAGAATATCTCATGTTTAACCACTATGGAGTCTTCGGAGCCAGTGGCGATTTGGAGAGATCCAGGAGATTTGGATCTCTCGGAGGGTTCATGAGAGCTAAATGCCTGCTGATGTCCTGGAGCTCACATCTCTTAAAAAGTTGAATGAAGCAAATTTTCAAATAGGTGTTACCTTTATTTGAAAAACCCAAATTTGAAGTCTAAACAAGTAATAATAATTCTCACTATGAGAAATACTTCAAGTAGAGTGATACAGACGGTGAAATGATTTGTTGGAATTCTGTTATCATTTTAGTATTACACTGTTATCAGCAAGTCAGATTCGAGGACCAGATAGAACTGTTGTATAAACATGAATAATTATAAATCTAGAAAGTAATTGCTGCATTTTACATTCTATGCACGTTGAACTCAAAGTTTATGCAGTTTTCTGCCATAAATTTGAACCAAATGGCTATGAGAAAACATTGTATCGTGTGTTTTATATTTAATATGTTTTATGTGATATATATATATATATATACAATAAACAGATTTTATTTCAGAATAGAAAATAACACTTTGTTTCACATTTAACACTGTTAAAGTGATGAATTTGACCATTTGTATTTTTTTTTAATCACAACAAAGTGGGTTTGTTGTTAAATGTTTTAGTCATGCATCCAATAAAATTAAATTTTATAGCCTGTTTAACTGTATATGTATATATAAATAGGTTAAAATGAGAATGTATTCTGCTTTATTAGAGAGTGGACATTTTATAATATTTATATTTTGCATATGCGTTTTAAATTTGAAAGATATTATTTCCCATTTGGCTTGCAGTACTACATGTCTACATCACTCAGCTTAACTTGTTTGACCTCTACTTACTCGACTGGGAACAGTTTGTAACATGTTATTAAATTTATTTGGAGTGTCCTTTAATTCAGCATACTGTAAGTAAACCAGATGTTAGGACTTTATGGGAATCCCTCCTACAAGGTCACAGAGTTAGGAATTCACCCCCCTCACTCTGGGATTCTTTATTAGTCTTTTTTCAGTTGCACTTCCCAGAAGTGGTCTCAAAAGATGAAGTGACTCAGAAATATCCTTCATCAATGTAGCTGTAAGATAGAATAAGAAATAAAGAGTAGGTGAATTAGGTTTTATAAAATTTAAGGCTACTTATATTCCAATTTCATGTGGTATTCTAAAACAAATGAATTATAATGTTTCAGTAAGTTCAATCTTAAGGGAGGACCCCTAGTTTAGATTGCCTTCCTGTGATGATGTTTTCTGTCTGTTTACTTGATCTGAGCTGGTGTCCTCAGTTTGCTTACGGAGTTCATGTTGGACAAGTGTTATGTTCAGCTGTTTGCCATGCTGGAGACATGAAGGGTATGTTTGTCACTTACCCTGGCTCAAATATCGAAGTGCTTGTTTTCCACTAGAGTACTGTTTTGACTGGATTTGCTCAGATGCAGCAGATCTGGATTTAGTTTTTCTAGATCTGATTCATCTCCAGGTGTTTTTAGATATGTTTTTGCCTTTTTTCCCCCTTAATCTTAATGTATGAAGATCCCTGCCTGCTTTCCTGAAACTATAGATACAATCTTGAGGATGTCTTGTTTAACAATGTCTTTACTTGCACTGAAAACCTTGAAAGTGGCTTCACAGAGTAGCTGGGAATTTCCTCCTGTCTCTGCAGAATGCTTTCCCGGCAGGACTGCCATCTAGTTAAAACCTGTCTGCGACACCGTAATATCAAGCAGTAGGTTTCATATTGAATTTTTTGCGTGTAATTGCATCACAACATCTTCAACCTTCCAAGGAGTTGTTGTGTCTTACTAGGACAATGGTTTTAAGGTTTATATCTTTTCTTCTATATATATATATTTTTTTTAATGGGGGGATGGGGGGTTATACATGGCCATGATTGTGTTTGATGTAAAATCTGATGTTCTTCAGTATCCTCAAGTAATACGACTCCAGATGAGGTTTCCTATTAGCACACCATTCCTTACTCTTCTAAATATAGTAACATTGCTTTCAAAAGCTTGAGCTTTGTGGAAAGGTAGCCTTGCTCTTTGATAGTTTTTAGGTGTTATGTGGTTGTTAATTTGAGATCCTAAATTTGACAGAACTTCTCTGGTTGATGTTACTGTTGTCCTTGGTGACACTGCAAAATTGATTTTTGTTTTTACCAAGAGAAAGCTTGACATTAGCATGATCATGAACATTTCCTTGAAGTTTACAGGCCAACACAAGGATCGTGCCACCCAGCTTCTTATCAGGGAACACCCTAAAGTAACTCATGGGTGTTTGCTTTCACAGATTGCACAGTAAGTCCACAATTATGAGAGAGGGACGAAATCACAGCGGTGAAGTGAGACCTATAATTCTCTCTGTAAAACAATGACTGCATTTAATGGGAAGGTTCTTAAACTGGGTTTAACTTACTGTTCACTTTTGAAGTATGAGTTCAGACAAAATTAAATTTTAGTCAATCACTTCAACTTTGTTCTGAATTGGTTTGTTCTGTGTTGATACTCTTGATACTCAATTACAATATATAAAATGTTCAATAATAAAAGTTGACTTGACTGGACCACCATCACAAACGTGTTGTTTGATTGCTCATTTATTATTTATTACGCCAGTGTTTTATTTATTAGACTACAGTAAATATTCTGGGAACAGACCCACGGGTGTTGTGTAGATATGGTATGGCGTATGCGTGTTTGTGTCCCACTCTTGGGTCAAAGAAAAGTAACACTGTGAGGCAAGAGGATATTTTTTAAAATCAATGCAAAAATAGTTGGGCTCTGATGGCATCATATAAGCCATACTATATTGTAACTGTAAGTGCATGGAGACGTTTTTAGATCAGCATTTGGGTTGAGTTCCCTGTTATGACATGCATGTTATCCAGAGTTATTTCAGGTTTAAAAATGTAGTCTCTGTTGCCAACCTATTGATTCTAATTAAAAGTTGTGCGCATATATAAAATCGGACTAGGCGATTGTAATGTAAGTGTGCTCACCCCATTTTTGTTTGTTAGAAAAAGAATTATTAGATTTCATATCGCAATATTGCAGAAAAATTAAATATCGCAATGTCATTTTTTCCCAATATCGTGCAGCCCTAATCTCGATATACGATATACGATATACGATAAAATAACCCCCCAAATCTACTGCAAAAACAAATATGCCAAATATTACATGTTTAGGGACCTATTAAATGTTAAAAAAATTTCTTCACCATGTTTTATTGTTGCCTAACCATATGTTTTATTGTTTTAGCATGTGTAATTATTTAAATGCATAAAAACAACTTAATTTGTTATTTTTTTTTTTTTCTTAAAATAGCCTTATGTGAAATGTTTTTTTCCCCCCTCTGAAATTCTGTGTATTAAAATTTTTCTGGTTATCAAAAGAAGGCATAAAACATTAATTTAATTTATATTTTAATTATTGAAAATTAAGCAAACTTTATTTTTTGGTGAACAAAGGGGATTTGCTATTAAAAATAAAACTTAGAAGAAATGTTGTGTGATTATTCCTTAAATTATGTTTGTTTAATTTTAGTAGTAGTAGTAGTAGGCTATGTACATTTTGTTGAACCATAGTAATAGATTTCTGGCAAATACTTTTATTTTGACAGATTTACCTTTACAGTTCTGTGTATGTGATACTACAGTCTATGATTTGATATGACGCTAGTTTTACTCAAATCAAATGGTCAGATGCTCATGAAGTGACTCTCAGTGCAGTTCTGGAGATTTTGTTCATGTGTTCATATCCTCATTTAGTGAGGTAACAGAAGCTGAAATCACTGCGAGCGTCACACGCGCTTCCTTGTGTGTAACGTTAATGAATGAAGCCGCGCTTCTGCGCCAATCATTAACACAGACATGCAGAACATGTAGGATTCATATTTAAATAGACTTTTCCGGCTTAATATTTACAGATATTAGTCCATATCACGATTTGATGTGAGGGCAATTACCTACTTTTAATTCATAAAAAAAAAATTGACAAACCCCGTGATATTCCACATTAAACTGTAAATTCAGTTTTTATGACTGGATTCCACGATTCTGTCCGCGATTTCTGCATATTTCTGCATTATAGACTAGTTCTGTAGCCTTTGGTGTGGTTGCGGACAACGCCATGTTCAATGAGACAATGCACAAGGGGAGGGGGAACAAAATCAAGGAGGCGGGGGCGAGCACAGCTCAGAGAAGACAAACAAGCAAAGTGGCGGAATCAGAATTAAATCTTAACAATATATCGATATATGTCAAAATCAATATCGTGTTTAAAAAATATCTCAATATATTTTAAATGTATATAAAATTCAAATATTAGAACATTTCAAGGATGGGGTATTCATAGACCAACTGAGAAAATGAGAACCACTGCTCTACACAGAGGAACAAACCACCCTCAGTTTTCTTGACTGTATGCAGTCACTCTGGTCAGATATTTGCACTGCCGTGATTATTCAGTGCCGCTCAGAGATAGATCAGATATATGGACGGAGATTCCATTATTGGTTCGGCTCTTACATGTTTATGAGGGAGAGACGATATATGAGTACTGCAGTTGATCATCACCCAGTGGCTGGGGGTGGAGAATGGGCTGGTTTATGCATGGAGACATCAGGAAGCTCTCTGAACTCCTTCGATGGATATAACTGAGCTTGTAGGAGGAGGCTTAATGCAGAGTTTTTCTGACTAAATGTTATGCATGTCCCACATTAATTGCACCAGGGCCTAAACAGACCTCCAACATTTGTTTCCTCTGTCTATACGGGTATATACCGTCTTAGTCAGCATCCAGATCCAAATGGAACCTCCTATATGACTGTAACTAGTGTTATTTGAAGAACAAAGAAATGGAAGAAGACCTAAGTAACATATCACACAGGACAAGTTGCTTGTATTCTCATGCCAATACTAATTGGGATAGTTCACCCAAAAAATGAAAATTCTGTATTTGTTTACTCCCATTTAACTTGTTCCAGACTTGTATTAGTTTTTTTTTTTTTTTCTTCTGTTGAGAACAAAAGAAGGTATTTTGAAGAATGATTTTAACCAAACAGTTGACATTAGCAACTGACTTGTATAGTATTTCTGACTACTATGGAAGTCAGTGGCTACCATCAACTTTTTGGTTGACAAAGTTCATCAAAATATGTTCTTTTGTGCTCAACAGGGGAAACAAAAAGAACTAAAGGTTTGGAACAACTTGAGGATGAGTAAATGATGAGAGCATTTCCTTTAGTGTTTTTTTGTTTGTTTGTTTGTTTTTGAGCCGTCTGTGTTAGGTTTGGTCCTTTCCATTTCTATATTACTGTCAAGCCCCTTTCAAACTGCATGTTGGACCCGGCAAATTGGCAGAACATTGCCGGGTCGCCCTTTGTGTGAAAGCAAACACGTCCCAGGATTGATTCCGGCATTGAACCCGGGTCGGGGACCTAGTAACATTGCCGGGTTCAGTCCCGGGACGAGCGCTGTGTGAACAAAAGCCAGATCTAATGCGTATCGTAGTGATGACTGATGTTATCGCGCGACTTTTTTACCGGCTGTTTTGAAGGTAGATCAACGTTTGCGACAAAAAAAAAAAAAATTAGCAAATTTTAATGAAGCAGAGATCATTTAGTTCCTCACTGTCCGCGCTGACGCTGTGATCATTCACTAGCTTCAGTGAAAGTATAACGTGTCTAACGTTTTTGACTCGTAAATAACACATCACGCCATGATGTCACGTGTCTTTACGGGATCTTTACGGGTTGTGTGTGAACACACGCACCTATTCCGGGTAATCACTGGCAGTGTGAAAGTGCAAAATTTAGCGACCCAGGAACAATTGCCGGAACACTTTACCTGTGTATTTGCCGGAATCGCTATGTGAAAGGGGCTTCAGTCATTGCATTTTCCAATTCAGGCCTATTGCAGTGTGTGCCTATTAGCATGAGAGATAAAAAAGCCAGGAAAGTCACTTCCTTCATAATCACTACAGCTGTCAGAAACACAATCTTTTATTGTGTTTGTACTTTGTTGGTATATTGGTGATTTACACAATATTCCCTGTTTTAATAATAGAAATGTGTTTACTCCTTGTGTAGTCTGAGTGACAGTAATCTGTCATATAGACTTACTCAGATGAGTGCTGACTGGAGCAACATCACAGTCTCACACAGAGAGACCTCAATGCCGTTCAATGAGATCACTGTGGTGATTTGTTGCTAAGCAGTCACTGGGCTTCTTGCGTCACCATGGCTACACTTAAAGTAGAGCTCACTGACCTGGTAACCCACGTAAAGCCAATCCTAACCTAAACGTGCATTTCCTGTGTCTTTACAAAGGTGATTTTTAGTGTTAAATCTAAACATTAGTATGTTTTGTTTGTGCCTGCAAAGTTTGATCCATTGAATTGAAGATTAATCTTTAATTTAAATACTCAAGTTTTATTTACTATTATTACACGTCTCTATGAAATACTTGATTCTGATATGCCAGTTGCAACATTGTTGTTATCTGTCCCCGATTACAACACTGAATAAGATTCCACTCATCCGGGTATTTCTTTCATATCTCTCATGTCACACCACCACACACTCTCTAGTTTCATTCAAATGCAACTGCTATCATCTTGCACTTCAGTAATTGACTGTATTTAATGTAAAATGAAACCAGAGGACTTCAGTATTAATAGGAGGCATGCAGTAATAGTTGAAGTTTGTCTGGTTGCCGGAATGATTGTTTTGCATATTGGACTGGCTTTGTAGTCACGAAAATAACATGGAATTTCCACAACATAACAAAATCGATACAACAATGCTTGGGACTAATTTTGTTGTGTTGTTGTTGTTTCTGTTATAGTACTAATTTCATTGTGTTGTGGCTTGTTTCAATTGTGTTGTGAAAATGTTGTTGTGTTGTGGCTTGTTTCGGTTGTGTTGTGCTTATTTTATTGTGTTGTGGCTTGTTTACATTGTCTTGTGCTAATTTTGTTGTGTTGTGACTTGTTTCTGTTTTGCTGCGGCTTGTTTCTGTGGTGGTTTCCAAATTGTATTGTGTTGCGGCTTGTTTATGTTGTGTTGGGATTTCGTTGTGTTGTGCACTACTGGGCCACCATTAGTTTTGCATAGCCAGACTTTCAGACTGATGACAGATTTTGAATGGTCAAGGCCTGCCCAAGTGACCATATGACTAATAGTTAAAGCAACCAATCACGTTTCGTTTTGTGCTGCGTGATGTTTATGGGCATAGAAATGCCCCCACAATAACAGGCTGGTATGTACAACTCTTGGACGCATTTTAAAAAGTCTATGGCATGAACTTTACATACTTCACATACTTTAGGAAATCTAGCGTTAGTTGATCCCGACTCACTGTCGCAATGTCACAGTTGTAAACATGACCGATTTGTTCTTCAATGAGGGGGTTTGGCGCCACGGTATCTTTGTTTCCAGGCGGAGCGTTAAATAACGCAACATGCACATTTCCCCAGAAATTCTGTAGAAATTCAACCAAAACCTTCTAAAAACCCCTGAAGTGTTTCCAGTTAAGTCTGCCTTATGCATCAGACCTTCAGCCAATGGTCCATGGGCGTGACGTCTGAGACAAGGTCACTGTAACTTTGAGATAATAAACCGGTATTGTTTTAAAATGCAATTCATATCAATATTTCATGGGTAATTATTTACTTATGTGCCAAGTAGCCGTGTCATAAGTGGGATAACATACATCCAGACAGGTCTTGTCATGGCAGAAAACCCTGAAGGGTGATTCCAACCCTGCAGTAACAACTGGCTGGATGTACAGTACATTTATTGTCCTTTTATATATTTTTCCTTTATATTGTAAAACCTTTCTAGGGTTGGCTTAAAATATCAAACTTTATTTTGAATGATTTGATCAAATATTCTTTGTAATGAATTGTCTGTTTTTTTACAGTTGATGCATCTTGTACTTGTGTATCTCCTGTTCTGCTGATGTTACAGAGCTGGTGCCGAATTCTAGCAGCCACCCAGGGCACACATTATCCACTGCCTATGTCTCTCATTGTATCAGTTTTATGGGCTTGGACTATACAAATGGGAAAGAATGTTCTAAATTCCATGACTGTGTGCCCCTATCACTGAAATTAAATTGTGCTTTTGAGTAACCTTTTCCAGGCAGTTCTGTGCACGTTTTCCAGAACCCAGTGCTAAACAGTACAGTTTTGTCAAGTTAACCAAGTCCATTTACCGTATTTTCCGGACTATAAGTCACACTTTTTTCATAGTTTGGCTGGTCCTGTGACTTATAGTCAGGTGCGACTTATCAAAATTTATTTGACATGAACCCAGAGAAATGAACTAAGAGACATGAACCAAGAGAAAACATTACCGTCTACAGCCGCGAGAGGGCGCTCTATGCTGCTCAGTGCTCCTGTAGTCTACACTGAAGACATAGAGCGCCCTCTCACGGCTGTAGACGGTGATGTTTTCTCTTGGTTCTTGGTTCTAAATGAATGCGACTTATAGTCCAATGCGACTCATATATGTTTTTTTCCTCATCATGACGTATTTTTGGACTGATGCGACTTATAGTCAGAAAAATATGGTAGTTGTATAATAGATAGGGCTGGGCGATGTATCTAACGATATGATCATGGACATCTAGTCATTAAATCTGGTTCCGTGATAAGATGAGAGCCGTAGATCACTGACAAGCTACGCAATATCGCGTTCATTATCAAAGGCAATTCATCTGGGATAATGAACGTGATATTGCGTAGCTTGTCAGTGATCTATGGCTCAGTCTATTAAATGGCGCTCCATTTAAAAGCAGGTGATGGCGATTTAATGGTAATCACGGAACCAGATTTACTGACTAGATGCGCATGATCATATTGTTAGATATATTGCCCAGCCCTAATAATATATTCTCTAAATGTATATTATACAATTTGATCTTATTTTGAACAATTGGTCACACTTTATTTTAAGGTCCAATTCTCACTGTTAACAAACCATTTACTATGAATTTGCCTCAGTAAGCATCTGATTTGTTGCTTATTAATAATTAGTAAGGTAGTTGTTTAGGTATTGGTTAGGATTAAAGATGTATAATATGGTCATGCAGAATGTGATTTATAAGCACTAATAAACATCCATTATTTTAATAATAGGCATGCTAATAAGCAACTTGTCACTAGTGAGAATTGGTCCATGTTACTGAACAATTAATCTATATGTTCGAATGATTGAGAGTTTGTGCGAAATAATTGAACTCAGTGCCAGTACAGAAGCATTGTTTTCACAGTTTGTTGTCTTGAGGGTGAAATTTAAAGGTACATTTTGAGGGTTTGTTTCATTACAGTGACCCTGTTTCTCATATTGGTGTTTGTGTCATCATAGGGCTCCAGAGATCATTCTTGGCCTGCCTTTTTGTGAAGCCATAGACATGTGGTCCCTGGGATGTGTGATTGCTGAGCTCTTCTTGGGCTGGCCCCTCTACCCAGGAGCCCTCGAGTTTGACCAGGTAATTCTTCTAACATGCTGTATCTTTCTTTACCTGTCTTGATGAATCTCACAAAACCTCAGAACCACTGGTGATATTTTGTGTACACAGTAGCCACTTTCTGCAAGCGGAAATTAGATTTAAATTCTCTCTACTGCAGCGTATCAGTACCGTTTATCAGGAAAGGGAGAAAGTAAACACATACGCAGTTTGAACAATTAATACGTCATTAATAATGGCTCACTTCCGTGATTTAGTATGCTTACATTCACATTATAAGCAAATTGTATCAGAGTTTGCTTGAACCATACCCTAGACCACAATTTTTAGGTGGAATCTGGTAAGGTTTGCAGATATACTCCTGAGTTAAGAAAACAACTTACACGTTATCCAAAAGAACAGAACCCTGACGTCAAATGAATCTGACTGAGTACTAAAATTGCTGTGTGAAAGCCCCCTAAAACCGTACAAAAATTCAATACGAATACGTGTATCGTTACACCCCTAATCTATATATATATATATATATATATATATATATATATATATATATATATATATATATATATATATATTAGGGATGTCAAATTTCGATTATTTCCATGATCGATCGTCGTTTAAATTAACGATCAATTAATCGATTAATCGTTAACCATAATACTGCAAAATGCGTCTATTGCAGGCACGCAGTCAGCGGTATGACAGGATGTGCAAAAGCCACACACACACACAAAACGCTTTCTCACTTGAATTAAAGAGGTTTTAGTCTGAATAAAATGCTAGTAGCAGGATTATAAAATGAATAGATGCGATTATGATCATTTGATAAAATGAAGAGAGCGCGCCATACTTTTGAGGTCATTTTACTTTGTTGACAGTTTCCAATCCCGCACGGAGAACGCTGAACGCGCCTCTTTAAATGGTTTTGTGGTGCTCGTTGTTGTATTTTAAAGCACAATTGCAATGTTTTCAACTGACATTATTGTATAAAATTATCCGAAATGTGGAGCGCGTGTGACTGCGCTGCACATTAAGTGAACTACATCGGCGCTGCTGCACCAAAACACAGTTGCTCACATTAATTTGATCCTGCTGGATTCTGTCCTAGAAAATGTCAGATTTTTAAAAATCCGGCATACAGCGCATTAGATCGTGACAGTGCATGCGTGCAGACGAGGATGAGCGAGCGCGGCTTTGGCTAGATTTATTTGGAGGTTATTGCTCATGTCTCATTCGGCACAAATCGAAATGTTTCCATATTCGCAATGTATTTGAATGTTAAACTATTATTTATAATGTAAACTAGGCTTGTACTTAACACGCATTCGCATATAGACGGAAAAGATGATCCTCTTCATATGAGCAAAAACGTCCTTGGCATAACAGCAGAGTGGACCGGTATACTACGGTCTATTTAAACTGACCAGTGTAACCTTTTAATGTTTAGTTGACATTTTATTTTGATAATGAACAGACTGCGATATAAGTTTGAATCGCTAGAATATACGTGTGCAGCAGGCTCCGGGGCGATCGAAACAGCTGAGACATTAAAAAAATATATATATTTTCCGCAAAAGTGTTTACTTTCATTTGTGCACACTCACAATAAAAACAGAAGATTTGTGCTCTTGTAAAATAAAGCAAACAAACAGAATGCGTTGTCATCCTTTTTTTTTTTTTTTTTTTTGTGAACTTATGGAGCGCCCACACTTCTGTTTTAAATCCGTTAATCTTAATTAGCCTATTTAAGTCGGATATATTTCGCATAGCCTATTTAAAAAAAAAAAAAAAAAACATGAAAACAAATTGTTATTTTTATGTTGGGCCTATTACTTAGTAGGCTATAAATTTTCCTTAAAGCATCCCATTTTGTCCCAGGGCTTAGAACCTGTGCCCTAGTCAGGTCGATGCAGAAACTTGTGAACGATGCTCGGCGTCACCGTTTAGTGACAGCAGTGAATGCTCCAGGAATGTGTCGGTCACAGCGCCTATTAATCGCTGTTTTGAATCCAGCAATTATTTATTTAGAAATTATAAGATCTGATTATGACAAGTGTGGTATAAAAGCTTTGTTTATTAGAGGAATAATAGGTTAACTGGAAAATGTTAGATCGCGACCATGCTTTTGGACCCCATAGTCTTCATTTACGCGGCTTTGTTCTGGTTTGCCGGTTGGTCACGAATTTCCACAAATTCAGTATATTTAAGCATTGTTTCTTTTCCTAAATCTTCATAGTCTAACCCTCTAATTTCCCAGGTTTATTTTATTATCTTTCGCTTTTAATAACTGTTTTCGCATCTCTTACTGTGGTAAACATGGGAAGGGAAATTAAAGATTTCATGAATTAAGAATTCGTTCGATTTATTAATTTGTTCCCTTATTTCACTTAAATCATGGGTTATTTAGGGAACAAAATTAATGAAACATGGACAATTTCCACATTAATAATTCGTAGGAATGAATTAACAAGTTGTAGGAATGAATAGACTACCTGTCCTGTCACTGTGTCCCGCAGCCCTGCAAAGCGCACCATATAAAACAGTTATCTGATGAAATGATTAGTAACTACATTTCTATTGCATTTAATGTTGAATAACTTTTATGTTGTTTCTATTTTAGTGTACTTTAAAGTTTAAATCACATTAAAAGCTTAATTTGTACATTGTGAATAAATGATGATGCTTTTATATATCGTCACCGTCACTCACAGCTGCTCGCACGTGTTGAGTGCGCATGAGCCGCACGCAGCCCAACATTGAATCGGTTAACTGACCATCCATAGCCTTAATCGATTGCATCTCTTATCGACAATTAATCGATCATCGATTAATCGTTGACATCCCTAATATATATATAATAATAATAATAATAATAATAATAATAATAATAGTAAATGTTGAAATTACCACACTTTAATAGGGCCCTATGAAATTGGTTTAATTTTTAATTCCATTTTATTTATTTCCAAAAACTGTTAATTACATTTTCTGGATTCAGTTTTTTCCATTTTAATTTTACTCCAGTTAATTTAAAGTTTATTAATCATACAAGTCTATTGTATGATTAGGGCCCTATGAAATGTTTTATTTTCTCTCCATATTTTTTTTATTGTTAACAAATTCTGTTTTAGCATGTCTAATTATTTGAACGCGTAAAACAACTTAATTATTTTTTTCTTAAAGAAGCCTAATGATTTTCCCCTCAAAAAGTCTGTATGTATTTAAATTTTTATCAAATCAAGGCATGAAACATAAATTGTATTTGTCTTTTAATTACTTACAATTAAGCAAACTTTTTTTTTTTTTGGGCAAACAAAAATTACTTACTATTAAAATCAAAACATGGAAGAAATGCTGTGTGATTATTCCTTAAAAATGTATGTTTGTTTCATTTTAGTAGTAGCTGTAGGCCATGTACATTCTACTGAAAAATAGACTTCAAAGCCAGACTTTTATTTTGACGGGTTGCAAAATAAATGAATACTTTTACAGTTCTGTGTATGTGATATGACACTAGTTTTACTCCAATCAAATGGTCAAATGCTCAGGGAGTGACTCTCAGAACAGTTCTGGAGATGTTCTTCATGTGATTTCATCCTCATTTAGTGAGACGGCAGATGCTGAAATCACCATGAGTGTCACGCGCTCTAAACTGTGAATTCCGTTTTTATGAATAGATTCTGCGACTCCGGCCGCATTTTCTGCATCACGGGAAACATAGGGCCCTACATTTCCACCAGCACAATGTATACTCTCATACTTGAACTGCTTCTATTATTAAAAACACAAGTGATTATCTAATAAAATAGCAGTCCAGACGTGTCGCGTTTAAACTCAAGCAGTCTCTCTAAAACTGTGTATTTATTCACCAAACAGACACAAGTTGACCCCTAAATGATTTATATATGTTTATAAGCTGTTATAAGCTGTTTAATAGTCGAGTCGAGAATAATTCACTACAATATTTCACTATAGTATAATATTCTCTGGAATACTGGAATATAACAGACAAAACCAAAGTGAAGTATGTTCTTTCTTCACTCAAGTCATTTATTTACTTTATATCCATTAATAAATATTCATTCGGCATAACAGGCACATAAACATACAGATAATTGGTATCGGTTATTAAAAAAAGAAAACATACAAAAAAACATTCTTGGTCGATCATTATTTATAAGTACTAATAAACAGCCATTATGCTAATAAGTATGGTATTAAGCTACTGGCTAATAGTGAGAATTGGTCCCAGTGCTAAATTGTTATTATTAAAAATAATAATACAAATTTATTTTTGGGTTGAAATGTGACCTAGACATGGTTTCCTGAAATACGCCAAATTTATTCATATATGTTATCTTTCAAATCTTGTTTTATAATCTCTTTTATACACTCACTCCCTCTCCCTCTCTCTTTCTCTCTCTCATACACACACACATACACTAAATATTTCTTCTTGATTGCGAGTTCTCTATATTTCTCCTTCTCTTGACGTAATCTGTTTAGCACAGGGCCGTGGTATGTACTGTCAGGCCCAAACAATCTCCAGAAGAATTTTCACGGGCGCGTCTTAGCCGTTGTGTTGGCGTACAAGTGTCAGCGTGTGGGTGTTTGTTGTGTGCACTCAAGCTGCGTCTGTCTTAGTGCGCCTGGTTTATGATCTGAATGTTTTCTAGTTTTCAGGCCATACTCCCCCTGCTGCTGGGCCCCTGAATGCCCCAGGGTGAAACTGAGAAGAGGGTGCATTACCAAGTCTCTGTGTGTCTGCATGTGTGATAGATACGCAGGAGCAAGCCTAGATTAGAACACTGTTTCTGGGGAGGGTTTGGAAAGCAGAGTCCCAGCAGCCACTGACTTGACATAGCGGTTGGCAGCAACAGCAGGGGGTTTGATGGGTTTTCCTCTTCCTTTTGGCTGGGATGTTAACACAGCTGGGAGGGGGGTTATGGATCTCAAGATGCCAGTGTGTGTTATGAACTGTCAGTCTAAAAGATACATGCTGTTGTTGCTCATATTTAACCCTGTATTATGCCAGTAAGACCTTTTAAGCCCATGAGAATTTGGTCTGCCGGGAATAATTCATCTCCAATATCACACAACTCTAGCTCTAAGTCAGAATTTACCAATCTGCTAACAATGAGTCTTTTTTTCCAAGGAGAGTGGATCAGAATGTACCCATTCCTGATGAGAGATTCCACTGTCTCTAGCTCCATTTGTATTACCTTTTTTCCCCCCTAATATTCCTATGAGATGACAGAGCACATGTTTTTGTGTGTGTGTGTGTGTGTGTGTGTGTTCTCTGTATGGAATTAAATACTCCAATTGTTCTGTACTGAACAATAACACCATAAAAGTACCATTCCTAAGCTATAGTTCAAGTTTTGATGTGATGCATAGCTATGCGTATAGCTCACTGTATAGGACTCTGTTTGAGCCTAATCCGATTTATTTTAATATTATTTGGAATAACACTTAACCTACTTGTATTGAGCAACTCTTGATATTACAAAAGAAAGCCATAAGAGCTATTTCATGGTCCACACGTAACTCTCACACAACTGCTCTCCACAATTATGGAATGGGCTGGATACTAATTTAAATCAATCTGCTTCATTATCTATATTTAAAAAGAAACTAAAGCAACAACTACTGGAAAGATATAAACCTGAGGGATTTGCGCCTGAGAGTTACACCCCTTTCTCTTGGTACAAGGATCATAACAAATTGAGGTACAACGGTATCGGGACTGTAAATTTTTGTCTGATTAAGGTAATTGTACTCTACGTACCCAAAATTTAAAGAATGGTTGCACTGGCATCTAAAGTTGGACCGCTCACATAATCCTTGCCAGGTGGGTGGGGTGGTGCTGGTGGTGGAATGGACCCCTATTTATAAGCTATTGCTTCTTTTGGAGTCCATTTTTTCACAATAGAACACTATTGTTTTTCCTGATCAGTTGTTGGGTAGGTTACTTTGAACCGTGGTGTGTACTATAGTAGTAGTCCTTGGCTGCTAAAATAGTAATATATTTTGTAACTTGTCACTTTTGTAATATGCTACTCCCAACATGTAGCAACAAATGCAATGTGTGAAATTGTGGAAATAAATAAATATGTGAGGAACAGACCTGACATTTATATATATATATATATATATATATATATATATATATATATATATATATATATATATATATATATATATATATATATATATATATATAATTTCAAACTAAAATCACAGTCAACCAAACATAAAAGGTTACACTAGTCAGTTTAAATAGACCTTAAATAAATAAATAGTCCAATCTGCTGCTGTTATGGCAAGGAAGTTTTTTGCTTATGTGAAGAGGATGATCGTTTCAGTCTATGTGCGAATGCGTGTAAACTACAAGCCTAATTTACATTAAAAAAATACATAAAATTTGGCTATTTACTGCATCAAACCATGCTTCCGAAAAAATGTCATTCACCGTTCTGGGCTGCTCCATGACACCTCTGTGTCTCCGAGCAGGGTGCTAACTGCAAGCGAGGCGGAGTAACGTAGCCCTCAATCACGCTGCAGTGTTTGTGAGAGCTGCCACCTTCTCCACGCACAGAGTGAAATTCTCCAACTCCGATATAGGAAAAATAAAACAGAACTTCTAACATTGGGGCTAATATGTTAGCAAGGCTGCTGCTGATAGTTTCGACTGCAGTCCTTAAAGTTAACTGCAAGCAGTGGTGGACGAAGTACACAAATCAAGTACTTGAGTAAAAGTACAGATACGTATAGTAAAATATTACTCCAGTAAAAGTAAAAGTACTCCTTTTTCAATTTTACTCAAGTAAAAGTACAAAAGTACTAAATTTTTTATGTACTTAAGTAAAAAAGTACTGAAAGATAGATGTTTGAAATTTTATATAGGCTACTTAATTTAATTTTATACTAGCACATATTTTTTTAAATAATGCTACTGCTCAAAATACCTGGGCCTGTATTCATAAAGATTCTAAGAATCCTCTCAGAAACCTCTTAATTTAGCTTAAAAACTCGTAGGAGTCTTAGCTTAAGAGCGATCGGGACCGATCTGAGAAGAAATCTGAGTAAGGAAAAGACAAAAACTTTCATCTTAGTGAGGAGGCGGGGTTGACCCTGTTGCTATGTATGACACAATCTTTTGAAGACTGTGATTGGTTGGTTGTCCAAGAAGGAGAAAAAGAGTGATTTTAAGTATAGGCTCTATTCTTATTCTCACTTTGAATTCAAATGAGTAATTTTTCCTATTTGACCGTTCTCTCTCTCTCTCTCACACACACACACACACACACACATTATATGTGTGTATATAAATCCTTTTTTTATTTACCATGCTTGTAATTTCCTATAAGGTATTTGATTGCCTTAGAATGATAAAAATTGTTCCACTCTTTCCAGTTACAGTGATTGCCGTTCTATTTAAGTGGCGATTTGAATGTTGGTTCAAATGTATCAAACATGGAATCAAAACCAAGAAGGGCGAGAAAGCAAAACTGGACAGAGGAACAGTGTTTACTGTTAGCCCAGTTAGTGGATGAACACAAGGCCATTCTTAAAGGAAAATTCGGGCTGGGTGTCACAGCAAGAGACAAGAAGCAGACATGGGAGCATATAGCACAAACTATTAGTGGTTCATTCTCCCTGCTTGTGGGCACCTATAAGCCTGCTATATTCATAAATGCAGTTTTTTGAGCCTGCAAGGTGGGAATGTCCAGTGGAAACGAAATGAACTGCAACACAATAAGATGTTCTGAAAGTGCTGTAATTGTTTGTGTTGTCACTCTGCTTACAGAAGGTTGTGACAGACCCAAATCATCACTATTGCATTGTTGCATTTTCCCAGTTGCCAAATATCGTAATGTAGAGATTACTTTAATTTATATATTAAATTTAAATTATATAAAAAAATTATTATATAATCTATCGCGTCTTATTAACTCACTGTCATCCATTGTCTGCAACACATTTCTTCTGCCTCTTCGTCTTTCTGCCATTTTCTCCTCTGCTAAAGAAACTCTTAAGCCTCTTAAAAGTCCTCGTCTGTGCTCCTAACAAGTTTGACCTTAAGACCTGTTTTAAGGGTTAAGATGCTTTCTGAATTACTTTTTTCTTTACTAGGATTTTTTCTTTAATTTTAAGAGTAAACTCCCACATTTCTAAGAATTTTCTTAGAATTTTGTCACTAGGAGCTACTTTTTGCATTTACAGATTCTTTATGAATACGGGCCCTGGGATTTTTTCCAAAATAACCACTATATGGAGTCAAGATATATTTTTGTTGTTGATATGGACTACGTTGACGAGAGTGATATTCACTGTGAAGTTTACACTGTGATGTACCTGAGAGAAAACAGAGATGACCATCTGATTTTCACCAGTAAGAACAAAGTATTTTAAAGTTTGTTGTTTTACAGAACATCACAGTTATATAGGACATGATAATAAGGCCTGAAGTTAAGAATATATATCATATATTTTCATAATGATTTTTTTCCTTCTCAAATCTTGTCTGTGTAAAAACACCCCTGGCCAAACGGGGGGGATCTCTTCCCCTCTTTGATAATTACTGTAGTTACCATGTTCTGAACATCACATCTTTTCTTTTGTCCCTATATATATATATATATATATATATATATATATATATATATATATATATATATATATATATATATATATATAGAGGTTGTTGAATAAAAATATTTGGACATTATTTATAAAAAAATTACCTCAAGTTAGCACCAGCAAGCTTGTTAGGTAGACAGTTAGCATCAGCTAGCAATATTTACTTATTTTCAGTACGGTTATGAATAAACATTCATGTCTGTCTACTCGTCTAGTTAATCCAAACAATATAAAGTTACTGTTGATAAACAATATAAAAACAGACGTCACATAGTAGCATTTTAATAAAACTGTTAATATTACGGCAGCGGGGAATTTGAACATGCACGAGTTATTTTATATAATCTGTGTTAGATTAATGTGTGTGTGTGTGTGTTTTTTTTTTTTTTTTTTTTTTTACCTAAAACACAGAGACGCTTATTGATGTGTCTGCATCGTCTGCACTCGAGCATTTCAGTGGGCTTAAACAGATCACTCTTTACAGCGGATTTAGTTCCCAAACAACGGACAATTTTGACCTAAATATGATTTTCAGTTACAATAATTAATCCTAAATTTCGACATTAACAACTTACTTTTAGCAACATCAGACGCACGCGCGCTCACAAGATCTCCCGGTTCTTACTTCTGTAGACTCGCACTAAACGGTTCATTTGAATCAGTGAGTGGACGACTCCAGAACATCTGCAATCGGATCATTCTAATTCGTAAACGAATCGTTTGGTGCGACTAGCGATCCGATTTAAAAGTATATTTTGAAAAGACTCAGTTCGTTCATGATGAATCAGACACCGCTTCTGAGTGTCGGAGCACGTGATATATTATAGGGAGTAACGATATGTTTTATGAAATGTAGTGAAGTAAAAAGTACGATTTTATGCTTTGGAATGTAGTGAAGTAAAAGTAAAAGTTACTCGAAATAAAACTACTCCAGTAAAGTACAGATACTTGAAAAATTTACTTAAGTACAGTAACGAAGTAAAGCTACTCCGTTACTGTCCACCACTGACTGCAAGTAAGCAGATCTTTAATCAGCTATAGCATTATGCCAGTTCCCGACGGTTCTATGCTATTTGTTTTTTCTTTCACTAAGTGAAGCAACACGTCATAGTTTACTAGTAATATAGTAAATATATGACTTTAAATATCTGAATTTAAGCCTTATTAAACTTAAACCTGTTGTTGAATCTTCCAAAAGTTTTGGCTTGGGGTCCTTCACATTCGGCAGCAGCATTGGGGACACTTGTGGACACTCTGCGGACATGCCTGACTTTAAATCGGCGCTACTAAACATGGATAAAAATGACAAATATCGGCCGACCGATATATCGGTCGACCTCTATTATATGTGTATATGTGTATGTGTGTATATATATATATATATATATATATATATATATATATATATATATCAAATATCCCCTCCCCCTTGATTGAGCTTTCAAGAATTTTTTTATTAATCTATTAATTTATACCAATAAATAATTTAAACTTGTGTCATTAATCTTTATAGTGTATTTTTTCTTTTTTCTTTTCATAAACAGTCATCTTCTATAGGCATTTTTCTCTCTCAGGTCAACTACTGTCATGACTGAGCAAGAGTTTGAAAAGACGCAAGTAAAAAAAGTTCAAAGCTAGATACCTGTCTTTTTACACTGACTCTATCGCCCTCTTGAGTACTGAGGTACATTACTGCTACAGGCTAGCAATACAAGAGCACATAAAGTATGCTTAACAGGATGTCACCACTCCACTTTTGTACATCTTGGGTGTCACCTAACTGCCTAAGGTGTGATTCTAGTCCAGGGACTAAAATGGCTTGTGGTATCGCACTCCTAATCCTCGCGCCTCCTTCATGGTGGTGTTCAATTTAATCTCACACAGCAAAATATATTTATAGAAGAAATGAATGCCCCCTTACGGTACCAGTCGCAGGGCCTCATATCAGAAGCATGTGGAACCTGCATTTGACACTGCCACAGTGTTACAGCAAGTTGAATGTAGAAGAAATGTGTGTTTGCAAACAGTGGCCCTGGGTGCAGGTTTGGACTAGTAGTCATATTCTTACAGTACTAAAGTGACACATCCCTTTTTGAAAATAAATCTGTTACGCTTAGAGGCTGAAACACACGACACAAGCAGGGTCCAGAATTAACACCCAACAATTGCCAAATGTGAGTAAAAATAAAACTGACTTATAGCCAGTTGGCTGATACCAGTTTTTAATGAATTACAGTACATGTATTATTTGAATCACAGTAAAAGAGTGTCATTGTTTATTTATGTGTTTGTTTATCTGATAATCTGCCTGAGGGTTTGGTTCTTTTTCTTTATAGCTTTATAGTGATACAAAGTTTATCATGAGAAATACAGCAAGTTAAAAGCTTTTAATGCTTGTACCTGTGCTTTACAGTTTTACAGTTTTACCACAAATCTAGACAGACAGACAAACAGAAGTGATGAAACCTGATGACTAGGCTATCCAGCATTATTTGATTGTTGGAGAATGTTCCAAAGAGCAACGTGTGCTTCAATAGAAGGTTTGGCAATTGAAGCAGAGTCTGACCTTTTGTCCAAAAGTGTTAGCTTGGTCAATGTGACAAATTTGCCTGGCCTAAAAACAGTGCTGAATCTTAATTAAATCCTCTGTATTCATTTTACTTTGTAAGTTAGATTTTTTTTCTAATAGTTGTTTCTAATAGACCTGTTAATTTTTATCTGTAATGTGTTCTTATTGTTTGTTAACTAACTTTATAAAGTTATTTGTCATGTGTATCTATTTATTTAAGTGTATATGGTACATTTAAGTACATGTGATTTTTAAGTGTTCCTTGTTCATTTAGTGAAAAGCAGTAATTGTTGACAATGTATTGATGATGATGATGATGATGATGACGAACACTATTATTATTATTATTATTATCAAATCCTCCCCCCAACAAAACATTGATTATCTATATATGGAATATTTTGACAAATATCAAGATTTTACTAGGCTCACTAGTGCCTTTGAAGAGTTGTGTGGATCAGTGGAGGTGTGGATCAGTCTACTAAGCCTGCTACCACTGTGACCTGGTCCCAGTTGACAGGAGAATGAATTGATGGATTATGTATGTACTGAAATCAGCTTCTGTGCTAAAGCTGGAAACTTATGACTCAAACTACTGAAAGGTTTTTACCACAACTGGAGTTTTTTTTTTATTTATTTGTCATTATGGGCATTATTTAGCTCTCCTATCAGATCTTGCATTGTTGTACAGCAAGCCTACTCACTTCCTGTCCTTTGTGCTGATCTGAGACCCGTTTCCCCCAATCATTTCCATACTGACTCCCTCTCCAAATGTCTTCATTTTTTCCACTATGTACCCCTTTATTTCATCACCCAGAGGTTAAAGATATTTTCTCTTCCTCTTTCTCACGAGTTCATGTCTGAATTGCTGCTGGGGAATTTACAATGTTCTTCATCTGTTTTCCGCACAGACCCTGTTTGTTTAGTCTTAAAGCTCAGGATTTTGGTGTCTGTCTGTGCTTAACTTTTTTGTGTGTGCAAGGAGTTTATCTAATAGTAGCTGCTGTTAACTTTCTTAAGTACATTTCATACTTTCTAGTATGGACTTTTAAATGATGTAATCTGTTGCTTAGGGAATTTTCAGCTTTTTACTGCCTACCATTATCAATAATAATAAAAAAACAACTCATAGATGAATGGAATTTCACGCATGTATTATTTCAGTCAAGTGATGGCACAATTTTTTTATTTTTGGCCAAACTAGCGATTGAAATGGGAACTACAATCAAAATTTAGGGCCCTATTTTAACGATATTTAGCGATCGCCTTTTGCTGTATTTGTTTTATTTTTCAGCATTTTTCTACTGCTGTGATTCCTGAAAAACTGGTTCATTCTGCGCTGCCCCATCAAGCTCTCGCTGGATCCGCTGTAGCAAAGTATCTTAAAAGGGAAATATATATTCTGTAAATGCTTCTCCGTAAATTAGAATATTGTGAAAAAGTTCATTTATTTCAGTAATTCTACTCAAATTGTGAAACTCCGGTAGTAAAGGTCACGTTTTTCATATTTTTTTGAAGCTTTGATTGTGTTTACAGTGTGCACTATAACGTGTTCATGTTTTGCGTGTATAAAAAAAACAGTAGTTTTCACACAATTAACTTATCTCTATGTTTTCACTGTCATAAAAACAGGCTTTTTTGCACAGCTCTACCATCTAGTTAACAAAGTTAAACAGCGTTGCTCTTTGTGTAATAAGTTACAGAAACTGTTGAAAGCACCAACTTAAATAATAAAATACACTTACTGGTTTTGGTCCATAAACAATGCCTTCTCCAGTCAAAGAGGCAACAGCTCCATCTTTCAAGAATAATCTTTGTACGAATCCGGCATTAAACTGATTGAGATTGAGGAAGCTGTCCTCAGCAAAATGTGCTGCACATAGTTTTACATGTGGATTATAATTTTCGGGAACCGAGTTAAACATAAATTATAGCCATTGATCTCTAAGTACAGCGTCCCTGGGAAGCTCAAACAATGATGATTGGACTATGAGATTAAATAATAACGTTTCGACGACATGGCGACAAACGCAACTCTTCCTCTTCTCTGTCGGAGCGCAACAAGACCACACCCCCTTTTTTGTGTATTCCTGTGGGCAGGGGTTAGTCAAAAAAAAAACTATTCTAGTGATGTCATTACAGCAGGAAGTAGAGGGATGTAGTCCAAACTGGTCGTTCGATGTAGGCGAATTCTGTTAAATAAAATATCTCGCTTGGCATTTATCATTGAGCTTTAGAATTGTACAGCTATTATTTATACTCTAACAACAACATTACATTACACACTAACTGTAGTTTGAAACATGGGATCACAAAGAATGGGAACTTTAAATAGATTCAATGCACACAGACTGAAGTAGTTTAAGTCTTTGGTTCTTTTAATTTTGATGATTTGGCTCACATTTAACAACCTCAGCTGAGGTAGTCCAAAAAAAAAAAGTACCAGGTACTGTACCTAGTGGAAAACCCCCCAAAAGTGAACTGTACTGATCAATACCATGCAGTGTAATAGTGCCAACTGTTGCCACGGTTTGTTTTTCATTTATGTGGGTTGAAGCGCCCCTAATGTGATATTTAGCTCCTGGAGTGCAAATTTTACTGGTGGAACCTCACCGAAAAATTTGTATTTTACCCCAAGTATGCAAGTTTAAATCTAAAATATAAATAAAAAGCTGAGTTGATAAAAATGTTCTCAACTTTGTGTTGAATTTCTTAAGAATTTCGTTGGATCACTTGATTCTTCTCTTAAGCTCTCATGCATGATGACAGATTAGAACGAAGAGGTAGGTCTTTTTTTTTTTTTTTTCTTGCAAGGCTGTTACAAAAATTCCGACCCAGTCTGTGTTGAGAGGTCAACGGGTCATGTGATCTGATTTTAAGATGTGCCACTGCAGGTATTGCACCTCTGCAGTGCCCATGTGACACTGAGCATCTAATAGATTTTCCTCTCACACTATAGTGCCGTTGACGTAAGAACGCATAAAAAATGGCCACACGACCCCCTCCCGTGGGTTTCACACAAGCATGACTCCATAAATCGCCCGTTGCTGCATGTTGTTCAAAACACGTGCTGCGTTCTCAACGTGTTATTGAGAACACGTGCTGTTTCTAGGCATCTGACAGTCTTTTGTTGACGTATCCATTTATGCTGGACGGTGTTAAAACATCATCAATGATAGAGTTCACCAAGCTTTGTTTCACTCTTTCCCATCTGTCTCTCCTCAGATCCGCTACATTTCTCAGACACAGGGTCTGCCAGGAGAGCATCTGTTAAATGTGGGGACAAAGACGTCTCGCTTCTTTTGCCGGGAGTCAGACTCAGCGTATGCGGCCTGGAGGCTTAAAGTGAGATCAAGAACTATTTTACACATGCACATCATTGTATCATGTTCACTAATGACAAATGTATGTTGTTGAAGGCATTATTGGTAACTCTGATTACATTATTGGTTACCTACACAGCCTTGATTATATCATCAGAATAAAAAATAATTATCACTACTAATTTAACTTATTAATACTTAAAAAGATGAGTCTTTATTAATATATAAATTTAAACATTATTTGTACGGTACAATATGTTATACATTTGAAAATGTTGACATTATACTGTAAGGTTTAAAAAGTTGTATAATCTCTATATTTGTTATGAGCTAGACATTTCTTCATAAAATTCATCAATTGTTACATTTAAGTGAAAAACTATAAAAAACATATAATGTATTGTATGTTTAATAGTTAAATAGCTATATATTTTGCATATATTCCAGTCCACAGAAGAGCACGAGACCGAGACGGGGCTGAAATCAAAAGAATCCAGAAAGTACATCTTCAGCTGTTTGGATGACATAGCGCATGTGCGTATCTTTGGATCAAGAACACAAGTTAGAAAATCCTACATTTACCGCATCAGTCTTCAGAATCACTCACACCTTTCTCTCTCCCAGAAGTGCAGTTACATTGCGAATGCAAATAGAAAACTTATTTTATGCTGTGCAAGTTAAAGTGTAACATGAAGAATCACGTCTAGGCAAATGTCTGTCATTTTTAATCAGTATAGGAGCACATTGAGTCTGGATTTATTAACTTTCTTCCCCAAATGTTCTAAGGTGTATGTGAGGGCAAATCTGTGGAAAGGTTACATATTTAAAAGTAAAACTTGTTCATTTCTCTTTTCAGCCTTTTATTTTAATTTAATTAAATTTTTCATGAAAAACCCAAACATGGACAAGCAGGTCGGAATGAGTGAAATAGACGGAAATGAAAGTGTAAAACTGAGCAAAAATTACAACTTGGTACACTTATTTATATGGCCAAAATGTAAATTAATGTGATTTTTATAACAATATGCAATTCGGTTATCTTACAATAATTCATTAATTTTCCTCAGCACATTGTTGTATCATTATGTGATACATTTTAACCAGATTTTTCTAATGATTTGTATCATGTTGCATAGATTTTGTAGCGATGTTGGTAATTTGGAGTCCTTGCAAAACACTGCAAGATATAACACAATTTTTTTGAAATGCTGCAGGAAAAATTAGTCACTGTAGGCTGCAAAAATCAGCAAAATCCTGGAGGGACTGTTATATGCTGATTTGGTACTCAAGAAACCTTTGTAGTTATTAGCAAAATGTGATGCATTGTTTTTTTTTTTTTTTTTTTTTTTTTTTTGAAGGATAGAAAGTATAAAATAACATTAATTTGATATAGTAAATACATAATTTAATGATATTAAAACTTTCCGTCAAATTCTGATCAATTTTAAAGTGTCCTTGCTAAATAAAAATATTAATTTCTTATAAAAAAAAGAAAAAAAAAAAGAACCTAACTAAATAATATCCATTAGGATTCTCTTAAATTGGGCTATGCTTTCTGTGTGTGCAGATACTATGTAGCCCTTAGTATGACTAATGACTATTTTTTTTTTTTTTTTTCAGGTGAATCTAGTGATGAATCTGGAAGGCTGTGATTTGTTGGCAGAGAAGGTTGATCGTGCAGAGTTTGTGGGTTTGCTGAAGAAGATGTTGTTGATAGACGCAGAGGAAAGAATAGCCCCGAGTGATGCCCTTAGCCACCCTTTCGTTACCATGCAGCACCTGTTAGACTTCCCCCACAGCAACCAGTGAGCGACTTTTCATTCCTCAACCTTGTTTATGATTCATTCCTTCGGACTTCTTAGGAAAAGCTCTTTGACTGAGGTTTTGTGTTCTGAATTCTGTCTTTATAGTGTCAAATCGTGTTTTCACATTATGGACGTGTGCTGCTCACGACCAGGCAGTTATGAGTCTCTCAGTCGGACCAAGGCTCCGTTTGTCAGGACTGTCCCAAACACTGGTGCAGCGCCCAACATCACCCTGCCCTTCTGCAAGGTGACTGGCATTCACACTCAGGTATTGAAAACATTGGCATTACTGTGAGAAACATTTCAATGCTGCTAAAAACGCTTGTGAACAGAAATGTATGTTTCTAAATTGCTCAGAAATTTCTTTTGACTAAAACATGGAAAAAATTCTGTTTGCTGTCACGGTGTGTTCAGTGTTTACTGTATACACTTTGTTTTTGTTGTTACCAAGTAACCTTATAAAAACTGTTTTTGTGATGCTATCTGCAATACTTTTCAAGTGAAGGCCAAGGCTCTGCGTGACGCATGTTTTGAGGGCCTCGAATTTTATATTCCAGTAGCTCAAACAGTAGGATTTGGTTCCCAGAAATGCATTGACTGATATAATGAAGAAATAAATAACTACCTGGAATTTAAGGCTATCACAATGTCGTATTTTTACCTCTACTGTGGGTAAAAGTTAACCAATGAATCCATTTTAGAGTTTTTACCAAAAGTAAACCTTAAGGGACCTATTTTAACGTTCTAAAGGCAAAGTGTAAAGCGCACGGCACAGGTGCACCCAGGGCGTGTCCAAATCCACTGTTGCTATTTTAATGACGGAAAAACGTGGCGTGCCCGGGCGCATGTTCTAAACGGGTTGTCCGTATTCTTTTAATGAGTAATGGGTGTTTTTTGCGCGTAACGTGCAATAAACCAATCAGAGTCTCATCTTCCATTCCCTTTAATAGCCAGCTGCGCTCGTGCCATGACAGATTTGCTATTTACACTGCGGAATTTGGCAAGCGCAAAGACAGAACGCGTCGCCGATATGAAACGGAGCTGCTCGTGTGCGAGCAAATAGATCGCCTAATTCTGATACATGTGATGACTATCCATTATGACTTGTAGGCATTTATATAAATAAAAAAAAAAATCTAATGCATTGCAATCCCTCTGTTTAATAAGCAGTGTGTACGCTCTTTAAATAACAAAGAAAAAACATTGCGCCAGACTTTAGACCAGGTTTGAGCTGGTCTATGGCGCAGTCTATTTTCAGCTCCTTAAAATAGCATTGCACCAGCAATAAGCCTGAACACACCCCTTTTTTAGACCAGCAAATACATTTGCTAATTAAACGGCATGGCGCTGGACGGGAAAATGCGAACGGCGCCGGACCGAAACTAGCAAACACACTTGCGCTGCACCTTGCGTCGCATTGCACTGGGTGTATGATAGGGCCCTATAAGCCTTATCGAGGAATTTAAATTGGACGTTCATACTATTTCAACTTGTTTTATGTCATGAAAATAGCAAAGGAATTTGTCATGATGTTAAAACACCAAACAGCCAACCAGATTTTAACCGCAGAGTTATTGTTACCAAAGGAATTAATAATAAGTATCTATAGAGAGGAAAAAAAAAAAAAAGAGTTCCTCACTGTATTAGCTAATTTTGCCGTGGTCAGAACTGGAGAAGGGGAGCACAGTATTGTCAATGTTAGTATTGAGTATAACTGTCATTTTTGCCTTGATGACATCTAAAAAGTAAACTGACAAGAGCTGACCAGTTCAGAAGATGTGAGACGTAAAGAAAAGCGTGTTCGTATAATACAAATATGCGCATATATATGAATTACAAAACAAGTGTTTACATGTTTAATTGGATTATTTCAGGTCTACAACACCCCTTTCAGTCCAATCCAAATTGAATTAGGATCGATGAGGGGATAACATAAATGCTTTTCTGTCTGATTAAACCATCAGTCACATTATAAACATAAACATTTTTTTTGGATGTATGCAAACTTGCATCTTGCTGCCACTTGCTATGCTTGAGTGTCAACTGGCCACTGGGTTATTTTCAGTAATGTCAGCTTTCTTTAGGTAAAACTGCCTTCCAAATGCATAAATGGGTTGCACTTTTCTTGATGCACGTAACTGATTCCATTATTTTATTACTGTTTGTTATAATATAAATATAATAATAAAGTACTGCATTAGTTATCTTCTCTCACAGTTGGCTTTCTAGTTTCACAGTTAGTGGGCTTCAACAGTGCCATTATCAAGTGTATCAAGCTGGTTGCAGTCATGGCTGAAAAAAAAAAAAAAATGTTGACAGTATTTTAATTGTCAAATATATGTTTGTTCATTATAGGGCATGCATATAATTCCTGCTTAATTTGCCCAACAGATACAGTATTACATCATCTATCCTTTTGTTTTTTTCTATTTCTTTTGCTCTGTCTTGCACTCCTGTCACTTTGTTCTTTTGTTGTGGCTTCTGCTTCTTGCCTTTTATTTTGCTAACGTGTGGAGAGTCACACTGACTTGCATTCAGCGCAGGTGATGACAGGCTGTCAAAACCCGACCGTCACAACACACGCTGCCTCTGACAACGTTTAAAATAAGCCTCAATATAATCTTTCCTCCTAAAAAGAGGCTGTCAGAAACGAGCGTTTTGATGCCGTTTGTAGGATGATGTGTTCCTATATTTCTTTTAGCTGTCCATGTAAATGACTCTTATCACTTCTGCATTGTGATCTTTCTTGTATCTCACAAATTTGAACCCTTAATGCCGTTGTCATGGCAACATTGCTGACATCATGGCAACGTGGAGAGAGCATTCGGTTTCCAAGGAGAGACACGGCAGAAGAACTTTCTACCCACACCAAACTGACCTGAGATAACACGGAGAAGACTGTTTTAATGCAATCTGATGACCCTTTCAGCATGGTAGTTTGGTTTTTTCAACACAATGTGTCCCTCCTTGACTCCTTTTGCAACATTAAATTTTGCAAAGTGGTAAATTGTATTAAAGTAAATGAATTTGGTCGCCTGTTTGCAGTTAGTTGGAAAAGAACAACACTGACTGTGTACCTAATGAAGGAGCTACCTTGGTCATGTTCATACAATTTTGAACACAGTTGTGATGTTAATGCACCGTTTTTGTTATTTAGTACCCTGGAGTTATGGCTGTGATTCTTGGGAGTGTTCATTTTGATGGAAATGCACGGAAATGTGTCTATGTAATGAAAAAAATGTAATAATTGCCCATTGTCACAGGTGTATAAAGTCAAACACCATGCATTAACAAACATTTGTGAAAAAGGGTCTTTCTGAAGACCTCAGTGAAGGATGCCTCTAAGCCAGTTAGTGACATTTTATCCCTGCTAGATATTCCACGCTCAGCTGTAAGTGGTATTATTGGGAAGTGGAAGCATTTAGGAGCAGTGGCAATTGGGTCACAAAGCAGAAGACCATGTAAAGTCCTCAGAGCTGGGTCACTGAGTGCTGAGGCGCGTGGTATGTTAAAGTCGCCACCACTTTGCTGATTCCTGAAGAGTTTCAAACATCCACTGGCATTAATAACAACACAAAAACTAGGCGGCGGGAGCTTCAAGGAATGGGTTTCCATGGCCGAGCAGCTGCATGCAAGCCTCACAACACAATGTCAAATACAATGCCAAGTGTTTGATAGAGCGATATGAAGCATTCCACCATTGGACTCTGGAGCAATGGAAATGTGTTCTGTGGAGTGATTAATCATGCTCCTTTATTTGGCAGTCTGATGGTCGAGTCTGGCTTTGGAGGATACCAGGAGAACATTACCTGTTTGATTGCATTGTTCCAACTGTTAAGGTATGGGGCTGTTTTTCAGGAGTTGAGCTAGGTCCCTTACTTCCAGTGAAGGGGAAATCTTAATGCTTTAGCATTCCAAGACATTTTGGAAAATGCTATGATTCTTTGTGGGAACACTTTGGGGACGGGACTTTTCTGTTCCCGCATGACTAAGTCCCAGTGCAAAAAGCAAAGTCCATAAAATATGGTTGGATGAGTTTGGCGTGGAAGAACTGGGCCTCACAGAGTGAACTCATCGAACACCTTTGGGTTCAACTGACACAGAGTTTGCAAGCCAGGCTTTCTCGTCCAACATCATTTCCTGGCCAAACTAATGCTCTACTGGATGAACGGGTTAAAATTCCCACAGAAACACTTTATAATCTTGTGGAAAGTCTTTCCAGAAGAGTGGAAGCTGTTTTAGCTGCAAAGCTGGGCCAACATATTAATGTCTCTGTAATTAGAATGCTATGTCATTTTCCTGTTGCTTATAATGGTCAGGTGTATCACTACATTTCCCCATATAGTGTATAGCTGTACATATAGCTGCACAAAATATATTTAAGTATAAGTTGCAATAAAAGTCATTAATTAAAAAAAATATATAATAAATCTTGATAACAACAAATTATTTTGTTCGGTTGTCTGTTGCTTCCTTATACATCAGTGATGTCTTGTGTGTCATCTTGTGTCATCATATATCAGCGACTCCTTAAACATCAGTGACTTCCTATTAAGAACCACTGAAATTAACTTCTGACATAATTCTAATAAACTTTATATTTATTTGACATATGTGAACTTGGTAAATCGCTTGATCAGGGCAGTACTGATGTTCTGTCTGTTAATGCTGTGTCGCCCCCTATTGGACATAGGAATGCAGTTCACTTTAATGTGTGTCCTAACCAATATCCTTTATTTCAAGGAACAAAATATAATGGCTACCAAAGTATTCAGCAAAGTTAGATTAAAAAAAAAAAATATATATATATATATATATATATATATATATATATATATATATATATATATATATATATATATATTTATATATTTTTTTTTTTTTTTTTTTTCATTACATTCATTAAAACTTTATCTATATTTAGACTGTGTTCTGATATGTTTCTTTCTTCTCATTCTGTAGGCTTTAGCATCATCCGCCCCTTCAGTAATGCATCCTGGAATACCTCTCCAGACAGGAAGTGCTCAGTTTGGTGACTCTTTTCAACAGGCACTTATTCTCTGTCCCCCAACCTTGCAAGGTACTACTGTGTGTGTGTGTTAAAAGTATCATTAAGGTACTATTATAGTTTTGTTAATATTTTGAACACATTTTTCTTTCTTTTTTTTTTTTTTTCATTTTAATTTAGACATAGTTATTCAGTCCGTGTTTTAGGTCTTTTTTTTATGTCTGTAATGTTTTAATATTTTTCAAATGAAAATAATAGTGATTTTTTTTATTTTTTTTTTATTTAACCTGCCTCATGTCACAGGTCTCCCACCCAACCCAAAGAAGTCAATGGGATACTCTGTGCGTATGGAAAGTACAGTACCGCTGGTGACACAGGCCTCTGCCATCCAGCCTCTACAGATCAGACCAGGGGTCATTACACAGGTAAAGGGATTTCTAAAGCAGAGACATGGCTAACCTTTTGTATTTATCTGTTACATAAATATCTGTTATTTTTTTTTCAACTTTTTTCTTTTTTTACAGCAAGCATGGTCAAGTCGTCCCCAGCAGATCCTGGTGCCCACCTGGCCTCAGATGGCCCCAGTGGCACCTGTGGCACCTTCAGCAACAACAATGGCCTCAGAAACAGTGGCAGGTCCACAAAGACTAGCGGATTGGGGGTGGGTGAAACAATTCTTTCTGTCATTGCACAGCAGTATGTGCTTCTATATTTAACTCTCAATTGTTCTGATGTTGTAACACGTTTCAGACTCTTGCGTGAGTCATCTTTCTTTATGCGCTTTGAAAGGCTCTGTTTCTCTTGATCTATTGCAGGAAAGTTCATTCCCTTGGCAACCATTACAGCTCCATGATGCCCCCCCACCAGCCACTGTTTACCAACCCAATGGCCATGTCATCTCACCAGCCTATCAGCATAGGGATTGCTCATGTGGTGTGGCCACAGCCAGCTGCTAACAAGAGAAATAAACCATCTTCAAACAGGTAAGTCCACACATCATATCCAGACAGGTTGATGTATGATTGGATTGGAAGTGCCATTTAAAATTTGAAGTAACCAATTATCAAGTATTTAATCAAAACAGGTTATGAAATCACTGTACAGTATTACAAATAAATTGATATTTAAAAAAAAAATTAAATATGCAGTTGATTATAAAAATAATCGCTTAAACTGTTTATTGCATTGCACTTCATATTTTATTTTTAGATTTCATGTTCATGACAAAACATTACTCTTATTAATCAATGCAGTGTCAGTTTGTAGGTTGTCTCGTTTTTTGGTTTTAATTGTATTAATGTCAAGTTTATTAAACGATGGAAATACATTTTAAGTACAGTGCAAAAATGGAAAATGCTGATTATGTTATTGATTGCTTCAAATATGTTAGTGAATATATACATTTTACTATACACTGCTTTTTAAACAAAATAGCACATTTTAAATGGACTTTGCACAAGTTATGTTTCCATACAAAATTAAGTATTATGATAAGATATTATTTTCAATAATGTGTTTTTCTGTCATAATACTTGATAAAACATTAACCACTTTAATGGATTTAAAAATGAAGATTTTTTATTAGTATCTAAAACAACTACAGTTTGACCAATAAATTTGTTATTTTAAATGTAAAAAAATATATAATTACGTTATTTTATTTTCCATAAAAAAATGCCATTTAACATTTAGTCACAAAGCACTTAAATAACCTTTGACATGATGTTACTTTTTTTTTTTTTTGGCGCACACCTTTCACCCACAATACACTCTGTTTTCTTCCATTACCCAGCATTCCAAACACATTTGTATTGGTTCATTTGTAAAAAAAAAAAAAAAAAAAAAGGATTAGTTTATTTTTTTAATTGTAAATATGGTAAATACTAAACACCTAATTATTCATTAAAAAATACATCAATAAATAAATATATCAGCATTCCTTCACATAATCATTTTACAAGCAACTTTGCGATTAGCATTTCAAAGTTGAACACTTTTGTCTTTTGGTAAAGTGTTATCAGCAAGCAACATCGGTTATTATGTTCTTGCCATGCCTACCTATGCTCATCTAATTCATCATTATCATCCCCACCAGAAGTAACAACTTCATGCACAGCTCCAGTTCCCAAAACACATCAAGCCAGTCCCTAAAGATGGTAGACAGTGCCAAAAACACAGAGGAGGCGGCAGTGGATTGTGTAGTGGAGGCGGAGTCAGAGGCGGTGCCAGAGGAGGAGCCTGTGTGCTGCAAAGCAGAACCAGAGTACGAGGACTCAACTGTGTCTCAGAAGCAGAGACAGACCATTGTGATCGCCGACTCTCCAAGCCCTGCAGGCAGTGTCATCAGTATCAGCAGTGGAACAGATGAGGAGGGGCCGGACACTCAGAAGCATTCACTAGAGTAAGCTCACTTACTTATATATGTCTGGATGTTTTAAAGAAAAAAAAAAAAAAAACAGTGTGACAAGGTGCAGAAGAGATAACATAACAAAAAATAAATAAAAAATTTGGTGATCTATAAAAGGTTTCAGCATTATTTTTTGGAAAACCTGAGCTGATTTTAATAAATTGGAGCTTACGTTTTCATTATGAATCATTGGTGAGATGGCATTTCAGCTGAACTGTATATGTGATAAGTGGCTTGTATTGGCAGTATATGTATAATATACAATAAAATGGCCAGTCAATTTAAGAGGAGTATTGCCCTATAAAGTTAAAAAAGTTCGATTTGAAGTTAAAAGGTACATGTTGGTGTCACTTTTGTAAACTAACTCACATAGAATATAAAGAGCTTCCAGAGTCAACGGGCCTTCACCAATCAATGTACCAGCACAAAAACACAATCAGCTAAACTAATTATAGTTATTAACAAAATCACAGTAAGTATTGACCTTTTTGTCAATGTTGCACAACCATAAAAGGCAGTGGTTAAAAAGTATACACACTTTGTTTCAGGTGCAAGGGTAGCCCGGAGTGTGAGGCATGTCAAAGCACACTGAATATGGAGCGTGTGTGTTCCCTTAGCAGTCCTGATTCAACCCTTAGCACCAGTTCATCTGCTTCAGAACAGTCAAGCGCCTCCCCCTGCAAGAGACCCAACAGGTTTGACCTTAACACAATGCACATGATTACTAGTAGTCTGAGGACTTCAGGTCTGCTCACACTATGACCAATATTTGTGTGATATATGAATGGCTGTTCAATCGGACAAAAACATTTGCATGCCATCAATGTAATTTTTTAAGCAATATTCTAGTGGTGTGATCTAATGTCCTAGACACCCAAGATAACTGGTCAAATTTGTACTTTTGGTTACATTCCCAGAGCTGCTGCTGTTACTTAATGCTGCAACTTGGTGGTGCTCACGAACAGACTTTTTTGCAAAGCAACAGTAAATAGCAAAGCAACAATCCAGAAGTGGCTCCCCTTATCTGTCCTCTTGTATTTGGTGTCATTTCATAGACTCCAATCAAACCTGAATGGCTGGTTGAAAACATGTTATATTATTTGTCTTGTTTTCTTCTCTGAGGCAAGTCGATTCTAGAAATGAAAAGTGGCTTAGTGCTTTGCGTAACCAGAGTATTTCAGACCATTTTGATTCAGCCCCTCTGCAGTTGAACAGACAAATTGCCCACAAAAGCTTATGTATATATACAGTAGGGCTCGAAAGTTTGGGCACCCCTTGCAGAATCTGTGAAAATATTAGTAAATTTCAAAAAATAAGATAGATCATACTAAATGCATGTTATTTTTTATTTAGTACTGTCCTGAGTAAGATATTGTACATAAAAGATATTAACATTTAGTCCACAAGACAAAAAAATTGCTGAAATTATTAAAATAACCCCGCTCAAAAGTTTGGGAACCCTTGGTTGTTAGTACTGAGTTCTGTTACCTGATGATCCTCGGCTGTCTTTCTGTTTTGTGATGGATGTGTATGAGACCCTTGTTTGTTCTGAACAGTTAAACTGAGCAGCATTCTTGAGAAAAATCTTTAAGGTCCTGCAGATTCTTCAGTTTTCCAGCATCTTTGCATATTTGAACCCTTTCCAGAAGTGACTGTATGATTTTGAGATGTCTCTTTTAGACTGAGGACATTTGAGGCACTCAAACACAACTATTTAAAAAGATTAAAACATTCACTGGTGCTCCAGAAGGAAACAAGATGCATCAAGAGCTGGGGGGTGAAAACTTTTGGAATTTGAAGATCAAGGTAAATTGTACTTAATTTGTGTACCAGGAAACATACAAGTATCTTCTGTTGCATAGGAAGGGCAGAACTAAATGGAAAAAAATATATATTTCAACAAAATAAGACAAATTTGGCCATCTTCATAGTGTTCAGAAGTTTTCAACCCCCAGCTCTTAATGCATCTTGTTTCCTTCTGGATCATCAATTTTTTTTTTGTTTTTTTTTTATGTCAATATACTTATAATGTGAAGCAAAGCTGAATTTCCATCATTACTCCAGGCTTCAGTGTCACATGATCCTTCAGAAATCATTCTAATATACTGGTTTATAATTAGTGTTGGAAACAGTTGTGCAGCTTAATACTTTTTGGGACCTGTGATTTATTTATTTATTTATTTATTTATTTTTTATTCTTTGGGTCATTTTTTTAATATATTTTTATTCAACAATGATGTTTTAAATGGATTAAAAGGTTATTTTAAAGACTTATATTGTTAGAAAATATTTATATTTTGAATAAATGTTGTTCTTTTTAACTTTTTATTAATCAAAGAAAAAAGTATATGTAAAACGGTTCCAAGAAAATATTAGGCAGAGCAGTGGTTGTAACAGTTATAATTCAGCATATTATAATTATTTCTTTAGGATCCTGTGACACTGAAGACTGGAGTTATGGCTAATGAAAATAATTTTTTGCATCACAGAAATAAATTATACTTCATGCTAAAATAGGACACCATTTTACAATATTACTGTTTTTTTTTTTTTTTTTTTTTTTTTTTTTAAATCTTACTGATCACAAACTTTTTAATGGCAGTGTGTGTATATATAAACACACACAAACACAAATAAAAGAAAAAGGTATCTAGCGTTCCGTTCCAAGCACTCTTTTTCAGTATGTTTGTGTGTGTTATGTGTGTCTGAGTACTATTTGTTTGATCTTTGTTCAGTATGTCAGAAGATGAGCGTGAGAGTGGATGTGATACAGTAGACGGCTCGCCCGCGTCTGTGTCCTCCAGTCGAGCTGACAGCCCCTTCCTGGAAGCCACTTATATCAATGACAACAACCAGAACTGCAAAGCCAGTGGAAGCACAGAGGCTGAGTCTACCAAGCTGCCCGTCCGCACCATGGTGGTGCCGCCCATGCGGGTTCAGAATAATGAGCCGATGGGCCTCACAGGTAACAAATCTCACCAACCCTATCAAAATACAACACTGACAAACAGGTAACATTCATGTTGAATGAAAAAGATTAATATTTTATATATATAAAATAGACAATTGTGTGAAAAGGCCTGACTGAAAGTCAAGTTCAAATGACCACACTTCTCAAGGGATATAAATAGCTCTAGTTTGAAGCAGCAGTTTTCCATAGCGCACTCACAATGGAAGTGACGAGATGAGAAGTTTACCAATATCAAGCACCTTGATAATAGTAGGGGATGTCACGCTTGACTGATGTTGGTGACATCTCACCAGAAATCAGTGAAGCTTGTCAAAATAAGAAGCACTACACTGACATAAGCAATCATCATGGACAGCAGTCAGCATTTACAATGAAACGTTTGGACCAGAGCACATTTGTTGGTTCATGATGTTTGTCAGTTCTTTGTGAACTTATGAGGACCATGATTTCTGTTAAATAATAATAGCAAAAAGAATCCGTTCTAAAACATCTTGCCCCCAAAAACTATTAAAAATGTTTAGTCTGAAGTTTATTTATTTTTTATTTTTAACTTCCCTGTGTGTGTGTGTGTGTGTGTGTGTGTGTGGATGGGTGGGCTCACTTAGGCTGGCCACTCACATGCAATAATCATGCTGTCTAATCAGCATCTTGATATGCCACACCAGTGAGGTCGATGGATTATCTCAGCAAAGTAGAAGTGCTCACTAACATGGTTTTAGACAGATTTGTGAACAACATTTGAGAGAAATAGGCTTTTTGTGTACATAGAAAAAGTCTTAGATCTTTGAGTTCAGCTCATGAAAAATGGGGGTAAAAACAAGTGTTGCATTTATAATTTTGTTGAGTGTATTTAAGATGATAAGCCATATTTGAGGTTGATGAATGATGGGCAATTGTTTGGATGTTCTGCCAGATCAACTGTGTGACTTTAGTCAATCAAACCTCTTCTGGTCGACTAATGATTAGTCGACTATTAGGGGGCAGCCCTAATCAGTTTAACTTTAAATTCAACTTCTATTGTCTAATACCAGGTTTACGCCAAGCTAATGCCTTTGATCAAAGAGAAAGAAAACAGAGCAATGCTAACTATTTGATTTATCTTTTTATTTATTTATTTTTATTTTGTGTGTGTGTTCATGAACTCAAGTAATTTTTCCATCTGTTGTTCTGAATTCATTTTGCAAGATGTTTAAACATATCTTGCACAATTTCATGAGGCATCTAAGGAGTGTAGCGTAAGTTTGCCTGCTCTTTCCATCATCTACTTATAGAGCCATCGTGCCCCCCCAAAGGCCGCAGTGGTTCCAACAGACAACCGCCCTACTCGACATTACTGGTGAATCGCCAGCAGAAGACAGCACAGGCTTTCCCGACCCTGCAGCCCTCTCAACAGCAGCTCCCCTTTGGACAGGTCAGTTTCATGTCATTTGAACGGTTGTTGTATAGTCAGCTAGTATTAAATATAATAAATAATAAATAATAAATATATTAGAAGTAGACAGTAAATAAATAAAAAGAAACTGAGATGTGTGAATAAAATAGTGTTAAAATTTTTTGATGTGTCTACACCGGACGCGAGCGGTGTGGTGCGGCGCAACAAAATACTATAGAACTCATTATAATCAGTGATGCTGTCTTTACTGGATGTGGTTCGGCACGACAAATCCCCAGCAGGAAGCTGCTATTGCGTTCTATTTATGACACATTGACACAAATTTCAAATGATTTTGAACAGTTGATTTGTCGCGTCCAGAGTAGGCAGACTTTAGCTGTTGCGGCATACACAAAATATCATTAAGATACTTGTGTTTCTGAATAAAGCAGTATCGATGTCATAAAATCAGGAGTCCATTTTGATTTTAAGGTCAGAGGCTCTAGCTTACATGAATAAAAATCACAAACATGACACTTGTAAATTAATTAATTATTTACAGATTTATTGATTAATGTCATATATATATATATATATATATATATATATATATATATATATATATATATATATATATATATATATATATATAATATTTGTTTTCTTTTTTTTTAATTAATTAGGAAAACTTAAATAGTTATTTTTAGAATTGTTATAGCTCTTTTTCTTTAGAAAATCTAGTAATGTTAAATCCACAAATAAAATGTTAAGGTTTCAACTGCATTTGCGGCTGAGATTGCTTTATTAGTTATTTTCAAGGCATTCAATGTACTCTCATTAAAAAAGAACTTCAGTTAAGTTTATTACTTCTGACAAATACGTTTTTTTTGCCCAAAAGTAAGGAAAATATATGTCCGTATCGGCATCGGCTATTGACCAAAATTATTTGAAAAATATCGCCATATTGGATATCTGCAAAATCTAATAACATGCATCCCTAACATTATTAGATGTAGTCTTTAGCAAATTATATATATATATATATATATATATATATATATATATATATATATATATATATATATATATATACATATATATATATATATATATATATATATATATATATATATATATATATATATATATATATATATATATATATACATACATATATATATATATATATATATGTATATATATATATACATATATACATAAATACTTCTATGGTGTTTTCTTAGCAGCGTACTGTATAAAACAAAAACAGCTCCTTATAAAAAAAAATTAAATGTTATATTGTTGCAGTAGTTATGAACAAATACAAAGATGTAACTTTTTATATGGAACTCTATAACTCTTTATATTGAGTGTGTTTTTACTCAATTGGTTCTCTATAGGGCTTATGTTTTTTGGAACAAAGCAGGAATTACGGTCTGGCTGAAATGGGCTCGTGAAGGAATATTGTAACGGGGCTCAATTACATTAAGCATGTTCTTAAAACCTGCGTTTTCCACATTAGGCGCTCGCTCACTCAGTAGGCGCTGAAGGCTCATTGCAAAATGGCTAATGCGTTTAACAGACCAGAAAAAGAAGATCCTCCAATAACCAACAGGTCTGGTGTTTGGATGCACTTTTTTTAATTCCCTGTAAGCTATAATGGTGATGATAGAATGAATGGTAAATAGTAAGGTCTCATATCTGCGGTTATAACGTAAATGAAGTCTACCAATCGACGCGGTGATGTCTTTTGACCTGTTTGAATCCATTGGAAATGTCTGCCTTAATGCTGTGTGGATAGTTTGTTGCGTGTATGTTTCTCCTTTTTTTCCCGTCTTTTCCCAGATACTGACACACTAAGGTGATGTCGGCGTAAATGAGTTGACATGTTTCAAGTATTCCCGCTGGTGTTTTTTTTATTTATTATTATTTATTCCCGCTGGTGTACCCTATTGTCATGTAGATGCGACATACCGTTGTTTTTTTATCCACCAATCTCTTGCCATCACCATAGCTTACAGGGAATCCAAAGTGCACCCAAACACCAGACCTGTTGGTTATTGGAGGATCTTCTATTTCTGGTCTGATAAACGCATTGGCCACCGTGTACCGTGCATGAACTGCTCGCTCACTCAACGCGTACTGAGTGAGCGAGCGCCTGACTGAGTAGCCTAACATAAACATATAGGTTGGTGTTTTTTTCTTATTCAGGGGTGTGAGGGGCGTTGCCTGTTACATCGTTTGGGTTATTGGGCTACCTTGTTGAACGCATATCATTATATTTCACTTTTTTTTTTTATATAATTAATTAGTCCAACGAACCGTTCGGTACATAATTTTCGGCGTACCAAACCGAAAGCCTCGTACCGAACGGTTCAATACGAATACGCGTATCGTTACACCCCTAATATATATATATATATATATATATACTGTACATTTTTTTTAAATAATTGATCGCCACTTTCATTTATTCATTTATTTATTTCTAAATAAACTGATTGGTTTGTGCTCTAGGTCCAGCATTATGGGTCGTCCCACCAGGAGTGGAACGGCAACTATAGTCACCGCCGGCCTCAAGCGTTCATCCCGCCCACCATTCATGGTCACACATTCACACTGCCTCACGGCAGTCCCACCCACACAGCCCATCCTACTCAAACACACCTGGGTGTCCACCCTCACACCCAGCCGACTTTATTGTCCTACCCCCCTTCAGGGCCCCTGGTAACAAATGCCCCGATGGCCCATCTCTTGGCTTCACCTGGGGCGACACGGAATCACATCTTTCAACCGGCTTATGGCCTCTCCCATCCGGCGGGACACCTTGTGCACCAGGTCACTGTGGGGCTCAACCGCCTCTTGCCCTCTCCAACCCTCCACCCTCAAGGCCAATTCAAGCCTCTGTTCCCCCCACACTCCTTCATCACATCACCTGCATACGCAGGCTTTCCGCTCAGTCCCACCAAACTAAACCAGTACCCATACATCTGAGACTTGCTTTGCAACCCTCTGGAGGGCCACCGACATGGACGTAATGCCAGGCTCTCGGTTGAAACCACATACCACCTGGTTCTCGCACCTAAAGCCATGGTGCAAAATAATTATTGAGTGCAATTAAAATGAGCTTTAAAAAAGGAGGTTTTGGAAAGCCTTTAGCAAGTAGATAAAGAAAGTGAATGGTTGAGAAGCAAGCGATTGGATAAATAAGAAAAAAAAAACTGTTTTGCACATTTGATACATCACCTTATCAGATTTTCAGATCTTCAGATTTGAGTACTCCTCTAATGAATATCAACAACAGATGGTGTCCAAAATCATGTGATGGTCAACTTATTTTTATACATTGCCTTTACCTTGTATACAACACGTTTGTTTGTAAAGACAGCCCTGTATGTTGTTCACAACATAAAATGTGTCCACTTGCTGTGTTTTATTGTGTTCCAAGTGTTTGTACCTTTCTCTGCGTCTTTGGTGTTGTTTGGAATGGAGTCTCCTAAATGAGTCGTTCGTCACACGCTGCATGTGTTGCATGATGTTGATCAGAGAGAAGCCTGTTGAGGCTCTTGACGTGTCTAGAGGCTCGCTGCATTGTTGTCTCCAGCCATAGTGCCTTATATATCGGCAGTCATTTGTGTTCTACTACACTATCTCTCTGTGTGTATATACAATGTGTTTGTGTGTGTACGTGTCCTGGACTGCATCACTTGCAATTCAAATCAGTCTGTGCATTCTTTGTGTGTGTGTGTGTGTTTATGTATTACGGATATATACACACTGGTGTATTATTTCATGCATAGATAGGCATCAATGTACTGCATTGCACAAACCGCAGTGCTTATTTTTGGATCCAATGTATATTTGAGATGTAGTGAGTTCATTTTCGCGTGATTTCTTCGTAAGACAGCATGCTTTTGCTGCTGCAAACGCTTGCTGTTGGATTTGTTCTAATTCTCTTTTTTTTTTCGTTATCTTAAATTAACTAATTGTGTAGAGTATACAATGAATTTCTATATAGAAAAAAAAAATCGACAAACCGAACAGTATTTGTACTGTTTAGGAAAACTGCAATACAATCTATATAGTTTGTTTTTCTTTTTGTGTGTGTGTTTAGTTCTTTGGGTTTGTGTGTGTTTGTGTTTGCTGTGGTGGGCATGGCTTCGACTAGATGAAGACACAAATGCAAATATCGGTCTTTGATTCAGGGTCATGGATTCATCTTAGCCTGAGCAGACCATGCAGTATTTGATGTATAGACACATATGACTATGAGTATATATCTAATAGAGCTAGTTTATTTAGTGCTGAAGCTTGACACAGTGTGTTTAAGGTGTGCAATTCCCATTTATGCATGTGTGAATCGATTATTTTTTTTCTTTTAATTATATCATTATATCATATGTTGAAAGCTTGTTGGTGTCAATTGCATTTTATACATTCCGTCAGGGAGAAATAAATATATATCGTGTGTGTGAATATATATATATATATATATATATATATATATATATATATATATATATATATATATATATATATATATAGCAGTGTGCATTTTAGTTTGTTCTGCTTGGTTTGTGTGTTTTTGCCTCTCAAATGAAGTTGCTTGTGCATCACCAAAGACTGTAATTTGAAGGCTCTGTTCCAAACCTCGTGATCTGCCTAAGCAGGCGCTATTTCAAGGCATAGTAGTTACACTCCTGATGCAAAAGTTCCCTGAGTTTCTCTTTAATGCAAAGATATCATCCTCTGCTGCTCTAACATTTGAAAAGCATCATGTGTGCCTCGAAAGACTCTGCCCGGTATGGCTCAGTACGGTACGGCACGTCTCGGTTTTCGTTTCCAATGCTGTTTAGTATTCATCAAATGCGATTTTCATGCACATTTTGTTAGTAAAGAAGGTTCTGTAATCAGCAGAAAATCATCTTCTGTGAGATGATGAGACTTCTTACACAGAACAAGGCACGCAACATATTTCATGTGGGGGCAGCTGTGGCCTAATGGTTAGAGAGTTGGACTTGAAAACCAGAAGGTTGCAGGTTTGAGTCTCTGTGCTGGCAGGAGTTGTAGGTGGGGGAGGGAGTAAATGAACAGCGCTCTCTTCCACCCACAATACCCATGGCTGAAGTGTACTTGAGCATAGCACTGAACCCTCAGTTGCTCCCCGGGCGCTGGATATAGTTGCCCACTGCTCGGGGTGTGTGTTCACGGTGTGTTCACTTCTCACTGCTGTGTGTGTGCACTTGGAAGGGTTAAATGCAGAGCAGCAATTCCGCGTATGGGTTACCATACTTGGCAAATGTCACGACTTTCACTTTTCACTTTAATAGTATTTTAAACGGTCATAATGGCAAGTATACTTCATTTTAATATAAAATAATAAGAACAACTCAGATACACCATATTTTGTCATGGTCATGTTTATTAGTCACGTTGAATCAATGAAAGCAGTTAAATCTTCTGTTTATTCAGCTGCAGTGATTCAGGGTTTCTTCTTTGGGGCATATTTGGATTTTCAGCACGAGAGCACTGTCTGGCCTTCAGATGGAGATTTACTGCTGATCATAGAACCGTGCTTCTCTGAAAGATACGCATGAAATATATTTAGTTGAATCAGGATTTCAATTCCATTTCAGTTAATCATGCAGCCCTACCACCTCTACTGCCATGACTCGTGAAAAAAAATTTCATTCCGCGTCACCCCATCAAGCTCTCGCTTGGATCTGCTCCTCTGATATTAATGAGAGGAATGTCTGTACTTCCTCAACAGACAATGATACAGCCATTTTGGGGTTGTTAAAAAAGGTGCGCTTGATCAAAACACTTGCGTTCGATCCTTCCCTGGCTGTGCTGATTTAAATCTAGCGGTTCTTTTCTGTTTGTCAACAGTTAAGTGAAGCAGGTAGGGACAATTCTTTCCAGCCAATCCGTGATCAGCAGAGTTCACACTTCACTTTTTGGTAACGGTACGGTTCACTTGGAACCTCGACCGAAGTGGTACTAAAAAAAGTACCAGGTACTGTACCCAGTGGAAAAACTCCCAAAAGTTAATCTTACCGAACCGTAACGTGCCAAACTATGCAGTGGAAAAACACCATATACCACTGTCAATCATGTTTGCAGACACGGCATAAGAAGTGCCGTAAAAGGAAATCTTACTCGTCACAAAATTGTTGGTGGCTTCTATTATAAAAATATATATTTTGCTAGAAACTGTGTATTGATTAGTAAGATTAACAAATTAAAGTCGATTAACATAGTAATTTTTTTAAATTTTTATATCAAACTGAACTATTTTACCCAGTAGTTCTGTGATATGAATTTTTATGCTTACGAATGTTAGCTTAGCAACATGATAACATTACACTATTGAAATCAACTGTGGTCACGAGCCTATTGACAAGTAATTTGTATGACTTATAGAGTTACTGCATATGAAAAACGTACTTTATCGGCTGTGCATGAAGGCAGTGGACAGGAAAGCAGCTCGTTAGGTTTTGGAACAGAGCCATTTCTCTGAGCAAGGTAGCTACTCTTTCTGCATAGACCTCATGTATAACTGTAGTAATTGTAGTCATGGGGTAAATTTCTAAATTTGCATTTAAAAAAATGGCTGAGGTTATGTTTCGCTTTTTGAACAAGTAATAAGTCGTATCATCTATCTTGAATGTATCATAGACAAGCTGCTATATATTGATTGCCACTTCAGATAGCTGTGAAATTAGATTAGACTAGTTCTTATATGCATTCGTTTATTTGTATGGGTCTCTCTGATTGCCTAAACTAGAAGTGGATTTTGATTTTGAGTAAATTTTGGAGTGTCATTGCAACTACTGTATTGCTGATATTGGACATTTAGAATAGTTTTTTCTTTTTTTCAAATCAGTATTGTATCTTCATAACTGTTCTGGCTCATCACTGCATATTAATGGATGTGTTTGTGTAACCTAGTTTTTGTATGTTTACCTGCTTTTCTGTTTTTGATGTGTGATAGCTTTCGGGATTGATTTAACTTTATCCAAATTAACAGTTATTCTGCAGTGTTTCAGAAATACAAACATCGCTATTTTTTGTTAAGGTTTCTCTCTCTCTCTCTCTCTCTCTGTTAATATGATAATCAACCCCATAACCTCATACCACTGAGCACTTATTAAAACGCTTGTGTACAGTACACATGGCCATGTTTTGATATACAGTGTTGTGATTAAATGAATTAAGTGTCCAACTGAATTGTGATTTTATTAATGTTTGTCATTTTAAAGTTGAGAACATGTTTTTAACAAATTATCACTGATGTCAGCTGGTACACTCATGTTTGGTCATGTCTTTTTTTTTTCTTCTTCTTTTTTTTTTGAACAGTGTAAGCAACACTGTGTGTGCCTTGATTAAGATATTGGTAATGACACATTCACTTTGCAAAAACAAGTATTCAGCTTCACCCACTGACCAGACCAAATATAAGAAAGAGCAAACAGTACAACTTTCCATTCCAGGGATCGAAATGGTTGTATACACTTTTAATAAATAATCATATATGCATTAATATAAGTTAATAATAACTAATATATGTCTATTTAATCTTAATCAGCTAATTCTAACATTTTTGACATTGTAATTTCAATCTTTGCGTATAGAATGTAACATATTACACCATGTGCATGTTTCGATCCCTGTGAAATGGCATTCACCAGCATTTAGCCTGAATACATCCAGTGTCAATATAGAAAAGACTGTACTCGACACTTTCAGTATTTATTGTATGTTCATATTTAAACAAATTCAAGTGGATATGGATGACTTCTGTTGAACTATTTTCTATTAACAGCATTCAATAAAACATAAATGCCACAGTTTTAATGACATTCAATGCTTAAATTAAAAAGTTTTTTTTTTTTTTTTTTTTGGTGAATTATTTTATCAAAATATTTACCATTCAACCTGAAACTGACTTCCCGGTATGTGCTTTGTAATGTGTGTATACAATTTCCATGGTTTATAGCATATTTTACAATCAAATAAGTTATTTCACACTGCAAGATATGGATTTTATGTTTCAATTACTTGGCTAATTAAGAGTTTTAAATTTCACTGTTTTGATATTTGTAGACTTTTGTGGATTTTTGTTTGTCTCATTTGCTTTTTTGATTTGATGCTACACTAGTTTGTCACATAGCACTTGCACTGTGCAATATTTAACAGTATGAGGACTGGGGAAATGTAACCCTTTGAATATAATGTCTTTACAGAGTGTAATTGATGTTTCCTCTCTAGTTCTCAGTGAATAAAGATGTGACCAAGCCTTCTTTACTTAGTCACATTAAACAGAATTTCCAGGTGACTTTTGGTGAGTGAATAAGAATTCATGGTGTTTTATTGTCAAGGATTCCCTTTGAATACAAAAGAAAAATAAAGCAGAAAAAAACTTGCAACTCTTTCCAATTGTATTACTTATGGAAACAATATATGGCTGGTATCTTTGTAGGGCATCATTGGACATAACATCTTTCAAAATATTTAATCTTTTAATCCATCTATATATGCACACAACTGTGCTTCAATACGCAACAGGTAAAAACTCTTAAATTAAGATTCTTAATGTTTTTGAAAGACATCTCATGCTCACCAGTGCACATACATTTGATTAAAAATGCAGTAAAACGGCATTTTACTTTATATATACGCACATACACATTATCTATCTTAATGATCATTATCATAATGAATTCTGAAGAATGCGATGACTTGAATAATAGCTGCTGAAACTTTAACTTAACCATCACAGGAATAAATTACATTTTAAAATATATCAAAACTAATGTAGAAATCATGACTGGGTACACCATTTCATTGATTCTCTTTATGCCGACAATGAACATGTTGATCAAGTGCAGAGGCGGTCCACTATTAGAGGTGTCAAACTGTGACCACAACAGAGCCTGGTGGATCCTAGAGGGGTTAGAGAAGCTCATGTCTTGGGTGCGTGTAAGTTTTAAACTTCCATAATCCAGGTCTTTAGTGCTGTAAATGGAAAGTAAACCAACACCAACCCAACGCACCACTGCAATTGAGAAGGAAAGGTGGAGGCTAGTGCAGGAAGAGGTACATCATTTTCTCTAAACATTTAGATTTTTTTTATTTTTTTTATTACTTTATTTTTTAAACATTTCAACTTTATTCTCATAATATTTCGACTTTATTCTCATAGTTGGCCTATTACGACTTTATTCTCGAAATATTTTTCAATGTGGCACTAAAACGCCATCGTTAGTATGTTGCTGTTTTAGCATAAAAAAGATCTGCTAAGTTACAAAGCTCAAAGTCCAGTTCAAAAGGAGATATTTTATTTAACAGAAACTACTTTTCACAAACTAGAGGGAATGACTCATTTGGACTACAACGCATATTTTCCGTGGATTAGTGATATCACAAATATCAACAAATGGGACTGAGGGGAGAGGTGTTGTAATCATCTAAAATATGTGAAAAATAATGTGTTTTTCGAACAACCTAGTATGAGAGCCTGCTCTAGTACACCCCTAAAACAAAATCGAGAACAAAATAGGACCCCTTTAATGTCCTATTGATTTTTGGCATAAAATAAAAATCAATAATTTTGACTCCTACAAGGGTTTCCTTTCCCCCATTTTTTTGTGGCTATTGATAAAAATATACCCCGGCAACTAGTACTGGTTTTGTGGCCCAGGGTCACACACACACATAGCCTACAGTATATATATTACTATTACTAATTACTATTATTAATTTATATATTCACATTTTTATATTTTATAATATATTTAATATACAAACATAATATAGATTTCTTTAATATGCATGTTTGTTATTTTAGAAGCGATTAGGCCAAATCATTCGACAGCACTAATAGGCTGTATACAAACATTCTGGCACCTTATTCAGTACAACTTTCAACCGTGCTAAAACTTAACAGCTACTTTAGTTTTGTAGCACATTTATTGTTGACGATTATATCTTCAATTGTTAAAAGAAGAACAGCTAATGAATTTCCTTAATAAAAACGATTTAATTAAAGTGTGTATTCCTAATATTAGTATTATTACATAACCGTTTTTAAAACACTTGAGACACTAAAAGAGCCTAGGCAACAGTCAGAATTCATCCATTTTTTGTATGCTTGTTTTTATTAGAAACTGGTGGATTATATTATAAGTCAGTCTAATAGTAATATTCTATACTGACCACTAGAGCATGCGCATGCCACAAAACTAGTACAGCTCCGGCTTCCCTGCATGCGAGCACTCACAAGACAGCTGAATAACAGACAAAGAATTGCATGCATCATTTCTAACATCCGATCTCATTATGGGCGGTAAGATATTTGAGTCATAGATAAACCATTCAAAAATGCAGCCCCCTCTCGCTTCCCCTGTGTCGCAGTGATGGTGGACTATGGGCATTTTCACGAATGCGGCTCTACTCTGACACTTGGAGCGGCGTGACCGCACGTCCCACTGACTCACGGATCTGAGCAGATGTCTGGTCCAGTTCCGATACCGGGCCACCTTCTCTGCAAACACAAATGGCTGGTCATGTAGAGGGAACCTGGAGAGATGTGCACGGATTGAGCATCCGGAGAGAGAGAAGATGCTCATGCATACCTGCGTCTGGAGGGATGCGGAGCACTAAACTCTCATCTTTAGCAATATTCCTACTTTTGTTCCACAGCGCGCAGGCTTACAACGGTAAGGCGACATCTCATCTAGAAAGCTGGCGTCTTAAAATAGCAGCATTTATATAAATTGATGAAACGATTATTTTGTTGAAAAGAAAAGCCTTGCACCTTTGCTTATTGCAAATGCACCGAAAGTGTTTTCCTTACATTCAAAAACACATAAAATCTTAATTTCATCATTCTCAATGTTTTCATACAACCATAGGCCTATACTCGTATATTGATACATTTTTGTTGGTCATTTTGCATTGCATGTGGCAAATATGCAAAGATGACTAGCCTACATACTACTTTGCCTTGACTTTTGTGAACAGTGTGTGTGTGATGTAATGTGAAGAAGCGCACGTGAGTGTAACGCAGTGAAGTGTGTAGGCGCGCGCTGATTGATACTGCAGCTCTATACGAGATTGCAGCACTCTATTGTCTTTATAACACACCTAACACGCTTAAACCACATCTGTTTCCTGACATGAACTGCACTTGCATCATTTAATTGCATGAAATAACCAACATCGCTGTCCCAAAGCGTCTAATCTAGGAACTAATCATTTGTTGAGATCATATTGCACCCTAGGCGTAATAAATCAACCGGTGCAAAGGAGCATTAAAACTGTCCACGGCAGCACGGTCTGATTTTAGCTGCTGACTGAGGCTTGCTGGTACTAAAAATGCTGAAAGAGCAACTGCAGAGATCCTGTTGTTCTACATTGTGAATGAATGTGGCCTAAATGTCTCCAGTGAATCACGTTGTGGAGAGCAGCCACAGTTTAATGAAAACGTATTATTATATTCATGCCAATTAAAATTAAAAGGATGAAAAAATATATTTAGTGCAGAATAAAAATAAAATAAAATTCAAAAGAAAAGTCTATGTGTGTGTGTCCAGTTGAGAATAAGTGAAGATTGCTCAGTTTGCTTTAACTGGGTTACTGTGCTGTGAGCAAGATAGATGAGTGTTTGACCTGTTTGACTACTTCTCCCAAACATTTATAGCATGTTGGAGAGTGTGGGTAGGTTGGAACAGGGTTTGCTTTAATGCTGTAACATAAATTCTGTTCTCTTTACCTAAACTCATTTAATTTATCAAGGCATTAGGCAAGGCAAGATAAAATCAAATAACGTAGAAAGCAGTACCTTGCGCGCCAGTGTATTCTCTGCATTGAATGGGTTCCATCAGAATGAGAGTTCAGATAGCTGATTAAAACATCACAATAATCCACAAGAATTATACATCTTGAGAAGTTGATGTAAATTGTTAAAATATATATATATATTTATTTTTGAATCAGATTTTTCAAAACAAACAGTAGAGCACATTCCTTGAATTATTTATGTGCAACCAGTTTTTCATTCATCTTAACTGAAAGTAAAGCAAATTCAAAATTGATAACCAATATGGATGGATGTGAAGTGATTAGTAATGTGGTAAATATTTGTTATTTGCAAACCAAATTGACAAAATGAACATTAAAAGTCAAAGTTCCATGGCTTACAAACTAGAGGTATTGACTATATTTGTAATAGGGCTGTCAATCAATTATTTTTTTTGTATTTTTTTTAATCTAACTACATGATATGTCGATAAATTAATCAAATTAATATCAAATTATATTTGGCTGTGAAATTACCCCCCACAAAATATTTACAAGCTTATTTAAAGGCCATTTTTGTGTTTAATGAGAAAGTATTAAATAAACATTACAGATAGTAACTTTAGATAAATATTATATTTGATTCAACATAAAATTCATTGAACATAAAAAATGTATGCTACAATGGCCTAACATAAACTATGGAAAATAAAAGATAATTTGAGAAATATCTTTTTTTTTTTTTATGCAATGGAAGTCATTGGTAACCAAACAGCTTTGTTTACCAACAGTCTTCAAAATACCTTATTTTATGTTGCACAAAATAAATTAATTCAGGTTTGAGTAAATTATGACATTTTTATTTTAATTAGAATTTTTTCTGGGTGATTTATCCCCCCTCCCATATTCATGGATTCATGAATGATAATCAGGTTGTGTGTGTGTTCGCTCGATCGATTCACTGAAACTGAAATAATAGGTGAGCACCAGTCAATGAGATTGTGCATTAGTTCCAACCATTACCAGAAAACCTGGAAGTTCTTAAAAGCTGAAAAAATCCAAAGGAACACCGCAATTTTTTTACAGGAAAATATTAAAAAAAAATATATTGTTTACATGTAGCAATTTAGCTACAAGACTCTCCGTTCTCTCTCTGTAGCAAAGAGCTACCAGATACTGTTAGGGCTAGCTTAAATCGCAGTGAACCAGGTGTGTTGGTCAGAACACCACAGAGGGAAGTAGCAGTTTGAACAGGTTTATTTTCACAGATATGGTATGATCAACTCAGAGGGGGAGTCAGCTTTTACATGCATATCAGTCCGTGTCTACTAACAATATGTGGACCAAAAAGCGTGAGGACTGCAGTGTACACCCAGTGGATAAGGTGTTTTGAAAAGGATGAACTCTGCGGCCGCTGCAGATGAGCAGACACGGGTTGCTGAGAATGACTGGAGGCGTGAGCCAGTTAGAGGCGAAACTTAAGCACAGTCTTTAAAGAATCTGGTCTCCTTGAGAAAGCTTGGTGCTTATCAGATGAAGCATGAAATGTGTGATTGCGATGTAGGGTGTGGTTTATCTGAAAGAAATAAAGCATTATGTATATAAATGGAACCACTATTACAAGTATTATACATACACAACTATAGGCTGCTCCCCTTTACAGTAACATAATGATTTATAAACACTTTGTAAGAAAGTGCATCCATGGTCATTATTTATACACATTACTCATAACATTAACATTATAACACTGAACTTTGTAAATAAACATAAGTGCAAGAATAGCTGTAGATAATAGCATTATCACACATTATCGGACAGCTAATATCTGCGTCATCATTGACAAGCAATCAATTAACGATTATTTGTACTCACTCGTATAGGACGCACACAACACAAGATACATTCAAACTAAGACTTATGCGGATGATGCACATCTCCAGCACTTATTTATGCAGAAAACCTGATCGCTAGCAGCAGTTGAGGTGGTGTGCCGATCTCCAAGTCATGAACAGTGTCTCCTCAGGCTATGCGCGATGAGCACGCTTCATAATAAAAGTCCCCATTCTGACTAGCGCAACAGCTCTCTGACACTCTCTCTATCGCCTTTTGCACAGCCACCCCAAAATTGTGTGCAATTTGCTCCTGTAAAAGGCGTATCCTTAATCTGGAGTTGTTGACAGACATTCCTTATCCTCCTCAGCATCCGGTATGACTGGCAAAGTAATAAGCCGAGCAACGGGCTGGGTTTAGACTTTGTCTTTAACCTGTACGTCTACAGATCGTACATGCCCATCCCCACTTGGTTGTACTTTAACCACTCTACCAACTAGCTGCAAGGAAGGCTAGATGGACTCGTCCCTGAACATCTTCTGTCCTAAGGTAGGAGACTGAGCCATAAACCCTTTCGGAGGCATCACTGAACACATGGATCTGCCTAGAAACAACCATTTCCTGTGTAAGAGCTGGAGCGTAGGGTCGGGGTACTAAGATGCTTGGCAGCAGGTGTAACTCAGATTCCCATTCCTTCCATGCCTTCTGCAGGTCTTGAGGGATACCTGGGTGATCCCAGTCACAAGGCCTGTCCCACATGCTCTGGATGATGAGCTTTGTGTGAGTCGTGTAAGGTGCAACGAATCCCAGGGGGTCATATTGTCGGGCAGGTACCTTGTAGACATTTATCATCGTCAGTGCCTCATAGTCCATAGGTCGGCTCTTGTAACCTAACATGTCTACTCTGTCGTCTGAGATGAGACACCAGTGAGGACACCAGGAAGTCTCACTGGCTCCACAGGGGTAAGTAGATGGGGGTAGTCTGCACCAATAAGCACGAGCGGCTTGACATGTTGAAATGGCTCAATTGGGAGGTCTGCCAGGTGCTTGTACCTCTTCTTTAGACTGGTGATAGGGTAGGTGTGGTCTGCTAGACCCAAGCGTTGCGAGGTGAAGGCCTCCACTATTCGGAACATTCTCTTAGGATTAGTTGGGGACGAGATTTTGATTGAAACAGCGGCTCCCTTCAGGGTTTGAACTTCCTGTCGAATTGTGCGGAGAGCCAGATCTTCAGGCTTCTTATGCAGGCCCAGTTTTTTAACTGTCTCAGGGATGAGCATTGTCCGCTCGGATCCATCGTCCAAAATTGCATAAGTGTCTAGTATCCTATCTCTGTTGTGCAGGAGAACTCTGACAACTTTCAACAGAACCCGGGTATGGGACGATGGTCTGTCTAGGTAAAGAACTTCTGTACTGGTGCTTACAAGACAGCTTTCAGCTTTTGGTTGCTAAGCATTGGGGCGTGTGTTGACATCATGCAGTACTCTTAGATGCTTTCCTTGGCACACATTACAGAGCTTCTTGAGGTCACATTGTGTTGCTTGATGTGCTCTCCCACATCTCCAACATCTCTTGTTGACTTTGATCCACTCTATGACCTTCTCTCGGGTTTCTGAAGAGCTGAACACTTATTGAGGAAGTGCGCTGTACCCCCGAAATATGGACAGTAGGGTTTCACTTTGCCTTTCCATCTCAATGCGAATGAACTCTAGTTGCTGGGTTCAAGGTATGACTCTCAGCCCCATGTAGGACTGTAGCTATGGGCTTGCTGCGACGCTTCTCAGCTCGGTAGCCACACAGACCTGGGGTACGGATGTCAGATGTGTTGTTGTATCTTTGACACCATGTGGGGCCTTACACCTGTTGTCCCCCGAGATCTGAGTGAAGCACTGAGAGAGGCTGAGTGAGCTGAGGAGGTGTTGCAGGCTGGGCCAGCGACAGGTCAATATCCGCTCAATCGCCAGCTGACGACAGCAGAATGAGAGGTAGATGGGGTCCAGCCTTAGGAGGAAGAGGTCAGCTGGGCTCAACCAGTAACCCCCCGACGGAGGTCGAGACTAGACCACTGCTTCCGCAGTGGAGAATTGGGGCAATTCGGCAGGGACTGCCATGCCCTGAGCACCTGGCCCTGGGCATTGTCACCCCTGGGAAATTACCTTGGAGTGAGGCAGTGCTTTGGCACCCCTCCACAACGACTGCCCTACTGTGGTGCACTGCGGGTTTACCAGAGGATTGTACCTTGACTGTGTTATTGATGGGCAGCCCTGCAGTGTCCTGGTGGAAACGGGGTCCACCATTTGCTTGCTATGAAAAGGACTGTTACCAGGGACAGTCGGTCCTCTTCTGGAGGACTGGACCCCCACCAATACCGAACTCCTCACTGTCACAAGTGAAATGACAGTAATGCATGGGAAGAAGTTGTTGTCTGTGGTGGTGGGGATGAGTCGAGTTGTTGGCGTGCCGGGGCCCGCCCTTTGCCTGGGTAACGAGAGTGTGCCACTCTGGTTGGGTTAGAGCCATCATGGAGAGCCTGCCACCCCGCAGCCACCGCCTAGACACCAGTGCTCACTGGCTCCGGACCCCAGCCGCTATACAAGATCTGCAGAGACTCAGGGGGTGCACCAGGGGAGTATTGCAGCTCAGACCAGTGCTTCCCACTCATTACCACCACACGCTCCATTCGCCCACCCATCACCTGAGATTGTTGCTGCTGTAAGATTAATAAGGGAATTAAGATCAATATAGCTCAAAAGGGGATTGAATTACAGTGAATAAGAACCTAATTAGTATGCAAATGATTCAGAATTCATATTTAACACTTTATCAACTATTCGTCCACCGATAAATTGAGATTAGAGTATTTTATCAATTCTGGACAAAATATTATCCCGTGGCCTACGGTAATAATATCATACAATTATGATAACTGATTATGAGCAAGGTAACAGGATCTACAGTTTAAGGCAGTAACTTGTAAGCACACAGCACAAGACACTGGTATGTAAAATCAACCAAGGCTTAATTGAACCACTAATACACACAAACTAAACTAACGAAAACACACAAACATTCAATTAAACAGTGACAGAGAAAAGTGATGTTATTAACAGTGGGTGAATGGAGTCCCAAGTGTCTAGCGTTAGACACTATTTCTTGACCGCAACCTGAGAGAATCAATCTACTAGCAGTTTAATCTTAGTTCATTTTCTTAATAAGATTTGCACCAGTTCAGCCAGAATCAGGAGATATTGTGTACTTGCGTTTGGATGCTCATGGGTGCGTGTGTTTCTGGAAGTTGCTGGAGAGGGAATCTCTGGCACTGATAGGCTGGCAGTCGGTTGATGACGCGTTCTGAGGGACAGCACTCGATGGTAAGTGGTTGGTTGGCTTTGCCGGGTGGTGCTTCGTTCGCGAGACTTCCTTGAGTTGATGAGTTTTGAGTGAGCTCTTGGTGGTTTGAAGAGTACACGCTGGACGATGGAAAGGTCAGCACAAAACATGGGCAAGAGCCAAAGTCACTGCAAAAAGCAGGGCAAAAAGCAAGCATAGCTGCTTGTCATTGTGTTATAAGCATGTCCATCTGAGCCGTCCTTCTTAGTGCGACAGCCAATCAGATATTGTCTTGGGAGGGACCTACGCCCCGTTCTCTGGTTCTTGCATGTAATTAGCATAATGTCCATGTGATCACGTGTGTCCAAACTCCTGAGAGTGTAGTTTTAATAAGCAAACTTAATAGTTTAAATATGGTGCATCCTACACACATCTACTTTGTATCAAAATTCATTTACCCATCAAGTAGGTACCAAAGTACATATACTTCCCATAGTTGAGGTGGAAGTAAATAAGGATTTAGCCATGGTAAGTGTTTAACACAAAAAATTAACTTGAGTAATATAAAGCATGCATAATACAGATAATACACATGTATGAGGCAACTTCTGGTGATTAGTTCCTATAACTGAGGTAGAAAACCCTAGGAAACACACAGAAAGAATTCCACAGGTTATATAAAACATACATGACACTTGTTTGTATTAAACTACAAGTGGGTTAATTTCAGTCTATTGGTTTTGGAGACAAAGCACCATGACTGTGTTTAATGACGCACTAATAGTTTGATGGGGAAACGTTCCGAACTGTGGAATGCGGTGTTGGGTTCATTTAATGAAATGGACTGTTAAAGGATAATCCTACATATTTCCCCTTTCGATCTGTGATGTTCCAAGTGAGGACATCCATGTTTTTGCACAGTGGACGTAGTGAGTCAATCCTATCGTCAGGATATACCCAATACCAAGTTTCTGAAGGATTAAGATTGTTTAGGTGACAGGAGTGGAGAGTGGAAGAGAAGGAAGGGAATAAAGAAAGTGAGCATTAGTAATGACACTGGTGGGATACTAATTACTTCTTGTTAGTGGGGCAATCTCAAATGAGTGGGTGCATATCATTTGAATGACTCAGAGTAAGATGTCTATAAAGACAATTGAGTGTTTCATTAAATGTAGTGTAGTGTGTGGTGAAATTTGATCTGTGTCAGTCACTTTTGGTTTCCCCCTTTTCTTGTCTGTTGGAGCCCAAGTGCCCGTTTATCTGGTTTCGGTGGATCCAACGTAGGACTGGCTCATTGCGCTTTTGGCTCATCTTGATTCGGTATGCAACAGGTGAGAGCTTGCCCACAATTTCATGGGGTCCTGTCCAGCGAGGTTGTGTTCTTGGTGAGAGGCTTTCTGGTCGTAATAGGCTTTGTGTCCTTCTGCACTTTTCTGTAGTTGTTGTTGCGTAAAGGCAAAGGCTGTTCTTAGATGTCTATGCAACTCTTCAAGATACTGGTGGGTGGTATATGCCGTAACAAGGCTCATGTAACCTGGCTGGTAGAGCAGGTGGAGTGGCAGTGTCATTTGCCGTCCCGTCATTAGCTCAAAGGGTGGCACCCCGGTGGACTTGTTAGGAGTTGCTCTGATGGCCATTAGCAATAGCGGGGGCTTGATATCCCAATCTTTTTGGTTCACAGACACATACTTCTTTAGCATGCTGACCACGGTTCGGTTGGAACGCTGCACTTGCCCAGATGCAATAGGGTGGTGGCTAATGTGCAACTTGGCCTGTATGCCCAGGAGTTTCCAGACTTCCTGCATGATTTCAGCAGTGAAATGTGTTCCACGGTCAGAGTTGACTTTCAGCGGCAGTCCAAATCTTGAAAAGATATGGTTCATTAGGAGGCAGGCTGTGGTTTGAGCTGCATCATTTGGAGCGGGAAAGCACTGTACCCATTTGGTGAATTCACAGACGACGGTGAGGAAATATTTGTTACCCCTTGTTGACTTTGGTAGGGGTACGACCCAGTCGATTTGGAGATCCGACCATGGGAAGGACATTCCTTTTCGCTGTAGTGGTGCTCTGTGGTTCAGGTTCGCAGGTTGGAATTGTCAACACACCAGGCACCCTTTTAGATACTCTGCTACATCTTGCTGCATGCCAGGCCAGTATGCCACTTGTCTTAGCATTTCATAAGTGGCTTTGGCGCCGTGGTGTCCGACACATGGTGCATCGTGGTAATGTGTGAGCATCACCCACCTTTTTCACTGAGGGACTGAGATGCTGATTTGGGAGGAGGTGTGGTTTTTCCCGGCTTGTGCATGTGATGACAGAAACACATGGGCTGGGTGGGAGGGGTTTAAAAGTCCAAGGATCGCCATGTAGCATGCCAGCTTTGGCAAGGGCATCAGTTTGGTCATTGTAGTCTTTGTCTTGCCCTGGTTGCCTTGAGTGACCGCGGACCTTTTTCCAATACACTAGTATGTCGTGTTTCGTGACTATGTTTGACAGTTCTATGGCAGGTTTGTTGTTGCATGTTTTGAACCCATTCTGTTTCCATATTGGTATGTGGCATGTGAAGCTCAGTCGAGCATAGTTGAATTGGTACAGATGAGGTGATCTTTGATATCGTGAGACACAGGAATCTGGAGGGTGATGAGGATGACTGCTATTTCTGCATATTGTGATGTGTGAGGGCCCAGTTGGAGCAGTTGTGGTGGGCAGGGGTTGTCGTTGAGCCAGACCACACCTGCCCCCATCTTGAGGTTAACTGAAGTGCTTATTTGGCGAGACAAGGGAGCCCGTATAGCTTCGTTCAAAGTGGCCACGTAGCAATTGATTCTGCCCATAATGTCTGCTCCGATGTAGATATCATGTGGCAGGTCGGGGACAACGAGGATGTAGTGACTTAGGTGTCTGTCGTTCCAGCACATATCTAAGGCACAGACAATCTTAGAGGTAATCATGGTTAAGGAGCATGGAATCAGAGGGAAGCGGTTATTAGGGCTGTAGTACTCGAGTCCGGTCTTGGACTCGAGTCCGGACTCGAGACATTTTTCTGTAGTCTCGGACTTGTCTCGGACTCGTTGAATTTGCACTCGGACTTGTCTCGGACTTGGCCATTGGACTCGCCAAGTCTTCTAGTTGGTCTCGACCGAGTCCAGCAAAAAAATAAAATAAAAAATGTCTCCTTCAAAACAAAACCACATTTGCATGATGTCGCGACTGAAACTGTGTGGAAAACGCTAGGCGCGCCGCTCTCCTTATTTCCAAAGCACTCTGTAATCTGCGCTCGCGCTCCAGTGGCGTCTGCTGTTGCTGGGCAACCATGACCCGCTCTCCATGATGACGCAGAAGTTTCAGCAAAGAATAAATGGAATTCCAGCACTTAAAATCACTTGCAGTAGCTCTGCTAATAGATTCATTTAAAAAATGGCTATGTACTACAACTATGATCATCTGTTTCTCCATCTTGCCTTAGCTTTCAGTATTGTTCCGGGAAAGGATGTGCATGACCAGTGGTGCACTTACTGCGACCTGAAAAGTTTAGATGTTTCTAATTTAATTTTCTACCTGTTAGATTGTGTTTTATTTACGTCTACACCTAGATAGCCTTTTTTTATCAATAAACGCGTATTAATGTATAGCCTTATGCAACATTTAAATATGTAAATTTTAAAAACTTTATATATGACATTACATATTTACATTTTCATGTAACAGCCAGTATTTGTATCTGTAACAATCACAAAATTTTTCCTATCTGCATTCGGATACAACATCGTAGCCTACAGTTACTTGATAAGACTGTTATGACTTTTTATATATTTTTTCGTAGTTATCACTGAACAAGTATGTCGTGTTAAACTGAATTAATTATTAATTTCTAAAATAATATTTATCATGCAAGCAGAGAGATGTCATGACAAACGTGTCATAGTGATCATTTGAACACGACTGAATCCATTCAATGCACACATTCTCATTACGCAGAACACTTTGAGCGAGTCTATAATGTATAGTCGACTTCACTAAACAGATGTGTGTGTGCCGCGCAAACCAGCAAAACATAAAGATGCAAACATGTAGGACAAGTAGACAATGTATCCATATCTATGTTGATTATTAGCCTACTTTTGAGAGAGAACTGATTTGGTTTTTGAGAGACTGAGACGCGCAGCGCGGCTGTTTGATTGGTGAGCGCGCTGTGCTTATTCCATTCATTCGTATCATGGTAGCCTAAGCTTTCAATATTTGCCTTTTAAATATATACACATAATATAACGTGTAGCTATGATGTATTATTATAGGTAAAATTACTCTTGAACGCTCTGATTTCTGAGAGATGCACAGAGAGGCGACAACAATGCGGTGTTTGATTTGCGCGCTTTTCACTCATAAAGTTTACATTCATTCACTTCTGGCGCTGATGCCCTGGCTCACCTGTTATCTAGCAAACACCAGACTGTGTCAGCTTCAGCCGAGTATTCAGGCAGAATTATTCCTTGAGCGTTATTCGTTTTTTAAGCCATTATCCGTGCCATTCCGAATAAGGTATTCGGCTTCAGGCACAACCCTAATTATTACATTACATAGGCCTATTTTATTTTTACATGCAACATAGATAAGGTCATATAGTAACAGCTCCACGCAATATTGTAATTCTAAAATTCACGTCGTACTTGCAAACACTTTGTATGCATTATGGTTAATGCATGCTGGTGTAGTCGATTGTTTCCGACAGAGCTCGACTTGTCTATGCAAACACTAGCACAGTATGACAAAAATTGCTGTATTTATGTGCGCATGCCCAGTAGAGCCAAACGTATCCATTCTAGCCTCGCTGCGTGCATTTGTCATATCCCGAGCTTTGCGTGTGTCTGTGCACTGTGCCAAGGCATCTGTCATATGCATTTTTGACCACAGATATAATGTCAACAAAAAATAAAGTACATAAAAATTATTTGACCTTACAGTTCCATCCAAGTTTAGCTCCCAGGGTCGGACTGGGGGTAAAACCAGTACTCATTAGCAAGGCCCCAAAGGAAGAGAGGGACCTTGAAAAGTATGAATCTGAAATATATTTTATTTTACCTGGATATTTTCATGGTTGGGGGGCATGGGGGCCCACCAGGACTGCCTATGCATAGGGCCCAGGATCTTGTTTAACGCCCCTGTTAGCTTTAACCCTAATTATACACACTTGAACCTAATCAAGCTCTTACTAGACACACTAATCTTCCAGGTGTTTTAAGGCCAGTTGGAGCTAAACTTTTCAGGACATTGGCCATCCAGGATGTAGTTTGGAGACCCCTGTCCTACAGAGTTGTTACTTTGCACATACTTTTTGATCATTACAAATAATAATGTAAAATGATTTTCTTAGAATAGGAGATATGCTTTCTCTCGCATCACAAACATTATCAGTAGTTAAGTATGTGGTCTTGAATAGGACCCTTTTTTCACTCATTTGGACTCGGTCTTGGACTTGGACTCGAAACTTTTGGACTTGGACTTGACTTGGACTCGAACCTCTTTGGACTCGGTCTTGACTCGGTCTCGACTAGTCCTGGACTTGGACTTGACTTGGACTCGACAAAGCCGGACTTGACTACAGCTCTAGCGGTTATACTTGGTGGCATGTGGCAGTTCAGGCTTGACTTTTTTAAGGCTCTGAAGAGCTTCAGGCTGATGGCTGAGTTTTCGCAAAGAGTCAGGTACTGTCATTCCTTGAATGTCTATATCTGTCATCAGTTGAAAGCCATTTGAGCCTGGTTCTGTGGTTCTCCAACCGCAGTCCCATGTGGGAATAGGCTTGAACATTGAGTACACACTTTTGAAGTCTGAGAGTTCCACTGGTTCTTTTGGTTCTTTCTTGAATTTCTTCTAAAAGCTGAGTGGACATTAGGGTGATGTCGGCTCCCATGTCTACTAGGGCCTCTACCTTGACATGGTGTTGGAGAGATAGAACTTCCTTTCCACACCTTTCTCGATGAGGTCACCCAGAATTTGAGGAACTGGAGTTTGGGTTGAGACAGGTAGAGTGTTGTGGTTTGTTTGCTGTTGCTTGCAGGGGTGACAGACAACCAAAATGGCGCTTTCTGTTACTTGAGTGGTTCCATTCTCCTCTGGTTGTTGGAGGTTTCCATGGTTTGACTTGACATGTGTCGGATCAGGTTCTGAATCTGTTGCTAGGCATTCAGGTTCAGTCTCTTGTTTCCATGACAATGGTGTTGTGGCAGCATTACTTGTCATGTTTTGAGGGTGGTGAGTGTGAGAGAGGTGGTTATTACTCTGGTTGATGTGTACCAGGTGGTCGTTGTTCCCTTGCTTCACCTCTAGTCATGGAGAATCTGACTTGTCTTTCTTTTCCCATTTCCTGTCCTCTTCATTGCGTTTGAAGAATTATTTCATGAACATCTGCATCATTTCTTGTAAACTGATACCTGGTGCGGTCTGTTGTTATTGTGTGGACTCAGTGTAGGGTTGGTCTGATTGATGCCTGGGTGGATTTCGTCGTCGACCCCTTGGGCTAGTTTTTCCTGGGGGCATGTGCCGCTTTCTTTTAGACGTCCAGTTGGCCTCCCATGAACCTTTTCCTCTTGAGTTTCCATGCAACAGTGTCTGGTTCCATGAATTATCCCAGCGATTTTCGTGCGGCCATGACTGGTCCCATGATTTTTCCCAGTGGTGTCCAGACGTTTGTGGCTGGTTTCGTTGCTTGTGCCAGTGATTGTTTGGTTGTTTGGGTCAGACACTGACTTGAGAGTCCTGTTTTTTTTCTGAAGGAGGATTGTCTTTGTTCTTTAGGTGGCAGCTTGGTGCTTTCGTGATGCTGGGTGTCCTCTAGGGCTAATCCTAGATGTTGAGTATTGAAATCACAAACTGCTGGTGGTTTGGTTCCCTTTTCTGAGGCCATCTTTTGTTTGCCATAGGCTTTGACCTCCTAACGTCGCTTGATTGTGCCATTCCAAAGAAGCATAAAATCACTTATAAATTAAATGTTCCCTCCTGGTGGAATGACCTACCCAACTCAATCCGAGCAGCGGAGTCCTTAGCCAGAATCAGCTTAAAACACATACAGTAGAATATTATACATTGTCTGAATTAAATCTAGGGTGTACTCATTTCTGCAATCCTGCATTTAAACAAAATTGGCTAATTTACTTATCTTACAGAAAATATTGGCATATATTTTGTTGTTTTTATTAAGTATATTTTTAATATATTTCCATTTTGTCACTTTTCCATGAATTATATTAATGATAATTAAGAAAATACATATTTTATATTTATCCAAAGGGGTTGTACTCATTTGTGTTGTGCACACACACACACACACACACACACTCACTGTCACAAACGAGACAGGAGGCAGACAGGATGGACCGTATGTGAGTTTTATTAGCAGAATGCTCCGAACCAGACGGGAATATCAGAGTGAGAGCGAGTATGGACCAATATCAATCAGTGTTAATTTTGACACGAAATTTTAATTTAGTTTTAGTCTTAGTCTTTTGACTATAATTCTTTTTAGTTTTAGTCAAGTTTTAGTCATCTGATTTGTTTTAATTTTAGTCTTATTTTAGTCGACTAAAATTGCTTGGTATTTTAGTCGACTAAAATAAGACTAAAATCAATAACAGATTTACTAGACATTTTTTTACAGCTGGTATAGGAAACAAACTTAACCAAAATATATAAAACACAAATTCAACTTTATTTCAACACAACTGTGTCTTTATTTTGATTCAAAAGCTTTTATGCAGCAACAAACACTGTCATGATAATGTAAACAATAACTAGCTGCCAATTGACCATCAATAAAAGAAAAATAACGTTAGGTCCAGGACCTTAAAGCTTACAGCTGAGCTGAACAATAAGTGCATACATTTAAAGTAAATATTTAATAAGTTGGCAGCTAGGTGGATAAAAAAAGTAACAAGATTTTATAAGGTATTCATTTGTCTAGCAATATTGTATGTTTTAAATACTACAATATTGCTAGATTTGTATGTATAATGATAGGATGTGAACATTCATGTTTCACATGACTAATATAGAAATATTTGTGATATTGTCAACAAGTAGAACATTATAAAATATACTAAACATTAGTATTAATCAAATGTATTTATCATGATATTACGTATTAGTATTGTGTTTGCATCTAATTTGAAGAAGGGGCTATTTTACAGTACTTTTCAGTTCGTAATATTTAATGCTACAACATCTACGCACTGCACTATTCCAATTTTGCTTAACTCAATAAACAAAAGAACATCGTTGTAAAATTACATTTGAGAAAATGTCCGGGTGGCTCGTCTGTAAATGTCTTTTCAAATTGGTTGTGTTCTTGCCACGAATGAGCGCTCTGCGTGCTTTACACTTTGTTTTGTTTTGTTCGTCGTCAAACGTGAAGTGAGCTGTGGACATTTTGTCGCTCTTTTAGACAGTAGGGGCTGTCGGTACACGATCCGTTCCACCTGCACGATCCGTTCTGCACATGCGCAAGCAACAGCTGCGAATGGAACGGCTACAGCGACCGGAAGTTTGCCGTCACACCGCTGTAGCCAAGAACGTAAAAGTCACTAAGCAACGGTAAAACAGAACAGCGCAACGCAGCATTAATTCATTTATTGAGATCCAAAAAAATATATAATTTAAAAAAGCAAGAGAAGGATTGCTTTTGGCGTTAAATGACAATCTTTTGTCAGAAGAGGAGTTTTTAATATTGTATGATGTAAATAAGTCTAAAAACATAACATTTATTTACCTAACCTCTCACGTTGTAGCGACTCTGGCAAATCAGCTGTTCTCCCGTAGTAGACCGTTAAATTAGAACGTCACAAAGTAGCAGTTAAATTCGCGCAGGCGCAATACAACGCCAGAATGGCGTTGCCGTTCCACCAGAGGCTGTTGCTTAAAGTCCCTATCACCTCTTCGAATGCCGACTTCCCGGGAGCTCATAAAAACTGAAAACCTTCGCTTCACGTCTCAATAAGTCAGGCTCTGATTGGTTCTCTTCTCTCATGCAGTCTGTTCTTTTTTGCCGGTTCTTTTGCTCATTCCTCGCATCTCTCCCGTCTGCTGATTTGATTTTCGTCACAGTCTATTTTCGTCTCGTCCTTTATTCGTTGACGATAATGTCAATCAATTTAGTCATAGTTTTAGTCTCCATCAGTGCCTTCTATTTTAGTTTTCGTTTCGTTTTCGTCGGCAAAAATATATTCGTGACGAAAATAATGACGAAAATATTTAGTCAACGAAATTAACACTGATATCAATACAACGGAACGATCTCTGATCACAGTAAGTGGAAGTGGAATCACCGAAGGAGGACTGAAGGCAGAAGAAGATGGGCCGATCTTTGAGGGTTCTCAGAAGATTCGCGGATTCTCAGGCGAGTGTTGAGATAGAGTCTGTAAGCCATGTAATGACGAGATCAGACGGAGACTGAAGGTTGAGAGTGGGTATATAAGGGTGAGCAGTGATGAAGGATAGCAGGTGACGGTGATGAGGATGAAGAGATGCAGGTGATGACAATTAATATTCAGGGGATGACGAGCGAGTGGGTGGAGGGAGTGATGATGATGGTGGTGGAATCCTGACAGTACCCCCTCCTCCCGAGGCGGCTCTTGACGCTTGAGAAGAGGGGCATTGGCGACGGCGAGGCCTACCACGACCTCTGGGGGCAGGACGATCAGGATGGTCTGCATGAAACTGGGTGAGGAGGGTTGGGTCCAGAATGTCTTCGCGGGGTACCCATGAGCGTTCCTCGGGGCCATAATCCTCCCAGTCGACTAGATATTCCAGCCGGGGGCCTCGTCGCCGCGAATCCATGATGTTGCGGACACGGTAGATAGGCTCCTCTTCTACTGGAACGGGAGGAGGAGGTAAGTCCCTAGGTCCTGGATCTGAGGGAGGAGAAGTGACAGGATCAATGAAGGGTTTTAACAAGGAGACGTGAAATGAGGGTGAAAACTTGTAATGAGGTGGGAGGTTGAGCCTGTAAGTGACTTCATTCAGCTGCCTCTGCACGGTAAATGGTCCGATGTATCGGGGACTCAGCTTACGGCAGGGCAGGCGAAGGCGGATGTCTCGGGTTGAAAGCCACACCTTCTGACCCGGTTGGTACTGGGGAGGGTCTGTCCGTCGACGATCGGCTTGGGTCTTGTGCCTTCGCACTGCCTGTTGGAGGTGAACGTGAGCTGAGTCCCATACCCTCTCGCTCTGATGGAACCAATAGTCAACGGCTGGAACCTCCGAGGGCTCCCCAGACCAAGGGAATAGAGGAGGTTGAAAACCCAGGATACATTGAAAAGGAGTGAGCCCGGTGGTGGATTGCCTGAGAGAATTCTGGGCGTATTCAGCCCAGGGGAGGTAGCGGCTCCAGCTGTCCTGGTACTGGTGGCAATATGACCTGAGGTACCGTCCTATCTCCTGGATCTTCCGCTCAGTCTGGCCGTTCGTCTGAGGGTGGTATCCTGAGGATAGACTAACAGTTACCCCAAGTAGTCGGAAGAAGGCTTGCCATACCCGAGATATGAACTGCGGACCTCTATCCGATACTATATCTTCGGGAATTCCAAAATTTCTGAAAACATGGTGGAACAAAGCCTCCGCGGTCTCAAAGGCGGTAGGGAGTCCAGGTAAGGGGATCAGCTTGCAAGCCTTCGAGAACCGATCCACTGCTACTAGAATACAGGTGAAGTTGTTAGATTTAGGAAGGTCAGTCATGAAGTCTACACCTAGATGAGACCATGGACGACGGGGTATAGGAAGAGGTACGAGTTTACCCTCCGGGAGTTTTCTGGGAGTATTAGAGATGGCGCAGACTGAGCACCCTTGGACAAACCGGGAGACATCTTGGGAGATAGATGGCCACCAGTACCGTTGACTGAGGAGCGAGAGGGTACGCCTGCTACCTGGATGACCAGAGCCCGGAGCTGTATGAGCAGAGTCCAGAAGGGCGGTGCGGAATTGTTGAGGTACAAAGGTGAGCCCCTCTGGACCTCCCGGCGGAGCGGGATGGAGACGGTTTTCCTGGGATATCTGATCGTCTATGTCCCAGAGGATTGGACAGGCGAACACGGCTGGAGAGAGAATGGGTTCAGGGCGGTACTCCTCAGACAAGGAATGATGGAGGCGAGAGAGAGCGTCAGCTTTTCCATTCTTACAGCCGGGTCGGTAGGTAACAACGAAATCAAAACGGGTGAAGAAGAGAGCCCAGCGGGCCTGACGAGGATTGAGCCGCTTGGCTTCTTTGAGGTATTCCAGATTACGATGATCGGTGATTACTTGAAATTGGTGATTGGCTCCCTCCAGCCAATGCCTCCACTCTTCCAAGGCAAGCTTGATTGCAAGCAGTTCCCGATTTCCGATGTCATAGTTTCGCTCCGCCGGGGACAGCTTCTTGGAGAAGAAGGCACATGGATGGAGTCTGGAAGGTTCACCCTGCCGCTGGGAGAGGACTGCTCCTACTCCAGTAGAAGACGCATCAACCTCGACGACAAATGGCAGATCTGGATCAGGATGGGCGAGGACGGGAGCGGTTGAAAAGGCATCTTTTAATTGTTGGAAGGCTTGGATGGCTTCGGGAGAGAAGGATAGAGACTTGGTCTGGCCCTTCAAAGAGGAGGTCAGAGGAGCACAGATAATGCTGTAGTTATGGATGAATCTCCTGTAAAAGTTGGCAAATCCGAGGAATCTTTGAAGCTCTTTCACTGTAGTGGGCTGCGGCCAGTTCCGGATGGTATCCACCTTCCTCTGGTCCATTTGCACACCATGCTGATTTATGATATAGCCCAAAAACTGTACCGACGTGGTGTGAAATTCACATTTCTCCAATTTCAGGAATAAGTGATGGGCTCTCAATTTCTGCAGGACCAGAGTGACATGGCGTCTGTGTTCAGGAAGTGATGATGAATAGATGAGGATATCATCCAAGTAGACTACAACAAATCTATTGAGGTACTCTCGGAACACTTCATTCATATAATTCTGAAAGACTGCAGGGGCGTTGGATAGGCCGAACGGCATTACCCTGTACTCATAGTGGCCGGAAGGGGTGACGAAAGCAGTCTTCCACTCGTCACCCCGACGGATACGGATTAAGTTGTATGCACTGCGCAGATCCAACTTGGAGAATATACGGGCCCCACGTAGTTGTTCCAGGGCTGCTGGGACCAGAGGAAGGGGGTAGCGAAATTTGACCGTTTGGGAGTTGAGATGGCGGTAATCAATACACGGTCGCAAGCCTCCATCCTTTTTAGCCACGAAAAAGAAGCTGGAAGCGGCAGGTGAAACCGATGGTCGGATGAACTGCTGCTGAAGGGCTTCTTTCACATACTCCTCCATGGCCTTCTGTTCCGGGATGGAGAGAGGGTAGATACGGCCTTTAGGTAGAGTGGCTCCAGGTAGCAGGTCGATGGCGCAGTCCCATGGCCGATGGGGTGGTAACTTGGTCGCCAACTGCTTGCTGAACACATCCTGGAACCCCCTGTACTCAGCAGGAATCTCCACTTGATGCTGGACTTCTGGACTCTCAACTGAAGTCGAACAGACTGGGAGTTTGGGTTTGAGCACGGAGGACGAAGAAGAGGGAGAAGATAGGGCTTTCTTCTTGACTGGAGCTAGACAGGTATGTGTACAGTTTTCTCCCCAACGAAGAACCTCCCCGGATTTCCAGTCAATGGTGGGCTGATGTTGGATCAACCAGGGGCGTCCCAGGATGAGCTCAGCAGTAGACTCCTCCAGCACCAAGAATGAGATCTCTTCTGTGTGTAAACAGCCAATGCGGAGCGTTAATGTGGGAGAGACATGACTGATTCGACCTCGACCCAGCGGCTTTCCTTGGATGGTTTGAACTCTGAGCTCTTGAAGGCTGCGGTGCTTGCGGACGTTCAGTTTTTGGAGGAGCTGGGTTGAAATGAAGTTCCCCGCTGAACCGGAGTCGAGAAGGGCTTGCGCTGAGACACAGATATGCGGGGTTAGTAGATGAACCATGGTACGATTTAAAGATTCCACTTTAGGAGGGATCTGAATGGAGCTTACCGCAGAACGTTGAGGTCGAACAGGACAGGAGCAGATGAGGTGATTGTCGCTCCCGCAGTACAGACAGAGGTGAAGCTGGATACGACGCTGGCGCTCAGAAGGAGTGAGATGGGTGGAGTCCACTTGCATGGGCTCAGGTGCTGGAGGAGAAACAATGGGAATCAAGGACGGAGGACTGACAGCGGTAGACGGATTGTCACAGGCAGATAAGCGTTGTGAAACTCGAATGGTCTTCTGAATGAGGTTCTCAATTCCCATGGAGTCATCATAAACAACCAATAGCTGACGGATGTTCGGATTCAGGCCGTGGCGGAAAGCGGTAATCAGGGCCGACTCGTTCCAGCCACAGGATGCCGCCAGGGTGCGAAACTGGAGGGCATACGTACTGACAGAGGAGTTTCCTTGACGGAGATTGTAAAGCTGATCGTGAACTGAGAGATCTGAAACAGCCTGGCCAAAGACTTCCTTAAAATGAGACATGAAACCTGACAGGGACTTTAACACTGGGGAGTCTGAATTCCAAAGAGATTGTGCCCACTGGAGAGCTCTGCCAGAGAGTAGAGAAATAATAAAGGCCACCCGGGCGGAATCATCGGTAAACTGATGCGCTTGCATTTGGAAATATAGTGAAACCTGAAGCAAAAAACCGCTGCAATCCTCCTCCTCACCACTGAACGGCGCTGGTCGGGCCATGGGACTCGCAGAGGCAGCCGGCGAAGTAGCGGGTGTTTGCGGAAGTTGATGTTGGCGTGCAGAGTGAAGGATTGCTTCAGGGATGGCGGAAGGGTTGTCCGGTAAAGAAGAGAAGATTGACTGGCGCACTGCTCGCACTAGTTCGGCAAACGGGTCTTGAGATGGATTTCCCCCAGGCTCCGTAGGATTCTGCATCTTTGGTCTGATCTTCTGTCACAAACGAGACAGGAGGCAGACAGGATGGACCGTATGTGAGTTTTATTAGCAGAATGCTCTGAACCAGATGGGAATATCAGAGTGAGAGCGAGTATGGACCAATATCAATACAACGGAACGATCTCTGATCACAGTAAGTGGAAGTGGAATCACCGAAGGAGGACTGAAGGCAGAAGAAGATGGGCCGATCTTTGAGGGTTCTCAGAAGATTCGCGGATTCTCAGGCGAGTGTTGAGATAGAGTCTGTAAGCCATGTAATGACGAGATCAGACGGAGACTGAAGGTTGAGAGTGGGTATATAAGGGTGAGCAGTGATGAAGGATAGCAGGTGACGGTGATGAGGATGAAGAGATGCAGGTGATGACAATTAATATTCAGGGGATGACGAGCGAGTGGGTGGAGGGAGTGATGATGATGGTGGTGGAATCCTGACACTCACACACACACACATATATATATATATATATATATATATATATATATATATATATATATATATATATATATATATATATATATATATTAGTGCTGTCAAAATTCGATTAATCGACGCATTCGATTAATTTGAAATATTTAACGCGTTAAAAAAAAATAAAGCAATTAACGCGGTTGCAGTTTTTTTTATTTCCAGTTGTGGCCTATGTGTGTTCAACGTGCAAAGAAATATGGATAAGACCAAGGAAGGACTTTTAGACGGAAAGTTTCAGTATAAAACTCTGCCGGATTACTCTTCAGTCTGCCACAAGAAACATTACTCTTCATTTAGTCTGCCACAAGAAACAGCAACATTAAAATCATGAACTCAAATGTCATTGTTTAAAAAAAAAAAAAAAACAATGACTGTAACAGTGCGTAAATCAGACCTTTCTGTAACGCTAACGTTAATAAGCTTAAACGAAAATAACGAAATAATTGTGTAGCGGAGTATTTTTTGTACAAAGTGCCGCGAACTGTCAATCACTCCTGTACGCGTGCATCACTGTCCTACTCGCAGCTGCAGCAACTTGCGCTCTCTCTCTTCATCAAGCTTTAAAACAAAAAGGGGACAAAAAGATCATATTGTCTTTGTGCATAGGCTATAGATTAATTACATAAATGAATATCTAAATTTGTGCCTTGCCGTCTACGGTATTTTTTTAGAACTTAGAAAAAAGATGCTGCAGACAATGAACAGCCAGCGGGGGCTGCAGGACGACTCAACCTCCGCAGACAGTTTTTAATGTTTATCAGACAATAAATACTCAAGATTTTGCTTTGGTATAACTCACAACGAGTTTCACACACCTTCTCCGGCCACGTTGAGTTGTTGACACTTAACAGTGGGAAAAGCGACACATGCGCTATTCACTTGTATAACTTAAGGGTGAATGGGTAATGTAGTTTCTGCTCTGGGTGGGATGAATTAGGAAGCTTGCATTGTGAAGGGCGCTCTGAAAATCGGCAGTGCAGGTAAAAGATTAAAACCTCTATTAAAACAGATGTCCAAATGAGCATACCGGTACGCTACAAGCACGTTCTGGGCGCACGGAGAGGTGGCGGTACGCTCAAGAGCTATATTTGGAAGTGGCGGTACTGAGTACCGGTGCGTACTGGCCCACTTAAAGCACTGGCAATGACTATACTTTGGAATTTTTTTGCAGTCCACTTAGACTTCAACATGGAAATCATTTTTGTTTTTTATTGGCATTGATTGTTTTGAAATTCAAATGGTACTTACATGCCTGTGTTTTTATTTCTGTAATAAATATGGCTTTCAAGCCAACAGTTAATTTGGAGGATATTGATGGTTTATTGCAGGTATGTTGTTTACATGAGAAAATCTGTGTTACAAGTTAAACAAAAAAATTCCATTAAACAATCATATTTTGAATTTAAATAGTTTCTTTGTCTTGAGTTTACATTAATTATTTACATTTTACATTTACATATCCAAAAAGTTTCAGTCTTTTAATTGCGATTAATCGTGATTAATCGTGATTAATTTAAAAAAATTGTGCGATTAATTAGTTATTTTTTTAATTAGTTAATTGATTGACAGCACTAATATATATATATATATATATATATATATATATATATATATATATATATATATATATATATATATATATATATATATACTTTATAAGGTACACCTTTTCAATTGCTTGGTAACACACATTGCTAATCAGCCAATCACATGGCAGGAACTCAATGAATTTAGGCGTCTAGATGTGGTGAAGACGACTTAAACTGAGCATCAGAATGGGTAAGAAAGTGACTTTGAATGTGGAATGGTTGTTGGTGCCAGACAGGCTGGTCTGAGTATTTCAAAAACTGCTGATCTACTGGGATTTTCATGCACAACCATCTCTAGGGTTTACATATAGAAAATATCCAGTGAGCGGCCAAGGTAAGCAGAATACCATCTCTGAATGCACATTATGTCGAACCCTGAAGCAGATGGGCTACAGCAGCAGAAGTCTACACAGGGTGCTGCTCCTATCAGCTAAGAACAGAAAACGGAGGCTACGATTCACACAGTCTCACCAAAACTGGACAATAGAAGATTGGAGAAACATTCCCTGGTCTGATGAGTCTCGATTTCTGCTGCAACATTCAGAAGGTAGGGTCAGAATTTGGTGTAAAGAACATGAAAGCATGGATCCATAATGCCTTGTCTCAATGGTTCAGGCTGCTGGTGGTGTGTAATGGTGTGGGGGATATTTTCTGACTTCAGTTTACCTGTCTTCTGATGTCTACTTACAGCAGGATAATGTCAAATGTCAAAAAGGTAAAATCATCTCAGACTGTTTTCTTTAACATGACATTGAATTTGCTTTACTCAAATGGCCTCCACAGTCTCAATTCAATAAAGCATATTTTGGATGTGGTGGAACGGGATATTCGCATCATGGATGTGCAGCCGACAAACCTGCAGCAACTGCGTAATGCTATCATGTCAATATGTACCAAAATCTCTGAGGAATGTTTCCAACACTTTGTTGAATCTATGCCATGAATAATTAAGGCAGTTCTGAAGGCAAAAGTGGGTCCATCCGGTACTAGCAAGGTGTACCTAATAAAGTGGCCAGTGAGCGTGTGTGTGTGTGTGTGTTTATAATATATATATATATATATATATATATATGTAATATTTATTTGTTTACTTTTGTTATTTGTTTGTCTCTAATAGCACAACTTGTGGTTGCCTGAATCTCAGTGGCTTTGCTGAAAGACCAATGCAGAAGGTTTCATTCAGTTCGGTTCTCTTCACTTGATGAGCTGGGTGAAAGTCAATTATATATTATGTATGGGATGCATGTCTGTTATTTGCTTATGATGATGCTCAGTTATGATGGTGCATTTTAATATGTTGTTGTTCATTGACTAATATGATGTGTGATTCTTGGTAGTGTGCCCACGTGTGGTGGGATATTAGATTACTAATTATGAATGCTGACAATCTAATTAAACCTGTCAAGAATATTAACTCCCCGAAATAGAACAACTTAAAGAAAATATAAAAACCAACCAGCGTGTTTCAGGTTCCAAAGGAATGTATCTTATAACCTGATTCATTTACTAAATCAGAAACAAGACACATGCAGTGTATTTCAGTGTAGCCTTTACACGTTCACTGTTACAGTACAACTAACTCTGAACTGCGTGATTTGATAATAAAACAAATATTTTACTATTATTTTAGTGTTTTTAATTAAAACAATATTTACATCCTTTTAAGTTTTTAACTTTATTGAAACTTTATACTACACAAGCACCAGTGGTGTTTCATGATGTCTTTGACAGGTCACCATACTTAAAATATAAGCCAAACATGGCTTTTGATGAATAATTCACAAACAAATAATTTTAACCAAATATTTTGTTCAGTTTGGTTCTTTTGAATCTGCCCAGCACTGGAAACTACACTTCTTGAGTTAACTTTTACAGAGTTAACATTTTTTTCTTTACTATGTAAAATTTACCTTACATAGAATGAATTATAATGTCTTCGGTGCAAAGGAAATCATAAAGACTGACCCTGCCATTTGAGCTCAGTGAAAGCACTTTCTATATGTATTTGTATCAAAGCAATTCATCTGCTTTTCTGTTTTGACACTAATCACATAAAACCCTTCTTCTTCTGTTAAACCTCTACACAGATGGACATAAACAGCACACTGTCCCTCATGCCACTGCAAGGGTAAATCAGGCTACACGGCCTGACCTGCCCTGTGGCTCTGGAATATTTATCTATCCCAAGACATTTGTGTTTCCCCAAAGTGCTGATGTAAAATGCCCCTCATAGAATTCCGACTTTTCCCTCTCACTTAATGGATATAAACTGACAGAAGCAGTAACATAGAACATCTATATCTCCATCTATGTCCAGGTTAATATTTTTGTCATGACAACTCTCTGAAAGATTAGTGTTGTAATATACATGGCAATGTTAATGTGTTTGGTATTGGCGGAATAGATTTGCTGCGTGGCTGTTGCTGCTGCAGAGCAAGTACCGAGACTTACTACTGGCAGTACATCTACAGACATTCTGCTGTGATCATGTAAAAAATACTGCTGATGCACATATTACATATATAACTCACAAAATCACCCTATATCATCTATAAAGGTGGAGCTGTGAAAGGTGGAGGGTTTCTGAAGTGCGCTGCAACTGCTACAGCAAGCATTAGCCAAGTGTTTGAATGCTGAGCAGCAAGTTCATTCACTGCTGATGTGGAAAGACAACACGTTCTCACCCCCAACTCGTCATTTGATTTAATCACTGAAAATGATGCCGCTCCATTAACGCATTCACGTCTTATTCAAAAAGATACTGCCATAGCATGAAGCAATCATCACAAGACACATAAGAGCCAAGAATTTCACAACCAAGGCTGATGAAAGGCTTCTTATGGCAGCATTTTTTTGTTGTTGTTTAAATTTGCACACAAACTGCAGCACACAGGATGAGCTTTAAGGTGGATGGAGATGGTAATCACATCTATTACTGTCACAAATCAGTTATTTTGCCTCAGAAGACTTGGAATATTAATTACTTTTTAAATAAATTATCACTGTATTTGTATCTGCCTGTTATATCTTGTGTTTTATTGACAAATAGTAGCTTTAGGGGCAGGGGTTGGGTTAGGTGCTCATAAATGTGTAAATGGTGTAATATAAATAAAACTGTTTACTTTTTACTTTTAAAAATCCCACCCCAACATATATGTATCACGACTCACACACTAGGAACACAGGAACGAAGGAGCACAGAGACAAGGAATAAAGTAAATCACAGGGGTTTTATTAACGGCACGCTGGGGATCACAAGACGGGAGACATCAGGAGAACAGAATGACATTTAATAGCTGACGAAGAACTGGAGACAGAACACACTATAAATATACAGACACCAATGGGAAACACCTGGGAACAAATTAATAAACACGGCTGGAAACAATTCACACAACAAGGGCCGCATCAGGAAGGACCGTATAAGGTCAATGGAGTTACAAGAGGCGCAAAACACAAACAAAACATGATTCAGAGTTCAATATTACTGCCCTCTCCCAGAAGGCGCATCCCGTGCTGTACAACATCCAAAGGTGGAGGGGGGGTTGGCGCTCTGCAGGCCTCTAGGAGTAGGGTTACCAGATGAGAGGCCTCCAGAGCAGGTGTCAATGTGGATCTGGCAGCTCTGGGTGCCATGGAGGAATAGGGAACACAGGAGCCCATGGTGGTGCAGGCATTTCAGGAGGCCATAGCAGAGCTACCCCCCCCCCCAAAAAAAAAAAAATTAACTGGGGATTTGGAGCCTTCCCTGGACTTGACGGGAGATATGGAGCCCTTCCTGAGTGGGATCAGGAGCCCTTGCTGGGCTCTGTGGGCTATAATCGGGATCAAAGCCCTCCATGGGCTATTCTAAACACACACAAAACATGGACCAGAGTCTGACAATATGCAATGATAGCAATATTATTACCCAATATATAATTTAATCATGACAATAAAATTCACAATGCCTTTCGTGTTGGCATACTGATGCCAAGGGTTTCTTATTTGAAGCAATGTAGGACCCTGTACGCAGAAAAAGAAATATGCTAAAAGGGTACCCTGTGTGTCAAAAAATTATGCCAAAGGGTCCTGACCAAGTGTCAATATGTGATGAGTTGGGAGTGAGAATGTGTTGGAAAAGAACCAGTCAGCTGCACGATGTAAATAATGATGTGATTATATCAGAGTGAGTTAGAACAACCAGCGCCATCTATAGTTTCATGACAGAAATTTGAATTTAGCAACTACCTTGTTAGTGGAAAATAAATATTTTATTTTAAATGACATAATTTTTCAATTAATTTAATGTTCTTTGAGGGCCACTTATAATGTTAGCAGAATATCAGAATATGTTTGGTTAACGTCATGGCGTAGGAAAAAGAATTACACATTATCCATTAAAATAACAAAAACATTCACAGAAAAGCATGAGATTTGCTTACAGTTTGTGATGTAGCTGCTGTCAGATTCAATACAATTGGCTTCTTTCTGATTCGACTAAACTTTCTTTGCAAAGTCTCCATTACACTGTGCCTTTTCTACAAAGAAAATATGCAGTCAGTTGCTCCAGACAATCATACAATCCCATGCTGTACAGACTCTATAGCATCTCATCAAAAGGAATTTTCTTTTACTGTTCCAATTGTCTTGTTATTGGGAGTAGCTGAAGTGCATGGTGTACATCGAAATTGAATGGACTGCAAAGGTATCTTGTCTAAAGGATGTTGAGAGTTAATACACAGTATACATACAACATCTGTACTTGGGTAGCTTTGGAGAAGGCAAGCACATTCTCATTGGATTACCACCAGCATCTGTTCAGAACATTCATGTGGAGAATGTACTAAAATGGGATTATCTGTGACAATTTGAACAGATTACAGCATGTTTGACATGCTTGGTTTTATTTTCAGTGAACTGTAGGATATATTTCTGCATGTACCTTTTTTTCTCTACTGCTCAAATGAAGTAATTTAGCAGTTGGGAAATTACCTTTGTGTCCTTTGTGAAGAACTGCAAGTTTAATTGCTTTTCATGGGCAGGCAGATAAACTTCATGGGATTAGATTAAATGTAGCCCATCTCTGCCTTTCCTGTTGAAATTCTTATCCATGAAATGAAGAGCTGTGCTGGTGGTACACAACGGAGGCGTTAGTGTTTGGGTGTGAGAGATGCAGATGGTCGCTCGTCTTGCTTTCTTCCTCTGTGCTTGTCATGCTTTGCCAATGCTCGTTATTTATTAAATGGGTTTGGCTTGTAGAGTCTCAATCTTTGTTAGACTGGTTGGTTGAACCTCTATCACTATGCAAACGAATGCATTTATAAGAGAGAGGGATGTCAAGAAGATCTATGATTTGATTGCATTATATTTGTTACTGAAATATGCAATCAGTGCATGCTTTTAGATACAGGGTTTTATGGTACTTGTTATAAATGGCACACAATGACTTAAATTTAGCGTGAACCAAGTCAACAAAAAAAAACTAGCCTATTAGTCAAGGCTGTTTTGTTTTCACTGCTATTCACATGTATTACAACAATGCACATCATGTAAACTTTAAAATGTTTTTAATTTTACATTTTAACTACTAACTTTAAAAAAGATTAATAAATACAGTAATAAATGTATTGTTCATTGTTTGTTAATTAATACATTAACATTAACTAATGGAACCTTATTCTAAAGTGTTACCCTGTACAGTACTATTGTATATATATTGCACTACTGTATATGCGCAGCACTTTAAACTATACAGGGTTAGAAAAGGTTCATGCATTGTGTAAGAGACACCTACATTCAAAATGAAAATACTCACTCTCTCAGTATTTTAGAACAATTTGGCATTCTCACCTTTTCTCCTCCTACACACTGTACTCGAAATACCTTCGGAGCTGCATGTGCTAGCAAAGAGTCTCTGATATTAATAGATTATAGCCTATATTTTATTACACTTCATGAAGCAACAGAGCAAGAGCAAACTGACAATGGCCACTATAACGATTTGATAGTAAAAATAGACTGAATATAGGGTCAGAAAGTACACACATGATTCTTAAGTAGTAATAGTACTAATAGGTAATCTGTATGTAATCATGTAAATCTATAAAAAAAAAATGCAGTCTGGTTATATAAAGAAAATGTAGCTAATGTAGTGTAATTATGAGTAACTGTAACTGGTTGTTACTTAACGTAACTGTCACCTTCATGATGGGGGAAAAGCAACCCAGCACCCCTGAATTCCCCCTCAGATATAACAGATATGTGTTGGGATTCAGTGCAGTGGTCAAAGATATAGGTCTAACATTCTCACAGGATATCTGGCTGCTTCAGGCCAGTTCTCTCACTCAGCAAGGTACCAAAGTAGGCTAAAGTTCTGATAGAATTTTATTTTATTTTATTTAGGTCAGTGTACTGTGGCACAGATTCTACTCTGCTGATGTGCAGTCCCTTCATGGGAGAGTCTCTCTGCTGGGTTCAAGGTTGAGCTAGTTTCCACCACTAATCTGTACTTTGCTTTCTGATCCAGTTGTCTAACCCTCAGAGTAATTTGAGTAATGCACTACTATTATTGTGCACATTAGTGATAGTAATATGAACAAACCCCTAAATTTAAAAGGGATAATTCACCCCCCAAAATTATTTTGTCATCATTTACTCAGTTGTACCAGACACTACCAAAATAGCTGAATTTCTTTACTTTGATATATTAGCAAAGATAGCCTAAACATTCCCCAACCTTCTTCAAAAAGAGAAAACTCTTGCAAAAGACTTTTTGTTCATTACTCTGATCTTTGTATTGATTTCCATAGTGATAATTATTCATTTAATATTTAGCTGACAAAAAAAAAAAAAAAAAAAAAAAAATTACCAAAAAGGTACCAGCTCAGATTTTCAACCATTAGTCAACTTTTATAGTTAGCCTCATATCTTGAATTTTGGGAACATTTTTGCCTCAAGCCCCCATTATTATTATTTGTTGACCCTAGCTTGTATAGAACCGCATAAAGCTTTAAGCCTGAATACCGTAGAGTCAGCAAGTCATTCCACTGGTTTAAATGACTCCGGTATGGATATGTCAGATTCTTTTAATGATCACTAGTCACCAAGACTCAGTGGGGGCCTTTTCAGACAGATCCATTTTTAAAAAGTTAAAGTTCAGCATGCTCTCTTGTCTTGTGAGCCTTGACTCGTGAAAGAGTGATTTAAAACATGGAGATCAAAGGATACAGGACCCATATATACAGTTTAGTCTCTTATAGCTTTATTTTTAATAACAGCTGAGCATAGCTTTTACTTATCTGCTGACTGAGTTAGCTATCAGTCTACTGCCTCCTGTTTTCCCATTGTAGAGATTTGGGGTTATGGAGTTTATGAGTGTGTGTGATCTGTTATTGAAAGACTAAACTACAGGGTCTCAATGCTTGCATGGTTTCTTAGTAAATGAAGATGATGATATATGGGAGAAATCCTTCTCGTTCATTAGTTCTTTTTCAAGCCAGCAAGCTTGCCCTCCCTAAAGTAATATGGAAGGGATTATGTGTGAGATAGAAAGGCTTGACGGTGGAAAACAGATTTACTGAAATAAAGATTTATTGCTCAGAGGTTGCTGTTTTATTACTTAATAGAGTTCTCAGATATATTTCAATGACAAGGCCAGAATTCTCCAAGTGGGTGAACCTTGGTGAAATAAGGTGGACCTCTATTCATTGTCTCCTTCACAAGCTACTTTGAAACTGCAACTTGAGAAGTGGTTGCATTATTATGTTATTAGCCATGATATTAATTATTCAGAGCCATAGTTTTCTGGTAGTCTACTGACTACTAATACTGCCTAGTTTAATGTCATACAGTCCTGCTCAAGACTAAAAAAATGAGTTAAAAGATATAGATAAGTAAAATAATTAGACTGTGTGGTTATTTGCCGCAAATTGCAGTGATATTTGCGCTACACTGTTGGCAAAAACATTACTAGTTACTAGAATCTGCAAGCAGCTGAACTATTGTTTATGCTACTTAAACTAGTGTTTAGTCACCACCAGACTATAAACTTACACCTTTAAGGTAACTTTACTATACTTTACTTTAAAGTAAAACTTCCTTGTTATCATTTTACTCTGCAGATTAGGCCGGAGCAGGAGGATAGGTGGGCATTTCTGAGCCCCTGGGCTCTCAGGGCTGGTGTGTGCTACCCACACATACCAAATCACGACTCCCAGTGCTGGGAGTGCATCATACAGAGGAACGACAGACAACATTATAAATACAGGGTTAAATGAGGGGAATAGGCAAGACACACCTGAACCAAATGAACATAATCAAATGAGGGAGAAACAGGGTCATGGGGAGAAAACACAATGAAGCTGGTCCATATTCCTGACAGATTGGTATGACAGTACATTCATACCTTGAACATGTATTAAATAGCAGAGATTTTGCTATCCACTTTGAATTTATTTATGTATTTCACAATTGTGATGTATCAAATACTGTTTTTGACTCCAAAAAGGTAAGCATGCAATATCAGCACTTTGATTTTATAGGCACTGTTTGAAGTGGTGAACATGATATAAGACTTATATTTATACTGTGGTGGGCAGGACTTTCTTTTATTTACTGGTGTGACAAACAAACATGGAAAAATTGCGATGATGAATAACATGTTATTAATAGGGTTAGCAGTGTTTAGTCATTTATGCTTGCTGAGGAAAGTGGCAATTTGCTGCAGTAATACAGAACTGACATTGAGTTCATTGTTGTCCAGAAGAAATCTGCTGAGCTATTAAAAATATCTCATTTGTCATGATTCTCTCCTGTGTATTTTATCCTTTCCAGAAACTGAAACTTTTAAGAATTTATTTTTCGTTAGCGAGTGTAGGGTGTTATAAACTGAAGCGAAAAAAGAACATACACCCCACAGGGAAATGGAGAATTGTGTCAGCTAATGGTGTGTGAAGTATGGGACAGAAGGACACTATGACCTTCACTGTTTCTCCCCCTATGTAACAAACAATAGAACCTTTTGGGCTGATTGCATAACCGCCAGCCCAAGCTCTCTAGTCTGGTCTTTTAGCACCTACAGGTGTCCTCTAGAGAGATACACAGAAAGCAGATAGAAACCTGGAAAGATATTCCACTATAACATCTCCTTTAAAAGGAATAGTTCATCAAAAATGAATTCTCTTGGCCATCCAATATGAAGATAAGTTTTTTCTTCTTTAGAACAGATCTGGAGCAATTTAGCATTATATCAATTGTGCTGCATCTACATTCATCCGAATACATTTGAAAAATGCATTTTCATTTTAAAACACACTCCATCCACACTTGGTAATATGTGTTTTCATTTTAAAACACACTCCATCCACACTTGGTAATATGTGTTTTCAAGTATTTTCCAAAAGTTTGTCATTTACACTGAAACATCAGAAAACGTTCAATTTGCTCAACTGCACATGTGTAAAGCTTAAAAAAATTTCATGGAGACAAAACAGATGGAACAGTTTTCATGCAATTCTTCTGACAGGATAATTTTTTAGGAAAATAACTCATCCAGGTTGCACTCACTCACAAATGTATGTCTGATGTAAAACGCAACTGCCCTCATGTTTTTATACAGAGCCTCGTACATGACTTGCAGGAAAAAATAGTAGGCTAAATTTTGCGCAAGATTTACTAATTCGTTCCCACAATTTGCTAAATCATGCGCACGATTTAGCAAATCGAGGGAACGCAATAGTAATAGTGTGCACGTTTGAGTACACTGAGGGAAGGAATTAGTAAATCGTGCGCACAATATATTTATTTTTTTCTTGCATGTCATGCGTGGGGCTCTGTATTTTTCTGCAAGCTGCACTCACAAGCAAATTTTCTGTTATCTTTACAGGACTGTGATATGAAGAGTGTATGAAGTGACACATCTGTAGCAATAGTGCACATAACCAGAGACAATTTATAAGAGACATGCCACTTCCTCAATCCTCAATACAACTATATAAGGAAAACACGTAACGGTAAAGATGGCGGTTGTATGCACATGTGTAGCCCCTCCCGCTGGAAAGCCAATCATCTGCTTATAACAGTCAAGCCGTGAAAGATTTAAGCCTATCATCTGGTTCCACTGACGCATGCGCACAGTTGAGGAACCCTTGCAAATGCGTAGTAAAAGTATAACCTGTGGGGAAAAAGGCATTTTAAACCTTATTTTGGGGCGAAGTCATCAAAAATGTTCAGCGATTTTTAATCATATTTTTCTGCTGTTTCTATGTAGTGTGTAGTTTTTATGTCCCTTTGACCACTGAAAATGCAGTTCAGACTCTATGCCCATTAATTTAGATAGGAGCCTGGTCTTGTTAGTCTGAAATATCTGCCCGGAGGCGTTGCCAAGATGTTGCCGAGTGGCACGACGTGCCTAAAACGACTTTGACATCATGGCCATAGCTGGGGTCAGTGGGGCCCCAGTGAAGGTTGTATCAGTGGGCCCTGTTTGAAATTGTTTAATTTTTATGTTCGTTCATTTTTATTTATTTCTTCTATTTACACAGTGTTTTAGTTTTTTTCAAGTTTGTAGGTGTCAAGGTACAGAAACCAAGTAATTAAATCTAAAATAGCACTGGATAGTTTTCATTGTAAAAATGTTATATACAATCAAACCAAAATTTATTGAGACACCTTCAACATTTCTCACATTATTACAGTTTATTTGCTATCGCTTGTAAAATGTTTATAAAATATGACAAGAACTTAGAGTTAAACTGTGTCAGAAAAAAATAATCTTGATAATGCCATAACTTTGATAGAAATGTATGTAATGGATTACAATCAACCAAAACGTCAAAAACTGTTATTATGACAATATTTACACAACTAGCAATACCAAGCAATGCTTAATTTTGTTCAGACTGTGGTGTGAAAAGGTTGCATTAGCAATTCAGAGAGAAAACAAAAAAACCTTAGCAATACATGGTGCTTTATAAGGTGCTGAATAATTTTTGGTCCCAGTTTTATATAGATAGATAGATAGATAGATAGATAGATAGATAGATAGATAGATAGATAGATAGATAGATAGATAGATAGATAGATAGATATACAAGTTTGATCAATTTCACTAGTAGTTCACTGTATGAAGATTCTTTGGGTATAATATGTCACAGCTCGCTTAATTTTGCTTTATTCACTTACATGAATGTATTATAGTGTCCTGTACCTACTAAGAAGAGAAACATCATTCAATTTAGTATGTAATTAAACTAATATTACTAATTTATTTCATAAATTTAACTATACTAATTTTCACAATTGGTTATTAATGCCACACACACATACCTAGTGCCTTTAGACTTAAAAGACGAAAGTAATAAATGTTACAGCCATATTATCATGGAACTGTTCAGTCTATTATTGATTTTGATTTCCACTTCACTTTTATCCAAAGAGACAGAACTATTTGCACTGTATTAACAGTGGGACAATCTTCATACAATATTATAACCTAGAAATAATTTAAAGGGGTCACTTGCAGGCCTCAGCAGCATGAATTATGTGCCCAGCCACATTTGTTTCAAATATTATTCTAATTAACAGTGAGTGGTGGTTTCAGACATTAGTGTCGCACTGACTCTTATTCTGCCCTGCCGAAAGAATGAAAAGACCGAGCTGAAGGCGGAGCGATTCGACCAATCAGATGAAAGCAGCGTTTCAGCTAAATGGAAAAATGAATAAACGAGCCATTTTTCCATTTATCGTTATTGAATTCTAAATAGGAAATGATGGGCTTTGGTTCTACTAGCGATTTTAATGGAGATTTAATTGAGCGAGCGTGTGTCAAGAGTTGAGCGCGAACAGTATTAAAAGGTTGAGAGAGAGAGAGGGGGACGTGACAGGAGCGCAGAGAATATGTTTGTGAGAGAGCACCTGAGTAAATTGCGTGAGAGGGTTATTACTGCACGTTAATATAGATAATAGAAAACAAGCAAATGCATTTATTGAACACGGAATCGTTTTTTCTTTGCTCAAGCGAATTTTGTTTTTGCGATTGTTAATTTCTGTTCAAAATATAATGTAATGTGCTTGCAAAACATAATTCTCTGTGCTCAAAACGTACAATTACTCACTCAGGATTGTAGCACAAAAATAACGCCATATGAGACGCGGCTCTCTCTCTGCATGCGCACGGAACACAGCGCGCGAGTAACCAGCTTTAAATCGACAAGTGGTAAGGCTTAAAAACACGTGAAAAAGATATGCTTTCGTGACGATTCGCAGCAGTGGCCTGTCAACTGTACTGAGCATATTTTTAGGCTGGCCTCAGCCAGTCGGTTGAGATCTTTGGGGGCCCCACCTCAGCCGTGGGCCCCTATAATCGTCACCACCTTTCACCCCACTAGCGACGGCCCTGTTTGACATAACAGGCAAAATACCGTTATACTGTACACAATTATTGGTACTATATGTGTCAGATGACTAAACGTGTCATTGTTTTCAAAAGCCTTCATTTTCACAGTCCACACTACAATGCGAAAAGGATTGTATTATTACACTTTGGAAATATTTTTCAAAAAGCTTAGTTTTTCTTTGACAAAAACACCATCTCAGTGTGGACAGAAGGCCAAAATGTACAAATACAAAATGTATTAGTGTATTGTAGACTAAGGCCTTGCTCACAAATGCATCATTTACAGTGAATAGGTGCTGTCAAAGTGACATTATTATTATGACATCATTAGTTATTTTTTTTTAGACATTCAGTAATGTTCAGCCATTAACTTGTTGCAAATGAGCCATTTTTTTTTTTCGTAGGCTTATAGAAGAGACTGTTGTTTGCTTAATGGTAATTTAAGCACAGAAATAGCATGATTGATGCCAGATGTGTTCATCCCAATAATCATGCTGTCTTTACTGTCAAACTCTCTTCCCCTTTTGAGTCACATTATGCTACCTTATAACTATGCACAATACTATCTAGGCACAGAAACAGTTTCAATATATACATATATGTGTCTATTGAATATTTATATTAATAATGTGATGATGATATTGAGTGTTGAATGGCAGAATCAGATTATTGATTTATTGACTAACTGTTGTTCATAGAAACGTTGTATCTATTTAAGGTTCTGTCACAGCACCACTCAGCGTTAATTCTGAGAATTAAATGGAGTTAATTGTTGGGTAATTAAAGGACAAGGTTTAATAAGAGTGATTAACTGACACCCTTTCATCTTCTGAAACCCTCTGTGAACTGGTGATCAAGCAGGAATAAGCAGCCAGACAATTTCATGCCACTTTGTATGGAGTCAGAATGATCTCTAAATGGATTAATAGGTCTAGAGTGAGAAAATATGAAACATAAATTAAACAAATACATAAGTGTGCTTTCCCTTTTTTTTCTGATGCACATGCAGTATATAATATATGTAAATATTTATCAGGTAAATGCATTTTTAAATCATCATAAATATCTGTTGATATCTAATGTTTTGTTCTATCTCATGTGTTGTTGATATCTAATGTATCTTGCTTGTGTGCCTGTTAGAGACATAAACTGTATTTTCACTATTTCAGTATAGCACTTTCTCCATTTTTTATTTTTCATTGTTTTTCTCAGTAGAAGAATAGGACTGTCAGAAGGGAGAAACACAGCCTCTCTATGTGTAAATCTTCACTGTACCACTAAACGACATACAAAATAAGGCTGAGAGGTATATAAACAGGTATTTTGGTTACAGATATATTTTCAAACAATATTTATATATATAAGCAGAGACACCGGTTTGGTAAATGCATATATATATAAGTATTGGAGGACATGTTGATAAGGGAAAAGTGCACATCCAACATGAAATTGCTTTACATTAAGCATTTAAAAAAAAAAAAAAAAACATGATTTGTCTTTCTGAATCATTAAAATATTGGTGTCCAAGACACTGCGAGCCAGGAGACTGTAATGGCTGTTCAGATGATCTCAACATTTAACCCATTTCATAGAAAATACAAAGATCTATGACTATATCGTATAGCATATACATTTACATTTACAGACATATGATTTTTGGTCTAAGTCATCCAGCCCTCATATAAAGGACTGCTGACGTTATGCATCACAGCTCTCACTGGATTTGGATGGTATTGTATTTATTAACTAATCATTGCTTTATTTTTACAGAATTTCTGTCAGTCATTTGTGCCATAATTGTATGCAGAGGAACCTGTCAATTCAGCATGCTGTATGTGAAGCAGTTCATTTTGCTAGAGTCAGGAATTTATAAACAACTACTTTACACAAGTGTGTTGAATATGTAGAGTTTGCAGATTCCTGTGAATGAATCATAGTGACAGGAGAAAATGGTAAAGAAGTTATTGTGGATGGGTGCCAGCAAAATTATTTGAAGGGTCTCTGTTCAGTCAGCATATAAATGTGAATTTTATATCAGTCATTCATCTTTAAGCATTTATTATATAGTGACACGCATATGTTTGGTCACTTGGTTACTAGTGATCCAAACATTAGACGTTGCTTTGAATAATACATTTTACATGCATATTATATTTTCATTATACAACGTGTCATTATAAAATATAACTGCTCTGAATATTTATTATACCAAATAGATTGACTAAATTTATTATTATTATTATTATTATTATTATTATTATTATTATTATTTTAATGTGGTTCCAAACTAATGATAGCTGAGAAAGTTGTTTAAATTATGACTGAGTGTTGAAAAAAGTATTGGCAAAAGAATGTTGAGAGCTGTAATTTTGAGTGCCTCCATCTCCTCCAGGAAACAAATTCTGAATAACAGATTGAAATTACAGTGTAGCAAAGTTTTCCTCAAAATGAACGAACTGTGATTCTAAAAATAGAAAAGAATGGACTGCGCTGGGATACGTTTATAATATTCTCTTTCTTTCTTTTTAGATGACTTGAATCATGAAGCTTCTGGATCATTTCTGGATGCAACCACATCACCCTCCTCAACCCATTTGTTTGGCGGCTTCCATATGACAGACTGGAATCCAGCTTCTGTAGTCCAATCAGATCCCACAGGCTCATCAAAGGGTAGCAGGGAACAACCTGCATTTTCCTCTGTACTCACATTACTTGCCAGCACAGCCCAAAAGCCTCCCAATCTCTCGTCAAAAGTTGTTGCACGTGACAATGAAACACATCAATGGCCTTCAAATGGATCTTTGGAACGAGTGGAGCCATTTACTCTTCCATCGTCTGTGCTGGTCAGCAACCAATCCAACAACTCAGGTTTGTTCCCAGAATGCAACATAACCTGCTATTACTATATCTTGCAGTTAATTTAGATGTCATTTGGGTTTGTACAGACTACCCTTTTGAAAGTTGGTTTGAGATGGTTTAAGCTGATCCTTAGTTGGTCATGAGATGGTTTAAGCTGGTCCTGAGCTGGTTGTAAGGGTTCAACAGCTAGTCAATCATGGGTAAATTATTCCTTAAACAATTTCTTAAAATGAGTAGGCATGCAAGCCCTGCTGTCAACATCAAATTGGCCATCATTTCCATCATCACATGAATCATGGGTATTGTCCAAAAATCGTGTCCAAATACCCCTCCTCAAAGCATTTCAAAACTAAATAGGCTCAGCAGGCTATTTTATAATTTTTGCCTTTCTTAGAACACAATGAAGCACTAACAACTTCGAAACAGTCCTGCAAACTGTTTTGAAGCTTATGTAACAGCTTTTCAATGTTTTTTAAAACCTTCGGTTTTTCAAAGCTGTTTGAACAGCCACTGGGCACTATGTCACAAATCACACATTATTGCTTCATCTCAGGAGCTCTTTCTGTGCTGTAGCAGTTTACTTAGAACCCATTCAACAGGCCCAGAGCACTAAACATTCCCCAGTGTTTAACAAAGGAATCCCCAAAAATGGCATCCACTGTACAGCTTTGCTACTCTCAACACTTCCCCACACACAGTGATGTAAGTCAATTGCCTCATTGTTGGATCCCACTGAACACAGGAATGTAAGTAAAATGGAACAATGCAAAGCTGTACCAAATTAATTGATATTTACATTCAAGCCATTTAATGGACTTATTCAGAATATTTATAGTAAATCAAACATAGGGAAGTGCTGGTTTGTTTGTTTCTTGTTGCCATGGTAATAGATTTGAACATGGTTTAAAGGGTTCATGAACTGCCTTTTTCTTATTATTTTTTTTTCCGTTCTCTGAGGTACACTCAGTACACTCTGAGGTACACCCCCCCCCCCAATGGAAAAATGGAACTTCATTAAAAATAAAAGTTAATCCACTCTTTCCTAATGCTGGGATCAGAAGGAAGGCAATACAAAGACTGTTTTTCCACAATTTGGCACTGCACAGTGTCTTGTTGTCTTTTAATGACAACAGGCACTTTTAATGTTTCAGCATAAACATTTCTTGCTATTTATACTACTTGTACAAATCATTGGACCGGGCTTAACATGCAGTGATGTAGAAGCAGGCGTTTATCTTCGTCTGTGGAGGTGGTGCTTAGCCCCTTACTAGTAACCCCCCTTTTTTGGCATGGAGACCGAAATTACATACCCAAAATAAAAAGGTTTCTGCTCATGATTCTTTCTGACTAGATACATAATCAACCTTTGTTCACAAAGCTGACACTTTAAAGTTTACTGTTCAGGAATCAGAATCACTCAGACTGTTATGATAATAGAGATATATAAGCTCAAACATAAAAACAAAAATAAAAATATTAAAAACATATGTTTTAAATGTATTTAAAAAAATGTTGATGTAGGAAATGAGTTTGAAAACACAGTGTAGCTAAGGCCACAAGTCTTCCAAGACTTCATAAAAAATTTCATAATCGAATCTGTAAAACTGTGAATTTTATGAAATATTTTCTAAGGCCATGTCATGTGTGTTTTTAGAGAAGGCTAATCAGATTGATTTATGGCCCTTGTCATCTCTGTAAGATCTCACATGTAAACTTTCCTGTGCTCTTTGTGTATGTTTCACTGTTGAAAACTGCCCGAATCATGATTGTATTGTTCTCACCAAACGGTTCTTTCACACCTCCGCCAAGTATGACACATTATCCGCATTATTCTTTTATCATTATTCTTTTGTTTTTATTCCACCTTTATTAGCCTTGATTGTGGTTTTTCAGGCTTTACAAAGCAACAAAGCAGCGATCTCACTTCAGTCTCTCTTTGCATTTAGCCCTTATTTATCAAAAGTCTTACTATAAAAATACAACAAAACATTTTCTTACGACCTTACGTGAATTATTGAGACAAAAATGCATTATGAAGAAGAAAAGCACCTGCTATTAGTAGCATTGGTGCTAACGTTAGCATCAAGCTACATCTGACAATTTATGAAATTATTAGTACACTTTTACTCAAAACTCACTTTAAACCCCGATCGAGTGTTTATAATAACTTCCTTTAGCGATCAGGGGTGGAATTTGGTCGTTTACTGTTGTAAAAATATGTTATTTGTAGCCTTTTTCATCGCTGCACAAGTTAGCATTTCCGATGTACATTTTCGATTTTTTTTATAAAAACGCCCCAGATCTCAAGAAATTCTCATACCAAGCTTTACTATCGTAATCGCGGGTTTATTATTCGGATATTTTGTGTGTACAGAGGTGTTTCAGTGTTGTTTTGGCCAGATACTACCAGGAAGTGTGCAGGAAGCATGTGACACGATGGGGCGGTGTCCAGATATGAAACTCTAAGATTGATGTTTGAAAGACCCAATCAGAGTCTGAGTCACACACCGCACGAGCTGTGACTACTGCACGCACACAGAGATCGCTGGGAGAGGCTGTTTATCATCTGATCGCGTAAATCCGTGGAAAATGAATAGAAATGACGATTCTGTCTGAAGAAATATGAAGTAAACATCAGTAAATATATCCATATATCTCCGCAGATATGCATCTTTGGTCTGTAAATCCTTATTGACGCTGTTCAGGGAGTCTATGTGAACACAAATAAACCGCTCTTGACGTGACTGAATATGAGTGAGTTGTGAATTTCTATTCAAAATGTGGCATAATACGGATTTATTATTTTGCACTCCTGACATAAATCACTAAATATCTGTCACTGCAACAATGTTTTATCAAAATATTGGTCAAATATCGAAGCTTGAGTCTTTAAACTTTCCATTGATGCACAGTTTGTCCAGATGAAGTAAGACAGTGATGTTTAATGTGCTGTGAAAGTGAAACAATAATAAACTGGGGCCGTCAGCGATGTTTGCACGCAAAGGGGCTTTAGACACACTCCTTCATCATAGAGTAGTGCATTCCATAACCAGATTGGCTTCAATATAAGCTGATTTTAGACTAACAAGAAAGTTTTATGTTCTGAAACTTGCAGGATGTTTTATATAGTAGAATGACCTCTTATATGTTAAAAGATTTAGGGTATTTTGATTTCTCAGTTTATTAACACTTTAGGTAAGAAAAAGGACCAGCAATGCTACCACCTTCTTGATGAGTTGTTGAGGATTGATTGAAGTAAATTTAAAAGTGACATGACATACACCCAAGTATGGTGACCCATACTCAGAATTCGTGCTCTGCATTTAACCCATCCAAAGTGCACACACACACACACACACACCGTGAAAACACCCGGAGCAGTGGGCAGCCAATTATGCTGCGGCGCACGGGGAGCAGTTTGGGGTTCGGTGCCTTGCTCAAGTGCAGTCGTGGTATTGCGGGCCCGAGACTCAAACCCACAACCCGAGGGTTAGGACTCAAACTCTCTAACCACTAGGCCACGACTTCTCTATATTCCCTATATTCTATATAGTAGAGATAAAAACTGTTGCTTTACAGCTGCTCTATGCAATGGGAAATGCGATTTAAAGGGATAGTCCACCCAAAAATGTTAATTAAGACCGTAAGACCTTTGTCATCTACAGAACACAAATTAAGATATTTTTGATGAAATCCAAGAGCAACAGAACTGAAATGTTCCCAGGTCCAGAAACGTAGCGATGACATCTGTAAAATAGTCAGTGTGACATCAGGGGTTCAACCTTAATTTTATGAAGCTACGAGAATACTTTTTGTGTGTAAAGAAAACAAAAATAATAACTTTATTCATCAATTCTTCTCCTCATTACTTCAGCAGAGAGTACCACAACACATGCCCTTGCTTCCGCTTCATGGAAATAAACAACGCATGCACGTGATGATGAGTGTAAAGAGCTCTAGGATATCATCGAAAATATTGTAATTTGTGTTCTGAAGATGAATGAAGGTTTTACTGTTTTGCAACAACATGAGTAATTAATGATATAATTTTCATATCACTTTAAAACCCATTGAACTTCTATAATGTAATTTATTTCCCAGTTAAATGTGATAGTCAACCAAAACTTATGTAGGGTAAGACTTGTTTTTACATTTTATTCTATTCTATTATTTATTCATTTATTTGTTTATTGGATTGTGACAAATTGATATCAGGTGGTTGAAGAATAGGGGTTCAAAATAAAAGTGAATAATTACATGATTAATTACAAATTACAACAATTACAGGGATTATTCAATTTTTAGTAATGTGAAAAGATGAATCATGCACAGTCAGACCAAGAATGTGCAGTAAACAGTCAATCTGATTTGTGTGATTAGATTCCTTTATGTGAAAAGTAGACTATACATTAAGTTGTATTCATTCAAAAATCCTCCTCTATTCAAATATGATAGCAATAACTTTTGTTTACAGAATGAGTGGAATATAAAGAAGTGAAAGAAACTTTACACAAGCCTTACTGGTTTTCATGTCAATCATCATCAGTGTGAGATATTTAGTTATAGAACAAGATTTGAATTCCACACCCCTCTTAAAATACATCTACTCCTTGATTTGAGTAAAGATTTTAAAGTTTTCAGAGTATTTATTTATCTAAAATACAACATTTACATTATAATGCTGTATACAAGGTCAAGCTACATTATGACACACCCTTCTTCAATGTTCTGAAGCAATTGCCTGATTTCTGCAGGTAGTCGACCTGAAGCATGCATTCTCAACCTGAAGCACATTCTTGATGCATTAGCTGTAAATTATTTATTTAATGACCGAAACATTGCTACCTGGAAATGCACTTAGAGAAAAGACTAATGGCAAACCTGGTCAGTTTGTTGATGATATCTTCTTGTAGAGACGACTCCCGTTTCAAGGGCTAAAAATGGACAGGCTGCCAGGTCCACAGAGAGTTGTAGGATCATTGAACACTCAATGTATTTATACTGTTTTTATATCAAAACCTTGATCGGAAATGGCTCACTCCAGTGACAAGGCACCATGCCAGTGGCAATGCAGTGACTAGGCACTTTGATCAGATTGAATCCCTCATACCTCACAGAAAAGAGAATTACACAATGTCTCCCATTGCAGTATATGGCAGAGAGATAGACAGTATCTAGGATTCCACGATAGCATCGATGTATATGATATATAAATAGTAAATTTTAGTTGAAAATGGGATTACTTGCACATTTATACTGAGATAGACATGTATTTGATAACTGATATGTTTATAAGATTATTGTGATATAATCAAGTGACCTCGAATCAGATGCTGCTCACGTTTTACCGAATCTATGCTGAAATGTGCAATAAGGACTTATTTACAGCATTTGGAACAAAATAATTCAATAAAGAGCCAGTTTTGTGTTGCTAAATTGGTGGCTAATTTGTGTGAATTTGTACAATCTGCCAGTGGCAAGTATGTTTGAGAGATATGTTTAATTCATAACAAACAAATTCATACAAAATCTCAGTTTCAGATAATAGTTATGATTTCCTGTAAGATTGGGTTAAAACTTTTATGTATGGAAAGATTTTGAAACTTAAAAATCTCTACATGTCCTCTATATTATATTTGTATTTTACATGTTTACTAGAAAATATAGTTTAGTTTAGTTTATTTATATATAAAGCACATTTACACAGTATATAAAACAGACTCAATCAAGATAAACAAAGGGACAAATAAAAGTTTACACACTCAAACAGAATTAAAAAATGGCTTAAAAATGGGTTGAGAGCTTTAAAAACAAGGAGCAAAATCTTAAAAATCAACACAGAACTTGATCGGGAGCCAGTGTAGGGAGGCGAGTACTTGGGTAATGTACTCACGTTTTCTAGTGCCAGCCAATAATCTGGCTCCCACATTTTGCACCAATTGCAATCGGTCTAGAGATGATTTAGGATAACCCAGATACAGTGAGTTGCAGTAATCCAACCTTAAAGTTATAAACACACAAATTACCGTTTTGAAGGTCCTTCATGGAAAGCATCTTCTTGATTCTAGCAACTGATCTTAATTGAAAGAAACTGCTTTTCACCACAGCACTGATCTGCTTATCCAAAAACAACGTAGGATCAAAGTCAACACCAAGGTTTCTATTCTAACACAGTTGTGTACATTTGATGATGGGGGCCAAGCTGCTTGACAATGCCAGAAGACCGTTGTTGGACCAGAAAACATTATTTCATTTTATCATTATTTAACTGTAAAAAAAGTTGAGTCCATCCAGCATTTAATGTCCTGGAGACATGCAAACAGATTAGACATAGAACAGTTATTGTTTTTAACAGGAAAATAAAGTCGAGTGTCCTCTGCAAAGAGATGACATGATAAATGATGTTTCTGAAAAATATAACCGAGTGGAAGAATATGTAAGGATAACCATCGTATCCAACATATGTACGTGGATACGTTGTTTATATTCAGATCAATCACTGGCATCATCATAATTATAATCATCACTTCACCCTCTTTGTCATCACATTTTCTACAGTCTTTTCTACACCTTTCTCATCTCAAGTGTTTTGTTGTTTCAGAGTTTGTGTGGATATCTGAGCTGGTGGCACCTGCAGTCACATCCAGAGCTCCAGACCCTGATGCTAGAAGAATGATTTCACCTGAACAGAAAAACACTGCTGCTCCTAATAGATCTTCAGCTACATTTGTGGACACACAACGAGAACGACCAGCCATTGCAACAACTATTGGATCTCAACCTACAATATTTTACAGCAATACTGTTACCACAACCAGCATCCCCTTTACAACAACCACAAACCAGATTAGCACTACCCAATCATCTGCTGCTAAACGACACTCCAAAACACCTAGGACAACTATAAGAACTACAACTACACAATCTCCAAAGACAACATCTAGAATCCTGCCTGACTCCACCTCACAGAGTGCTAAGTTGGACCCTTCAAAAAGCACTTTAGGAACTCCAAGAGCTGCTGTAACTGAGGCCTCAATGCTAAGATGTAACATCACTGACAAGATGTGGATAAAAACAGGTGCGATTGCTCATTGATCTTTATGAAATGACAAAAAAAATGTTGAACTTTAAGTCAGTGTTATAATCATTCAAGTCTGAGTCAAGACTGAGACTAGATATGGGTTAATTCCTAATTAAGTCCACATGTTCCCAAGACAATGACAATTAAAATATGGTCTTGGACTCAAGTACTACAACATTTACTGTCATCTGCCTCTGCTGTCATCATTCATGCTGAATAAATCTTCCTGTACATATTTAATTAATGATGAAAGCTATTTGTTATCATGACAGTTTATGTAGGTGCTACTGAATCAGTGTTACATTACTCAATAATTGACTTGATCTCGAGTCCTAGACCATATTTCCATGATGGATTTGGGAGCATGTGGACTAGGTTTTGACTTGAACTTAACCTTCTTCTGGTCATGACTTGGGCCCTGACACCTGACATTAAGATGCATTTTGGTTGATCAGGTCATGAGAAATGGAGGAGACACAATTGTGTTTATATCTGTTTTTTAAATTTTTTTTTTTTTTTTTCACTATTTATTTCAATTTCTTTGTGGGCTGGTGGATATGGGCTTTTTCTGATCTTTAAATCTAATATTGCTAAATAAGCTCATGCAATTTATTTATGAGTGTAAAAGGAGACAATGGTAAAGGATTCTTAAACTTCCTACGACCAGGTGTAAACAGGGCCCTGGATGAACTGTTCCTGACTACAGCACTACTGCAAATTTCAATGACCAATGCAAATAGGTGTATGGAAATGCCTTACATACAGTAATTAATATTACATACATTTACTATGTAATTGGAAACCAATGTTTCTGCCAAAATACACCATTTACTTCAGTCTGTGAAAGAGATGTGTGCAATGGTTCTTCTCTTGCAGACAAAATCTAGCTCGTCAAGCCACCTTTATTTAATTAATGTTTTATATAATACAGATTATTCAAAAGCAGCTAATTAGGAAAATAACGGAATCAAATTATTCAAATATGAGACAATTTTAGATTCTTTTAGAAAAAGACAATTATGTCATTATTCTTAAATCAGCTTCAGTTCGAAAACTTTGTAAAGTTCATCAATTCTGAAACAAATTCAATTGACTCCTTTTGCAAAGATGTTAATACATATCAGTTTTCAAGTTTAAGTTCACCCAAGTCTATTCCCCTGTCTGGTTTGTTTGTCTGAAAAAAAAAAAAAAAAATGGTGGAATTTGCGCTATGATACATGAGATTGTCTGTCAATCAACCTCTCTGCAAAGGCTCAATACCCATGTAATCTGCCAGTCCTAACCCTTTCCACCTCAGTGCCTTATAAATATATGATATTTATATAAATATATATTGAAAAACAATGGTTACCTTGGCACATTTTCTTAATGGTTCTTCCTGATCAAATGGTGTTATTTGAACATAAACTTTAGATTCTTCAGTGCATTTTTTTTTTTCTGTCAATGACAGTGTTGACCATACAGTTACGGAGGAGTCGTCTAGACAGTATTTTGAAGCAGAATCTCCCTCGAGGGTTTACTCAAGCTCTGAAGAAGGCCTTGAACGACAGCACAGTTCAGGCTAAGGTTTGCACTTCATGAATTTATAACACAGTCATCATTTACAGTTTGTTCTGCATCAAGTATGCACCAACATAAATTACATTTTGCTTTAAGCAATGTTTGCGGTCTTGATATAACTACAGTGAGATTTACCCTCTAAATCATCCTTCTCTTAACATTAGCAAATCCATACTTATTTTTTATTATACATGCAAAGTTAATGTTTTAGCCAATCACCTGGCTGTGAAATGCATGTGACTGATTGCTCTGAAAGTGCAAGAAAATATAAATACTTTTCACGTGGTTTAAAACATATACTATAATATAAATATTTATTTATTACTTGTATACATTTTGCACACAAATGGTATCATTAAGAATATCCATCCCTGGTTAAAAGATTTGTTTTGCACACATAATGGTGTGATTCACCAGCAGGGGCTAAGCATCCATGTTATATATCTTGTTTTCAGCAGCTTTATTGATTTATTAGTGTCTATTGCTTTCCATCTTCTCTTTCTCATTTTAATATATGTTTACTTCAGATGTGTCCCTAAGTGCAAACAGTATGCCAAGGGAAGCTTGGCTATTCTGCTAAATAATGACACCTAACAAAACCAAACACATAATCATGGTAAGGCAGAGTTAAACCTTATTATAGGAGAAGAAAAAAAATAAAATAAATTGTATGAAAATTGAAACAGAATACTGCTATTAGTCACCCCTCAGTTACATCTTAGGATTTTTAGTTACTGAGATTGTTTCTGCCTGTTTGTCCCAAGATAAATGCTTTGATGTCAATGAAGTCCTCATGCTGGAATCAATCCAGGGAGAACTGAAAAGTTTGTGGCTCATCAAACTGTTGATTGAAAAAAACTACAGGGGTTTGGATTTGCCATATTGCCACATTTTTTAATGTAAGAACATAACATTAAAGTAATTATTCCCACCCCCGGGAATTGTATCTTTTTATCTTTTATTTTTTTTATTTTTTTTATTTATAACTATTTACAGCAGAGCCAAAGATCTGCCCATATGCATACGTAAGTTGAAAAATAGAGAAATTATTCTAACAATGAAGGTTGTAAAAAACTATGCAAGAAAAATAAACTATGACTAAAACAATATTAGAGGAATAACAAGTGCATCTTGGTCTGATAAAATCTCTGAATGTTCCAACCAAAATTGTATTGTCTTTCTGGTGGCACCATGTATTTTGGCTGTGGTACACACCAAAAAGGGCAATGTCCAATCTATCTATCTAGAGAAAATAGGATATTTGCTTTATGTTTATTTGAGCTACCCTTTTTTGAAAAGTTAAACTTCTCCTTGAAAACACATAAGTGAATTCACAAGGAATTAATTGCACTTGCTGATGTAAGTGTTTATTTGGATGGAAAATGAAAAAAATAAAATAAATAAATAAATATTATTATTATTAATAATAATAATAATAATTTTGTAATACATCAGCTCCTCTGTAATCAGATCATATTAAGCTGCAAAATTTTCACTCCAAGGATCCAGAAAATGAATGCATTCCACAGTCAGTCCCGAACAGTTCTAATGCAGAATAAACCCACTTAATATTTAATAATAATAATAGAGTTTTAATAATAGAGTTTTGTGACTGTGGACGTACCTGCCCAGTCTTCAGGAAACAGGCAGGTAACATCATCAAAGACCCCTCTCACCCCAGACACAACTTGTTTGAAATTCTTCCCTCAGGCAGACGCTACAGATCTCTGTGCACTAGAACATCTAGACATAAAAACAGTCTTTCCCCCATGCCATCTCCAGCTTGTACAGCTAACATATGAATCATTATCTGTGTTCTGTAATTCATTTCCATAAATCATTCTACATCTTTAATTATTGCCTTTCTCAAGTATTATGTAAATACATATGTACAGTATATCTCTATTATTTATACAGTTCTATATAGAGTAAAAAAATGCACAAATCTAAATAAATCAGTCTAGTTCCAGATTCATACACATTATTTATTGCCAAGTCTTGCTAAATGTATTTTTATTTTGTTCCCATGTCAGATGTGTATGTATGCATGTATGCATGTATGTACCAGGAGCACCTTAAAAATAAATAAATAAATAAAATTAAAAAAATTAAAAAAACACCAAATTCCTGGTGTGTTTGCTCACACCTGGTGAATAAAGCTAATTCTGATTCTGATATTTCCACCTTCAGATTGAGAGTATCTCTAGTGTTCCCAATGTGACGGTCGGTTACTATGTGACCCATGGAGAGATGGTGTACACTGCATCGGTGGTGGTGGATGCTCTAAGTGTCTATGGTATTGAGAGATTGATGGCAGACATCCGGCAGTTTGTGCCACTGGTGCAGGCAATTCCCATCCCAGCAGTCCCCTGGAGACCCAGCCCTGCCATCTCAATGATGCTGAAGACAGGTCAGACTCACAGCTCATTCTCTTTCACCACACTAATGTCATTCTTCTATATCCATTTAAGAATGCAATCATTCTCCTTACAAAACTGTTTAGAGACTGGGCTAGTATTCACCCTAAATACTAGTTCTCCCTTTGCTAGTTATTTTTGAAAACAAGGCTCAGGTTGAATGTCATTTATATCTAGCTTAACTTGTTCTCAAGTGTCTTAAATGTTGTGTATCATACTGACACATTTGATCTGAGAGCTGCAGTGGAGATGACATCTTTTAGTGTATAAGAAATTTTTGGCCTGTTCTTCAAAGCTATCGTATGGCTTGAAATTTAGCAAATTATCCCATGTTCCCCACAAACTTCGTATTTATAGGTTTATTTATTTAAGTCTCAAACTTGTGCACACACAAACACACACACACACACACATATATATTGTGACGAGTCAGCTGCCTCCTCCCTGATTGTCACCGGCACCCCGTCCTAAATCGCCGCCCTTCACCAGGCTCCCGACTGGAGTGGGTGTGTGAGAGGAGGGGCGCTGGACGAGTCAGGGCTGGCGGCGTGTGATGGGGCACACCTGAAGGAAGTGGAGCCTCATTACCGCCGCTGTTTAAAAGCCCAACGCGCCTCTCCTCAGGAGACCGGTCTCTTCCCCGTGCATGCACACTGGTGTCCTCGTGGGTCCAGGAAGGGTGCGTGGAGGGACTCCCGCGCCACCAAGACGTGAGCTGCCGGACCCGCGATCCGGATGGGAACCGCACCCGTATACACGGCCGACGGGCCAGGATGCCGGGCCGTCCATCCCCTACCAGCGCCGCGGCCAACGAGAGAGACGCGGCCGCTAGGAGAAGCCGCCGCCCCTCGCGCCCCGGACCAAGGAGGGGAGCGCGTGCGGCCGCCGGACTCCGCCCCTTGCCTGGACCCTTCCTTGATGAACACTGCCCGACCTACACAAATCCCGCAGCACGACGAGGACACCAGATTCCCTGTTATTTTGGACACTTCCCCCCCTTTGGCCACTTTTATTCCCTTTGTTTTATGATTTGTGTTAATAAAAGCCTCTCCGAGGCTTGACGCCACGCCCACTGTGTCTGTCTTGTGCTCCTCCCGTGACACTGGTGGAGAATGCGGGCAGGCGGAGCCTAGACAGCGCAGTTGGGAAACGTCTGGTGACGTCACCCCCTCTCGCTTGCAAACGTTCGTGAGAACCCAGACTGGGACGGAGGAAAACTGGGGACAGCCTCCCAGCCACACAAGGGGTAAGTGACTTTTCCATTGTCATTTTACCCTGTGGTTGGTTGAGGCTGTCACTAAAACCCGGTTTCTCTGTCCCTGTTCTGGTGCGCTGCGAGAGGGAGGACCGCCCGGAGAGGAAGCCCCGCCCACTCCGACCGTTTGGAGCCTGGTTGAGGATGGTAGCACTCCCGTGTGGGTGGCGCCCTGGGGACGGGGATGTCGCTTGGGAGGGGGAATGTGACGAGTCAGCTGCCTCCTCCCTGATTGTCACCGGCACCCCGTCCTAAATCGCCGCCCTTCACCAGGCTCCCGACTGGAGTGGGTGTGTGAGAGGAGGGGCGCTGGACGAGTCAGGGCTGGCGGCGTGTGATGGGGCACACCTGAAGGAAGTGGAGCCTCATTACCGCCGCTGTTTAAAAGCCCAACGCGCCTCTCCTCAGGAGACCGGTCTCTTCCCCGTGCATGCACACTGGTGTCCTCGTGGGTCCAGGAAGGGTGCGTTGAGGGACTCCCGCGCCACCAAGACGTGAGCTGCCGGACCCGCGATCCGGATGGGAACCGCACCCGTATACACGGCCGACGGGCCAGGATGCCGGGCCGTCCATCCCCTACCAGCGCCGCGGCCAACGAGAGAGACGCGGCCGCTAGGAGAAGCCGCCGCCCCTCGCGCCCCGGACCAAGGAGGGGAGCGCGTGCGGCCGCCGGACTCCGCCCCTTGCCTGGACCCTTCCTTGATGAACACTGCCCGACCTACACAAATCCCGCAGCACGACGAGGACACCAGATTCCCTGTTATTTTGGACACTTCCCCCCCTTTGGCCACTTTTATTCCCTTTGTTTTATGATTTCTGTTAATAAAAGCCTCTCCGAGGCCTGACGCCACGCCCACTGTGTCTGTCTTGTGCTCCTCCCGTGACAATATATATATATTAGGGGTGTAACGGTTCACAAAATTCACGGTTCATTTCGATACGATACACTGATGTCACGGTGCGGCTCGGTACGGTTCGGTACGTTTTAGATACAGCAAAATCATCTCAAAAACATCTAAACTTTTCAGAATGCCGCAAGCGCAGCGCGGGTCATGTGACAAGAACTAACCAATCAGCTTCATCCTTTCCCGTAACAACGTTGAAAGCTCAGCCAAGATGAAGGAACAGCTGATCATAGTTGTATATGGATTGCAATTTTGAAATAAATTTAGTAGCAGAGCTGGCCTACAGCAAGCTATTTTTAGAGCTGCAAATCCATTTATCCTTTGCTGAAATTTCCGCGTCTTCATGGAGAGAGCAGGTCATTGTTGCTTAGCAAAGGCAGACGCCCCAGGGGCGCTTCTGCCCGAGCGCTTTGGAAAGGAGAAGAAAGACGCGCCTAGCATTTTCCATGCGTTTTTAGGCGTGATATGTGAACGGCCCCTACGGCGCCCGCTCACTCAGCACGCGCTGAAGGCTCGTTGCAAAATGTCTACTGCATTTAACAGACCAGAAATAGAAGATCCTCCAATAACCAACAGGTCTGGTGTTTGGGTGCACTTTGGATTCCCTGTAAACTATAATGGTGATGATAGAATGAATGGTAAATAGTAAGGTCTCATATCCGCGGTTATAACGTAAATGTAGCCTACCAATCGCCGTGGTGATGTCTTTTGCCCTGTTTGAATCTGTTGGAAATGTCTGTCTAAATGCTGCGGGGATAGTTTGTTGCGTGTATGTTTCTCCTTTTTTTGTGTCTTTTCCCAGATACTGACACAATAAGGTGATGTCAGCATAAATGAGTTGATGTTTCAAGTATTCCCGCTGGTGTTTTTTTTTTTTTTTTTGTATTCCCGCTGGTGTACTCTATTGTCATGTAGCAGATGCGACATACCATTGTTTTTTAACCCACCACTCTCTTTCCATCACCATTATAGCTTACAGGGAATCCAAAGTGCACCCAAACACCAGACCTGTTGGTTATTGGATGATCTTCTTTTTCTGGTCTGTTAAACGCATTGGCTATTTTGCAACGAGCCTTCAGCGCTTACTGAGTGAGCGAGGGCCTGACTGAGTAGCCTAAATTAAACATGGTGTTTTTTTTCTTCTTCGGGGCTGTCAGGGGCTTTGCCTGTTACGTCGTTTGGGTTATTGGGCTACCTTGTTGAACGCATATCATTATATTTCACTGTTTTTTTTTTTTCAAATATAATTAATTAGTCCAACGAATGGTTCAATACGAATACGCGTATCGTTACACCCCTAATATATATATATATATATATACACACATATACAGTACAGACCAAAAGTTTGGACACAACTTCTCATTCAAAAAGTTTTCTTTATTTTCATGTCTATAACCGAGAGTTTTTTTCGAGGATACTCTCCAAGAAGGGTATTTTGACATAATTTTGTATGTATTTGTCATTACAAGAGCAAGAACAGGCAAATTTCGGTGTTCAAGCACTTTAAGATGCATCTCTCTGCGTGGAGAGCTCGGTTCGGTGTTGCTGTCCGTGAGATGTGGCTCTCTGCATGCGCAACGAACACATTTTTCTGCATCTTGTGTTTAAATGCTTTAAACTCTTTTAAATATTTAAATGGGCAAGGCTAAAAAACACGTGTAAATGATACGATTTCGTGATGATGCGCAGCCTGTTAACTGTACCAGGGTCCCCCCTTAGCTGTGGGCCCCTATAATTATCACCACCTTTCACCCCACTAGCCCACGGCCCTATCCTTGTGTATGTGTGTGTAGTTCTGAGGTTTGTTGGGCCAGAAGATGACCTCAAGTCCTGCAGATTTACTCAGATGATGGAGCAGAGACTGGAGAATGCTTTTGCTGAAGCAGAGGCCATAGTGATGAACTCACACAGCGGTCTCACTGTACAGGTGGGAGGGCCTAAACATTTCATTACCTTTATTTTACCTTTATTTATTTTGCATGTCAAATGAGGAGTTTTTGTTGTCATTTTGTTCTGTTATGTTTTGTTCTTTTTTAGGGGGCAAATGTTGACATCCATTTTGTTGATTTTTGTAAAAGGTCAGTATGTAACAAATATAAATATAACAAATTTTGTTTCTTGCTCTTTTTCTCACAGATCTTGAGCACAACACAGTCTGTGGGTTCTCCTGCTGTATCTCTGATATATGTGGTGCATAATGGCAGTGTCACTCTCAATGGCACAACTGCCAGTAACCTTCTCAGCCAACTGACTGCTGAGCTTGTTGGTTACTTCCTGTTTTACCCTCCACTGATCACAGCTGAGCGTAAGTTCTTTCTGGCATTCCTCAGTTATACAAATAGGATGTAACATATGCAAATGTTACACTTTGTATTTCCTTTTATATTCCTTTTGGGAATTATGTTGGTACAGGATGCAGAATTTACGTATAATCAGTAATAAAGATGAAAATTATATAATTCAGCTGAGTATAATTCAGTATGGTTATTTTTTTTTTCTAATATTTTTGGTAAATCTGAAAGAAAAAACACACACAAACAGCATTAATGCTAAATATGTTTTTCATACATGATCATCTGAACATGTTAGAGGAATAAAAAGATACAGTAGATGATTCTCTACCAGAGAGTGGTTTCTGTTTGGTTTGTAGTGTTCACAGAAGGTGGAAACAGGTTCATGCATACATGGGCCAGGGCACAGCATGCACATCAAAAGCAATTACAGGGAATACTAATTAACAGTAGGGAATCCCGGATACACTTGTGTGTGTGTCTGTGTGGAAAGAACATGGTTCCACATGCAACTGGAATGTGATGGTGAGAATATCACACACCTCACTGTCACAGTTTTGTTCATACTGACTGTGAGGTTATTTGGTTTCTCCTCGCAGTCCATTCTTACCTGCTTTGTCCTGCTTTGTTTATGTTTCTGCATTTATATTGAATTATTTAGCAGATGCTTTTTATCCAAAGTGAGGACAATAATAGCAATCAAACCAACAAAAGAGTAACAATATGTGACACTGGCTGTGAAAACCCAGCTAAAGTTGTTTTATTTCATTTTATTTTTTCCTGATTTACTGTTTTCTTCATAAAATATGAACTTTATGTGAAAATATACCCTTATACCTTTAATATTGACTGAATAAGGGCATGTCAAAGATTGAAATAAATGTTCGAAAATCAAACTTTGATGCTTGTAATCTCATAACTAGATTTTGAGACTTTAGCCTGGATTTCACAGAGAGGGTCAAATATGTAAGTGCTGTGACAAATCCCGTTTAAACTAATGCAGTATACATAGGCCAACACAGTTTTAAATTATTTATTTATAGATAATAAATAAAAGTAGATAGAATAGAACAGAGAGAGCTAGAGTTAGTGGGTTAAATACATTTATTTACTGGACAAGGGCTGGGTTTTGGAAAATATGTTATGATTATACATTAAATAGCACACTGTGGCACATGTAACAACTGAATACATTGCAATGCATCTCAATATCAAGAAAAATGTGTAAAAGTTATACCATTAGGGGTACAACCCTTTAACCCTTTAACTTAACTTAAGAGATATATGTTAGGGTTGGCCCTAATGTCGTAGTGGCAAGCTGACAATTTCGCCATGAATTTTGTTGTCTTAACTCTGAATGTGTCCGTATGTATGTACTTCATTTGTTGAAGAATGTACTTTCAGACTTTAAAAAAAAATGAATTCTTGAAAGTATGCATGTAATAATTTAATTCTGGACATAAAGTACATCCAGCCCAACAACAGCAATCACATTGCTCATGCACATTTCAAGTACTGCTTTTTAGTTGTAGGAAAGTGGGCATATTCAGAATTTATAATTTACATGCAGCCAAATAATCCATTTGTAATCGGATAGATGCCTTGAAAAGATTAGAAATGGATTGATGGATTGAAAAGCCTTCATGTAAACACCTTAATCAATCCGACTGAGCTGAGACTGAGAAAATAAATCCAATCGGATTGAAGGGGGTGGTTTATTCCTTTTCTAATTCGATTGAGAGTACATGTAAACACTTGATCGGATTGAACCACAAAACTGAAAGTACTTTTATTTGTATATATATATATATGCATATGTATATATTTATCCATAAATGACCATAAATGGTTAAATATTAATTCTGCTTTTAAAAACAAATAAAGAAACTGTGTAGGGGAGCATGAAAAAAATAAAAAAATAAATCAATTTCGATTTGAAGCTTGTGACATACAGTATAAACTTGCACATCAACCCGATCACTTTATTTAGCGTTCTTGTGAACACTTCATTCAGACTCATAAATCGGAATGAATGCAATCCAATTGAACCAAAAATTGTGCATGTAAATGTAGCCATTGAGTCACAGTACCCAGCAGATTCATCTGACAATGCTTATTCATACAGAACACTGAAACACTATGTGTTGCTCTGAGACATGCAACAGTTGATCCTACTTTGCCTTTTTTGGGTATTATTTTTGTTGAAAGAGCAACAACAGCAACAAAAACAAAGACAAATTAACTGGTAATATTATGTCTAAAATTATATTATCTTATTTATCGAACTGATGCATAAAAGCAATATGACACTTGCGATGGTGCTGTTGTTCAGAATATCAGCACAGTTGTGACTACCTGCTGCTGCATAACTGCCTAAAATGATTAAAATGAACTAAACTAGAAATGTTGTATTTAGTTCAAAATTTATATGATACATTTTTAATTTTACTGATGTTAATAGATTTTAAAATGTAAAAAACAGTTGTTGATTTTTTTATTTTTATTGTTTTGGTCAAAGTTTCAGAAAAAATAGATTAAAATGACTAATGATGACATGACAAAACATTAACAATTATTTTATAAATATACAATTATATAATGTTATATGATGAAATACTTTTCAAAACACGTAAGCTGTTCCTCAGATTAGACCTTAGTGGAGTAAAATAATTCAACAGCTGTTGGAATTTTACAGGCTGCTTAGTAATTCTGCCTTGAAGACAGGATGTCAGCCAGAGCCTTTAATCACACTGCCACTATGCAATTGAGTAAAGGTTTAAATTGGGAAATGCGGCTAGACTCTCTGTACTGTCTGCTGGAGAGTAGATGTGCTCAGCTAAGCCTCTGGACCCAGGATCAAAGCAGAGTCTTTTGAAACAAGTTTTCTTATCTATTCTCCCTCTCTACAACAGTTTCTCTTGCTTTCTCTTCCCTCTCACTATCTTTCCTCTGCAGCTATGGAATACCATAACCTTAACACATCTGTAGCAACCAGGCCATTTTGGATAATCACAGGTAATCGTCTCACTGATGTTGTTCATTACTAGCTATATGAATGAAAGAGCTTGATTTAGAGGGATTTTTTTTTTCTTTTTTTTTCTGTTTGCTCTGTCGACATTTCTGACACCCACGCACCTCTTCTTTTCTAGATGACTGATATTTCCATAGTTCCTTCATTATGAAAGATGATTTTCACTCCCATCCCTGTTTTATGGAGTTTAAAATCAGAATTGGTTTAGTGGATTTTACTTCATGTCTGTTTACTTTAAGATCATATATATTCTAATACTTCACAAATAAAGAATTCACAAATAAAACAATAATTGAAGATGATTTGTTTTGTTGCGATATATTACACACATTTTTATCATGCATGACAAATACTTAAGCAATTTACTCCAGTGGATTTGTACAATAACATGCTGCTGTTCTATGCCAAGATTAGATAATTTAACTTTCTTTCTGTTCTTTATAAACACATCAAACACATCAATGAACCAATTATACCAGTGGTTCCCAACCCTGGTCTTGGAGGCATCCCAACACTGCCCTTTTTGCATGTCTCCTTAATCAAACACACCTGATTCAGGTCATCAGATCTTTAGTAGAGACTTCAAGACCTGAAACTGGTCAGATTAAGGGAGACATGTAGTGTTTGGGTGCCTTTTTGACCAGGGTTGGGAACCACTGAATTATACTTTCTAATTATTAATTTGAGTTCATTAATTTTGAGTCTAATTATTCATATGAAATTTGAAATGTTGTCTTAAGTAATGATAGTACTCAACTCACTTTTTTTTGGACTTACTTTGATACTGACAAAGTTCAACACCAGTAACTAGTAAATAGTGTGCGGAAGACTGCTGACACATTCAGTAGCAGCTCTAGTCCTCGTAGTCGACTGTCCTGCAGAGTTTAAAGATGTAGTTCTCCCAAAATGAAAATTCTCTCATTAATTACTCATCCCCATGTTGTTCCAAACCTGTAAAACCTCTGTTCATCTTCGAACACAAATTAAGATTTTTGATGGAATCTGAGAGCTCTCTGACCCTCCATAGTCCACACTGATACAATGCATTGAAATATAGCAAGGCCATCTGTAAAATAATCCATGTGACAGGGGTTCAACCGTAATTATATGACACTATATAAGAATACATTTTGTGCGCAAAGCAAACAATAATGACATAGTTTATTCGGCATTTATAACTTCTCCCTGAATTACCATTTACCATTTTGTGTTGTGTTTTGTAAAAAGTGTTGTATGAAATTAAAATCTTAGTCGAAGGCCAAGAATTAGGGTATGGTTTTGCAGATTTGGTGTGTGGTTCTGGTGTTTGAGTGTCTGGTTTAAAAAAAAATTGTGTCAAGTTATGATTTTGTGTGTAAACGGTTAAAAAAACAAAACAAAACAGAAATCTGTAGTATCTCTTCACATCTCTGCAGTGATTCAGGATGTGGAAAACTCCTCTCTAGAAGGACAGTATCACAGTTTTGCTAGTCTGATGGAGGAGCGGTTGGCTGAGCTCTTCATGGCGGCTCACCAGCAAGGTGTTCGCTTCAAGCGGGCAACAACAGTGGGCAGTTACACCGTCCAGGTACGACCTAAAAACATTGAAAGTGCTAACTTAGCAAAGTAAATGTAAAAAATAGGATTCACTTTAGAAAACACATTCACATTTGATAAGAAATGACTCATAGCCTAATTGGAGCCAGCTTTAGTCATTTCTTTATTATTTCGGTTATATGAATCTGTTTTCCAGAATTAATGCAACATTTGTATTGTATTTAATCATATTTTATTGTATGCAAATTTATAACAGTAGGTGGTGTGTAACATGAAAATAATTTCTCCTTGAATTTCTGCACAAATCCAATTGTAAACCAGCAACACATGCTTTATATTTTCACACATACACTTATTATACTCTACAACTACTTCTGCTACCTCAGAAGGGGTTCATGCATTATAGTGATTTCACCCCTGTTGCTCATTTCTAATTAATCTTATAGTGTCACCACACCCCAGTCTCCCTCCTGGAGGCTATTTGATGGAAAAGATTCAACCTTTAAGGTTTACCAAATGAAAATATGCCTACAGGAAGTGATCATGCTGTGTATCATTGCATTCAGATGGTTAGTATCAGGCGTGTACATGGTCCAAAAAACCCAGCTGAGATGACCTACTATGTCCAGCAAAATGGGACCCCACTGCTTGGCACATCTGCAGCCAAGCTTCTAAACACAGTGGACTCGCAAACCATGGCGCTCACACTGGGATACTTTGTCCAACTGCAGGCTGAAGGTCAAAATTACTTTGTCTTTCTTCTCTACTTATTAGAATTAATAAATATTGTGTATTTATCTACTGTACCTAATTTAAATGAATCATTTAATACCATGCACAATTGTGTACATGTATTTTTTTTTACCTTTGTACTTATATTTAGAAATACTAATAAAATTTGAAATTATATCTGTAATTTCTGTAGTTACATCACTAAATTACACTGTCTTCCATACCCTTACATCTTAACCAATCCTTAAGCCTAACCAAACCACCAAACCTGTCGATAACCTTAACTGTACCACCACTTAATAGCACTTCAACAAGTGATTTGCAATTCAACATAAATATGTAGCAGTTATTTATTTATTTATTTATTTCACATACTGAAAGTATAATAAAGTAGATATAGTTAAAGACCCCTGTTATAAAGTGGGACCAAAAGATTCACTTACAAATCAAATATAACATAACAAAATATATATATATATATATATAGGTAGGGTTAGGTTAAGTGTTAATATTAAGGCTTAATAGTCAGTAGAATGTCTGTTGGGGTTTCATATGACGTTTCTAAAAATACAGTTATTTGGTGTAATGCAATATTTTTGGTTTAAGGTTCGGTTCATGTCTGCATTTGTGATCTGAGAAGCGACAAACAACAAGCGCTACTTTACACTGCTCAAAACTCACTTTTGAATAGTCAGTGGCAAATTCTTTAAATATGAAATCATACTTAAAGGTTGTGAGTCAGAAGCACCAGACTGTCCTTGCTAAGTTGGAATTGTCCCACTTTATAGAAACAGCCTTTTTTGCCACAGTCGGCATTGGTGCAACATTACTTATTGTCATCAGAATGTTCAAAAGGGACTATCAAAATAAAGTGTTACCAAATCTTCACACCTCTTGATTACGTCAACATTGTCATATTCTGCATACTCAAATAATTCTGAATGAACAAATAATGGTGCTATTGGGATGATTAGATAAAAAGCAAGTAAACAACTTGGATGTCATTGCTTTGTCAAGACAAAATCAATTCTAAAATGGCTTGAACACATGATCTGGGTATGAGCATTTCGCTTGGTGAATTAAAGATAAATCTCCTTCTCTGTGACCATCATGACGCATGTCTTGGTCAGCATGTAATGATCCAAATGATGATCTGAAAATAAGTTGACTTAAAACAACTACATTTTCAATTCACAAAGAAAATGTAATCTGAAATTTGAAATGAATGCAGATTAAATGTGAAATTGCTTGATAAGACTTGATAAATATACTTGCTTTTATTAAACATAAAAAAATAATAAAAATTATAATATCTATTTAATCTGGATTGCAAAACGTCATTAACAAAATTATTGGGTAACATTTTATTTTGATGGTCCCTTTTGATCATTCTGTCGACTGTAAGTAACTTTTCACCTACATGTCAACTAACTCTCATTGAAGTATTAGTATATGGTCTGCTTAATATCTGCTAACTCTTTATTGTGATGGTGTCCCAACAGACATTCTACTTACTATACATAACTTTGCAAGTACTTTTCAATTTATTCTAAACCTACAAGTCAACTAATACTCTATAACACTCTAATGAGATTTAATAGATATGAATGATGTAACTTATAGTCAACAGAATGTGTTAAAAGGACCATCAAAATAAAGTGAAACTATGGTTGTACAAACAAAATATTTTTTTGTCAAAATATTTAAGCAACACAATTTGCATTATAGTTTAATGTGTAAAAGATTTAATGTGACTAACAGTGTTTCTCACCATGCAGCCGTAGTGAAGAATCCACCCAACAACCTGTGGATCATCGCTGCAGTGCTAGCACCCATCGGCGTGGTGACCCTCATCATCATCATCATCACCACGGTGCTGTGTCACAAAAACAAGAGCGATTTCAAAACTGATCCCATTGGAAACTTCAACCCTCGAGTAAAGGTATGGCAGTGACTGGATACACATCCTGCTTGACCATTTCCCATAAGGCACCGCTTTGCTCTTTAACTCTCTCATTATAACTCATTATGCTATTTTGTACACTCAGCATATTTTACAGTGGCTTCATCAACAGTTTTCCTCAAACTCTTACATGCATTGCTTGCTTTGCCTCTGGGAATACATCCCGAGAGAGTGTATGAGAGAGAGATAGAAATGATTGATGACTCTTCATGCTGTTTTCTCTCATTTAGACTGCTTACTGGAGAGACGTGGGTTATTACCCTCAGGTAGATATTCAGCTCTTCAATCATCTCACCTGCTGCTCTGGACTCCTGATGTGCACACACTGTTAAGGATGATGTGTAGAGTAGACAGGTCTCAGGGACAATGTACTAATGATCGTGCACAATTAAAGGGTTAGTTCACCCAAAACAGTCAAATTCTTTCGTCATTAACTCAGCTGTGTGTCATTCCAAACATGTAAGACTATATTTATTTTGTGGAACATAAAAGGAGATGTTGAGTGAAGTGTGCTGGCTGCTTTTTCCATACAATGAAAGTAAATGGAAAAAGAAGAAAAAAAAAAAAAAAAAACGAGCACTTTGCTTTCATTGTTTGGCAAAGAGCAGCCTTGACGTTCTACAAAACATTTAGAAATTTGTACAGATTTTGAATGACATGATATGGTATGATATTAAATGAACTGAACAAAATTTTGTGTGAACTATTCCTATGAACATTGTCAATAGTATATATATATATATATATATATATATATATATATATATATATATATATATATATATATATATATATATATATATTTTTTTTTTTTTATTAGATTAGGACCTGATTTTACGTGTGTGTATTCCTTTGCGTGCTTGTATGCCTAAACAAGCTGAATATTTTAGAAATAAGGTCAGAAATTCTCTTATGATTTAGTTGGAAGTAGGCTAGCAGGACTGTGGAAGGGACAAAAACCTCTTTGTTATAAAATGCATTTAATACATCAATTGTGTAAAACCATAAAACATCTATCAACCTCTCTAAAAGAAATGCAGACAGCAGCACTTATTAAAAAATGTCAGATATGTCTTATTTATTAGGTATAATGATCTGACCTGCATTTTCCCCATATACACCCTCTGGCCTAGTTTATCATTTGCTATGACTGACAAACTGCTGCCTGAATTTTGCCTGGCCATTATGGAATGCCTCCTTGCCTTCAGTTATACAGTAACTGAGGATTTGTTATTTGCAAAACATGTGCAGTGTATTATAATTGTTATTAGAATATATCTGCAGGGCTGCATAGCCATTCTTTACATTAGTTTTCCAAAAAGCATGGCCAGGCCAAGTTTTTGGACACTTTTTGAACCAATAACTCATCAGGTTTTTATTATTATTATTTTTTTAAACATATCTTTATTGATTTGATATTCTGAAATGAACTTAACTATTACTTGCTTTGTTTATGTCAATCCACCTATTTTATTATTATTATTTTTTTCAGTGGATTATCCTAATGGTTTATTTCAAATTAATTTGTTTCTGTTATATATATATATATATATATATATATATATATATATATATATATATATATATATATATATATATATAAAAATAAGAATAAGAATAATAAATAATCAGCTCCAACTAGTTGTAAAATTAAGAGATGGGATTGCTTAGAATTTGTGAAATTTAAGTGTATTTAAATATATAGACCTTTATATTTTTCTGTATTTAGATTCTCGGCACACAACTTTAGTAGGGGCAAAATAGTTCTGAGATTAAAATAAGCTTCAATGACTATAACAGAAAACATCTAGTTAAGTGGTAAACAAGTAAATACTTACAACACATACTTGCTTCCCCGGTAAACTATCAACCCCAGAATGCTGTCCTGGCATTGCTCTCCAGAAACTGCTGAGACTCAATAAAACTGTGGCTGGATAATGTCACAAGAGACAACAGACAAAATGTCTGAGATACATTTTGCAGGACTGCTTTGCAACGGAACATAGTAGCATTGTTGCCACACTGTAAAATAACTAGTTTAGAGATAGTCTTGTATATTAAGGTGGTATTTATATATGGCATGACCACAAAAATGAAAGATTAGAGTCTAAATTAAGGATTAAAAGTGTTCAGATTTATTCATGTCAGTCATAATTTAAGGATTTAAATTTGCCGATTATCTCATTCATGTGACAGCATCATCCTTAAATTACATTTTTTTTGTATTTAAATAAATTCATTAAAATTCCCCACAGACTACGTAATTAATCAGAATTTAAGTAAAGTCTCATCTTTAAGGCCCTCCATTACTAAATCTGCTTACCTTCATTAGATCTAAGGATTATATTAACATTTGAACTGTTGAACTTTGCTTGGTCCAATCCAATGCAGTCAGATTTTGCCAGTCATTTAAATGAGTTCTTTATTTGAATGAAATTAAATATGGTACCACACAAACCCCATTTTAGCGATGCAACTATTTCACTTGAAACCAATGTTCATAGGATACTAACACACTATTAAAAATAATAGAGCAGTCATGTTTTTGACAATGCATATACTTTTCAAACACAGGTGCATCTCAATAAATTAATCTTCAAAATGGTCTCTCAGTTTGGCTCAATAGGGTACACAATCATGGGGAAGACAACTGACAGTTGTCCAGAAGACAATCACTGACACCCTTCACAAGGAGGGTAAGCCACAAACATTAATTGTCAAAGAAGCTGGTTGTTCATTGAGTTCTGTATCCAAGCATGTTAACAGAAAGTTAAATGGAAGGAAAAGGTATGGAAGAAAAAGATGCACAACCAAGCGAGAGAACCACAGCTTTATGAGGATTGTCAAGCAAAATCGATTCAAGAATTTCAGTGAACTTTACAAGGAATGAACTGAGGCTGGGGTCAAGGCATACAGACGTGTCAGAGAATTTGGCTACAGTTGTCATATTCATCTTGTTAAGCCACTCCTGAACCACAGACAACGTCAGTGGCATCTTACCTGGGCTAAGGAGAAGAAGAACGGGACTGTTGCCCCGTGGTCCAAAGTCATCACCAGACCTGGGCTCGGTTCCCCAAAACATTCTTATCGCTAAGTAGTTCTTAACCTATTCCTTAACCTCTCTCTTAACCTTATTGCACAATTCCCGATATGTTCGTACTCTAAGTATATCTTCTGTAAGTCACACTTTCGTAAGGTTGGTCTGGACCATACGTAAGCTCTCTCTTAGCGTTGTTTGAGCTCAGGACGCTAGTCTTTAGAAATCAGCGCAGCGCAGTACAAGTCAGACAATGTATGTTGACAATGTTGTGGCTCAACAATGATTTTATGTTATTGACATTTTAAGACTAATAATAAAATACGTTCGCAATGGATACAGGCCTATTTATGAAGTTGACTTAATTTGGTATCAAAACTAATATGGTGGTAATTAGCCTATAGCTATTTCGTAATGTCTTTAAAGCGAATTGATCACTTTTGATAATGAAAATCTGGCAAACAATTTGGCTCTAAATGGCTAATCTATCTACTATAAATGGGTAAGCATGCTGGTGTCCAGTAAGCGACCAACTATGGCAGCGATCCAATGTGTCCTTGCCGCCGAGCCATTTAGTCCATGTCAATTTTTTATTTATTTTTTTGTCAAAACTTAAGCCCTTTTGACATTTTGCCTGACGTGGCTATATATATATATATATATATATATATATATATATATATATATATATATATATATATATATATATATATATAAAAAAACATTTGCCTTCCAAGTCAACTCATTATGGAGCTGCTGGACCTTCTCAGACATGCGCTTGCCAGGCTAACGTGGCGGAATTTCGCTTTAAGCCCTGAAGTCCAGCTGCTTGAGGCGCTAAGGTTTTTTGCTACAGGGAGCTTCATCGAGGTTGTTGGAGAGGGCTACAGACTAAGCTAGGTGCCATTTTATATGTTGCTTCCCGACCATATTCTGTATCTTACTCTCGCTCTCTTTTTATTGAAAACATTAACAAAATGGCAATCAATACCGCATTAAACATAAGTAACTGCAGCTGGTTGCCAATCAATTCTGATTGTAAAGTATCTTTCCATTAATATAATGTATTAAATCATTTTTAGAAGTCGTTAAACCCATGTTAAGAAGCGGCACAAGTGGCACAATGGGATAAGGAGGGTGGATGATTAGCGAGGGATACCCGGTTCGTCTAACCGTCACAACATATCGTATGAACATATTACTGACCATTTGATAATTACATTTATATTTTATATTTTACTGATAACTTAAACTATGTTAAAATACATGTTACTGTAATAATTTGAAGAATGTTTCATTTGCATAGAACGTATTGTCTTTCTTAACGCTGTAATGCACCTTTGCATGAAGTGGAAAATCGATTCCTGAGCAATTGATGCCAACTAATTCAGCACCTTTGCTTGGGACAGCGCCCTTGTAACGTCGAACGTAAAGAGACAGCATGTTAAGAAGCTTCCTAAGGGACACTTCGGGGAACACAATTAGGAACATAAAAAACTTTGGTAAGATATATCTTTCGAGTCTTCTTAGAGCGCTAAGAGTAAGCATTATTGGTACCGGGCCCTGAACCCCATAGAGAATCTGAAAAATGAGAAACAAGAGAACAAAAAAAAATGCAGATTAGCTGAAGTCCACTGTCAAAGAAACCTGGGCTTCCACACCACCTCAGCAGTGCCACAAACTGATAACTTCCATGCCACGCCGAATTGAGGCAGTAATTAAACCAAAAGGAGCCCCTTCCAAGTATTGAGTACATGTACAGTTAATGAACATACTTTCCAGAAGGCCAACAATTCACAATTTTTTTTTTATTTGTCTTATGAATTTGTTGAGATAGTGAATTGGTGGGTTTTCGTTAAAAGTGAGGCAAAATCAACACACCCAATCCCAATTCTACCCCTTAGCCCTTCCCCTTTCATCGATTTGTCTCGATTCTCTTTTGGTGGGAGGGGCAGGGGTAAGGGCCAGATAGCCCTTCAAACAAAGATTTTTCGGGACCACACTTCAAGCTTAAACGAAGGGGTATGAATTATCTTGGCAACATGGCTGCTACAGCGAACAAAAAGACACATAATGTAAGCTTTTTTGGCATAAAGATTTTAACAAAAAGTAATCATTTGTTTTATGTTCCATTCAATTATTAACGGTCATGTTACTCAAAGAAATGTTTGCAAACAATTCGCTACTATTTGCTAACATCATATCATTACAGACTTCATGATAATGCCACAGCATATGTCTGATTAGGGCGATAACTGCCGTAGAAATTGATGGGGGCTAATCCCCCCAATAATTAGGAATCGCTAAACAATTTTCTCAAATATTGCCTATTCGAGAGAGAAAGAGAGAGGGAGAGAGAAAGAGAAATGGAAGTTGCATGTATTCTTTTATTGATAAAATAGAATTGGGATTGGGCCTTAAACTACTTCAGTCTGTGTGCATTGAATTTATTTAAAACACAAATTTCACAATTTGAGCTAAATTACTAAAATAAATGAACTTTTTCATGACATTCTAATTTATTGAGATGCACCTGTATATGCCTGAAATATATAGTCAAAACATTGTTTCAAAAGGAATGCACAACCAGATCATTGTTTTGGAAGTAAAAAACTAAACAAAAAAACAAACAAAAAAAATATATTTATTTAAATATTTTTGACCGGTAAATTAGATTTTACCATTTTACAGTGTGTTGTATATAAAAATAACCTATGTGAATGTTTGCTCATTGCTTAGCCTGTTCAGGGCTTTGACTATGCCAAGCAGCACCTGGGTCAGCAGGGTGGTGATGAGGAGACCCTCCCGGTTACTCAAGAGACTATGGTTATGCCCCACCCCATTCGAGATGCCCCCCTGTCCCTAGATAAACCTGCACGCCAAGATGGATCCACTTCCAAGAAAAGCCTGAACAGTGAGATAAGGAAAAGGTATGTGTGAAGAAACCTGACACTTATGGCATCCTGTAGATATTCAGTATTCATGTCACAGCAGTAACAGTAATGCTGTCATTTGCGATTATTTGGCACAGGCCCACAAAACTACTTGTCATGGAAGACATAAGATAGAGTAGATGTTATATAGTGTTCAAGAGAGTGAGATTACAGTGATTTTCAGTTGGGGAATACATAAAGCGATTCTTTAGAGCGAGCAGACAAAGGAAGTGCTTCTAATACCAAGTTTCAGGCATTTGTTCCAATACGTAATGGAGATAATGGATAAAGTTAATTGTAACAGTATACAAACTTCATAATCTCGGGAAGGAGGAGGCGGGAACCGGTGGACATTCAAAATGAAAGCTTTTAATAACAAAATGAACCCAAAACAGTGCGACAGCCCCTCGCGGATGACTGCCGTGCACCAAACACAAAACAAAGTCCATTCCTGGTCCTCTTTTGTCCTTGGAGATATGGACAGACAGACGAGGCGAGATAAAAGGAGATGGAAGGATGAGTAGCGAAAGAGAGGAGAGAGGAGAAAAAATAAAATTGTACCGGTTCCCAGACACACTGCTGCCCGGGCGGTGGAGGAGTGTTGTGCCGTCCACCGAGGGCCATCCAGTGCCGCAGCCAGGCACCGCAGAAGAATTCACAAAGCTGGTGGAATCGCTTTATATATATATATATATATATATATATACAAAAAATCTTATGCATTGCAATGTGTTTAATAAGCAGCGTGTACGCTCTTTAAATAACAAAGAAAAAAACATTGCACCAAAGACCAGTGCTTTAGACTAAGTTTGAGCTGGTCTATAGTGCAGTCTATTTTCAGCTCCTTAAAATAGCAATGCGCCTTAACACACCTCATTTTTAGACCAGCACGCCCATGGGCGCAAAAATGAGCGCAAATGCATTTGCTAATTAAACGACATGGCGCTGGATGGGGAAAATACGAGCAGTGCCAGACTAAAATTAGCGAACACACTTGAGCTGCGCCTTGCGTCGCATTGTGCCGGGTGTAAGATAGGGCCCCCAGACTGCTACACCCTGCTCGATGGCACCGCGGATTCACTGTCGTCGCTCCTCTTTTGTATCCTTCCGATCTCCTCTGTGGGACTCGAGACCAGTAACTGGAGCAGGTGTCGCTCATTTTCCAATCACTCCACCAGCCTCGCTCCGGTCCACCGGCTCTCTGCCCCACCCATCACATTACTTGTTTAGTAATTGCTTTTTAAATAAAATCAGTGCTCAGGATGTCACTATGATCTTAACACTGTTAATGAGATCAATGGCCTCTTAAAAAAATTGTCTGATAGTTAAGGTTACAGAGTTTTAATGAATTGCATATGGTTGGATGAGCATACTGTAGCTTTCAGTTAGTTTCATGGAGGAGTGTGATATAAATGGATTCTGCTTCAGGCAAAGTGTTCTCAGAGCAGAAACTGTTTGATTAATAAGTGGATATGTTCTTGATTTAGACCATTTATCTCTGAAAAAGTTGAGATATAATTTCTGGAGAAATGCATTTTTTATTTTCATGCCTGTTTTTTGAGGTTCAGCTGAATTATATGTAAATCACGAACTACACTCTTGATCAAAAGTTTGGATAATATTCGGATAATATATAAGATCTTTTGAAAGAAGTCGCTGATGCTCGCCAAGGGTCCATAGAACTGTTTAAAAGAACAGTACTTTTTTCAGTTTGATTATATATTAAATGTAACTTATTCATGTTATGAAAAGGTGAATTTTCAGCAGCCATTACTCCATTTGTCAGTGCCACTTGATCTTTCAGAAATAATTATAATATGAAAATTTGGTGTTTAGGAAATATTTGTTATTATTATCAACTAATTAAGTTATTTATCTTTAATATATTTGTGTGAACCATTATACATGTATACTACACTTCAATAGTTTGGGGTAATAATATATTTTCACAGTATGATGTTTTTACAGTATTTTGATAAAATTATTTCAGTTTTGGTTTGTATAAGAGACTTCTTTCAAAAACATAAAAAAAAAAATCGTAATTAGTGCCCGAGCACAGATGCTTTTCGTGCTCTGTTTCTTCTTCTTGCATTTTTGAGCACCTAAACATTCTCCAAAACTCATGAAACACTCAGAACTGGTAAAAATGTACATCTGATATGGGTTTCAGAACTGTGTGTGTGGCAAAATGGCTCGATTGCGCCATCTGTAAAATTTCAATGGATTGCACCTCAAGCTATGGTTTACGTACAACTAAAAAAAATTGGTACGTGTAACACACCATTACCTACAAAAATATCTCTTTTGGTACAAAATCCAAAACCCCAAAATCCTCCTACAGTTTTAATTGGATCATCTTCAAATTTGGTGAGGGTTATCATATCATAATGTTACGTTAAATTACAAGTATCTTGCGTTTTCGTCATCGGGGAATGTCCCTGGCAGCCTGTCGAAGTTCGATGTTTCGCCATGAAACGGTAAGTTTGCTGTAACTCAGGCAAGCAATGTTTGATCTGACCAAGACTTCACACATCTAATTAAGAGTCATGTCCTGAACAAATACCCATGCTCAAATTCAGTTATAGCGCCACCTTCTGGCAACAGAAATAGTCATGGTCAACAGGGTGATGATCGCCTAGGAACATATTAAAAAGCGTCATCAAATGTTAAATAGGCTGGCAACATGCTAGAACGATATTAAAACATGCTTGCAAAACTTAGTGCTAAAGCATACTTTTTAATTAAGTTACTGTAACTCAGGCATTAAGTTTCCAATCTGCCCCAAATTTAACAAGTTTGATAAGAGTCCTGTCCTGAACACCTCTACATGCCCCCATTTGGTTTTAGTAATAGCACCACCTGCTGGCAAAAGGAAGTGACATGTTTAACATTGTTATGGACTCCTAGCAACATAAAAGAATTAGCAATTGTTACATAGGCTGACAACATGCTAGAAACATGAAAGAAAAAAAAAGACATGCTAGCAAAAATTAGGCATGCTATTAACCTCTTAAGACCTGAGAAAAAATGTTTTAGGAAAATATATATATATATATATATATATATATATATATATATATATATATATATATATATATATATATATATATATATATTCCATATCTTTACATAGAGCATTAAAAATAATGTAAAAAGTTCTTCAGTTAAGCTATGTCCTCGGTAGAGGACACCGGGACTCAATTTATTAGAAAAATAATAAAAATAAAAAGACATGAATTAACATGCTTTTTTTTTTTTTTATACCAAACTTTGTATATATAAAGATTATTCTCAAATAAGTTATTAAAAAAAAATAATAATAATAATAATAATAATAATATACTATTTAAATTTCTGCAAAATGTGTGTAAAATGCCAATAAACAGGTATTATCATTATATACAATTTAAATAAACTAAATATCATTTGCATATTAATGTCTTTTTGGGGCAACGTGTAATGAAAAAAAGAATAATAATGTAACAATGGGAGTAATAATTGACAAGCTTTTCATAATAATATATATTATGTCATAGAATACTGAAATATAATTTATTTCCCTTTTCATTTGTTATGTCTCTCAAAATGCGTAATAAACATGCTTTTAGTCCTGGTGTCCTCATATGAGGAAACGTATGAAATCAACATCCTGTTTCGTAACAGAAAGTCATATTTTGATTTGAAACCCCATAACATTTTCCTGAGATGTTGATTTGTTACATTTAAATTTGTGACAGATTTAAATGATAATTACAAAATATTATCAAATTTCCATAATAGTGTCACTGAAATAATTTCAGACAACGAGAGGGACTGGTCATGGTGAAACATCAAATTATTTGGTATCACATTTGGTAGCTCTGTACAGGACATGTACAGTGTGTAATGTGGCATGTACAGTTTAAAAAAAATATACTAAAATATGATGTCCTCATAAGAGGCCGAAGGGTCGTAAGAGGTCGATGCAGTTAAACAAGAAGTTGATGTAACTCAAGCATCCAGAATCCAATCTGCCCGAAAATTCAAATGTTTGTCCTGGTCTGAAGACATCTACATGCCCATGTTTTGTTATAGTTATTTCGCCACCTACTGGCAAAAGCAAGTGACATGTTTAACACTGTGATGCACATATCAGCAACACAGTAAAATATATCATTGTGTGCTAAACATGCTAGAGATAGGCTCCAACATGCTAGCAACACTTACTAAGTGCTAAAACACTTAGTTCACCCCAAAATTTTAAATAGCCAATAAATTACTTGGCAAGCGGGAGTGATCAAAGGCTTTCTGTAGTGAATCGATGCATTTTTGTAAGAAAAATGTAAATATTCAAAATGTTATAATTACTTTAATATAGCTTGTGCCAACAATTGTACATGGAAGCAGCTCTGGGCGGTTGACGTATGAGGTTGGCCTTGTGCATGGCCTGATCTTGTAAAAGCCAATGTTTGTTAACAGGAGCAAAAGAAGCAAAGTTTCCTTACTTTAGCAAAGGAAAACCAGTCTTGGGTTTTATTGAAATCCTCTGACATTCTTCTTTACATATCCTTCTAATTATTGACAGTAGCTTTGTTTTGATCCCTTCTCTGCGCTTCCGCATTTGTCACTTCTGAGCAGCGCATGCGCAACATACCTCATATGTCATCTGCCCGTAACTGCTTCTATTTACAAAAGTGAGCGCAAGCTAGATTTAATTGATTATTATGTTTTAAATATGGTTATTTTTCTTAAAATTCATCAATTCGCTACAGGAGGGCTTTGTTCACCCCACACTTTTTTTTTTTTTTTTTTATTATGAATGGGCACTTTTTATTTCACTTATTTTGGACTGATGAACTGCAACACCCACTGACTGGTATTTAAGGGGTCATATGATGTTGCTAAAAATAACATTATTTTGTGTATTTGGTTTAATGAAATGTGTTTATGTGATTTAAGGTTAAAAAAACACATTATTTTCCACATAATTTACGTTATTGTCGTAGCCTTTACGCCGCAGGCTATGTGTAAGTTTTCATTCAAACTTCTGCATTTCTAGCATAACCCACAGTACCACAGCAAAAGCCGAAGAAGAAGTGAATCATAAAAGCATAATAGCTGGAACAGTAAATACAACTTAACCACTGATTTGTAGCTGTGTCCTTTTTTGAAGGCCAAACAAAGTAGATTCACTTTCACAACAACACACACAGTGTCTTCACAACATGCCGGCGGTGGCAACAACAAGAATAAAAGTTATGCCTTCTTTCTTTGCGTGAACATTTGAGTGACGTTATGCAGATCTTCCCACATCGTGACATAGATATGTGGGGGCGTGTTATAATGTTTTAGGAGGGAGTTCTTGACTCTTCACTTTTATAAAGAATATCTCTTTGGATTTTAAACTTCAGTCTTTGCAGCTTTACAGATCTTCTTTACGCACCAGAGCTTGTAACACTCCAAAGAGAAATGGAAAATTGAAATTGCAAAATATGACACCTTTTAAACAGCTTGAAAGATCAAAGACAATTTTTAATATAACTCAGACTGGATTTGTCTGAAAGAAGAAAGTCATTTACACCTAGGATGTCTTGAGGGTGAGTAATGTTTAGGATAATTTACATTTTTGGGTGAACTAACCATTTAATACCATGAAAGAGGAAGTTGTTGTAACTCATGCATACATACAATGCCTAATCTGCCCCAAACTTCACACATTTTATAAAGGCCTGGCTTGAGCACATCTTAAGGTCAATATTCAGTTATAATCATAGCGTCACCTACTGGCAAAAGGAAATGACTTCTTTTACACTAACTTAAACATGCAATGTCCACTCTACACCAAACATCACATTTTTGGTAAGAATACTGACCTGAATACACCTACATGACAATATGCTTTACACTAACTCAAACATAGCCCCTTCCGCGCTGCTAGCAGTTTGAATTATTTTTGACTTTTGACCGGCAGGTGTAAGTCATAGAAGGACTCAATTATTGCTATACATATATATATATATATATATATATATATATATATATATATATATATATATATATAGCAATAATAGCTTACAATATATTCAAAAATGCATGCATCTTTTTTTCTATCTCTATAGCATTTCCATGTTTTGTACATTATGTAATTGTATGTACTTTATTATAGTACGAAAATATAAAAACTAAATGTATTAGATATCAAAAATGTCTGAATTAACTTATAAAATATTCACAATCAAGACCAATCAGTACTCTAGTTTGAGCATCACAGTGCTTTTGTAAGAGTACATGTATCTGTTTAACTGTGTCCTTGCATTTATATGTACTGTATGTGTAAGAGATGAGGATGCAGACAAAGAAAATGACATAACCATCCTCTCATTTCACACATACACTGACTCACCGCTGATCCTTGTTGCTATGGTTATTTGGAGTAGGTTGCCAAGTGAGGATGGTTCCGTCATCAGCAGCGAATCAGTGAAAGAGGTCTCGGGAAAGGGCTTGAATGTGCAAAAAGCCACAGCACAGCAGAAACTTACGAAGGAGGAGACGAGGAAGAGTAATGGTGAGAAATGCCTCCACATTTTCAGCACTTTCGCACTTATGCTGTCAGGCCACAAATCTAATGCAGCACCACAATGTCATTTTTAGATTGTACAATCCCACAATGCATTGCACAGACCTCTTTGAAAAGAATAAATCCTTGATGGTGGGCAAAGGGAACAAATGTTGATTTAGAAATATACACTTTTCCAATGTGGATCTGTGGTGAAGATTAGAAAGGCAGTACGCTCTAATTTAGATTAACAGGGACAAAAATCTGTTTCCCCCACTTATTTTTACATTACCTTACATAAACCTTATGGAACAATCCATCCACATCAGCAACGTGTGTATATCAGTCTGCATCAGTTTAGCAACAAATAAATCACATTGTGAACACATCTGTTCACATTTAACAGGTACAGGAGGATGTGTGGAGCAGTGTACCAAATTAGTTGGAGTATAAATCATTTAGTTTAAACATGCTAATGTGTATAGCCTTTAAATCCTTCTGTTATATTATTTTGAGAATTGACATGGCTTTCTTTTCTTCTCTTGATTTTCTCCTCAACTCGCAGCATCCTAAATCAACATTCAAACACAGTAAATGCAACAATAAAGTAATTTTAAGACAATGTGTGTACTTGGAGCCTGCCAACATTAGAGCACCACCCTCAGGCAAAATTAAGCAAACACACTAGGCATTCCCAAATGCTATAAGGAGCATCATTATTATGAGTGAGTGGTTAATCATAATTATGTATTAATTATATATCTTAAGAGGCCCACTTTATGTAAAGTGTCTTAAACTACTATGTACTGAAATTTTAATAAATAATTTGATAAAATTTATTTATTGTGTGCATACATGTTTTTGCATTGGGAATTACTTTTTTAGTTAGTTTCTGTGATTACATCTATAATTAACGTTTACCCCATAGCCTACACTTAAACTAACCAAACCACTAAACCTGTCCATAACTTTATTCCTGTCACACCCCAATAACAGTAAAAAAATGAACACAATAAGCACATTGTACCAAACAAACAGCACGTATATACTGTAGTAGTTAAGGACACTTAATATAAAGTGGGATCATAATCTAGTGCTGTGGCCCAGAATTTGCTCTACCTAAATTGAAAGCGAAGTGACATACAGCCAAGTATGGTGACCCATACTCCGAATTTATACTCTGCAATTAACCCATCCAAAGTGCACACACACAGCGGTGAACACACAGCCAGAGGAGTGGGCAGCCATTTAAGCTATGTCCGAATCTCTAAGCATTAAGCCACAACTTCCCCTAAAGTGAATTACAGTGCATTCAGGCTACACATTTTATTTTTTATTACCAGTATGTGTGTTCCATGGGAATTGAACCCACAACCTTTTGCACTGCTAACACAATACTGTACCACTGAGCCACATGAACAATTTATAGTCAGGAGCCGCTTCTAATTACATGGGTCGAACACACATTTTCAAAGGAGAATAACTGACTGTAGCATTGTTTTTCTGATAAACAAGTATGTTAAAGCTGCGGTAGGTAACTTTTGACGCTCTAGCGGTTAATAAACAGAACTGCTTGCGTCTTGCGGAAGAACATTGTAGCCGGAGCTACTTCTCTCTGTTTATGTCTATGAAGAATCACAAAGGTACTGGGTTACTCTGCCGCGGTACCCCCGAAGCAATCTAAAATAGTCAGAATATAAACACTTATAATAGGTGCACCCTAAGCCCCTTTCACACTGCCATTCCGGCAAATACAGGGGTAAAGTGTTCCTGTAATTGTTCCCTGGTCGCTAGATTTGGCACTTTCACACTGCCAGTGATGACCCGGTATATGTGCGTGCTTTCACACACAACCCTTGAAGATCCCGTAACGACACGTGACATCAGCGCGTGACATGTAATGTACGAGTCGACAACGCTTGGCACGTTATACTTTAACTGAAGCAAGCAAACGATCTCTGCGTCAGCGCGGAAAGTGAGGAACTAACTGATCTCTGCTTCATTACAGTTTGCACATATGTTTTCGTCGCGAATGTTGATCTTCCTTCAAAACAGCCGGTAAAAGAGTCGCGCGATAACGCGCGTCATCACTTCGATACGGAATTAGATCTGGCTTTTGTTCACACAGCGCTCGTTCCGGATCGATTACCGCAATGTTACTAGGTCCCCGACCCGGGTTCAATTCGGTAATCAATTCCGGGACGTGGTTGCTTTCACACAGAAGGCGACCAGGCAATGTTACGGGAATATTGCGGGTCCGACGTGCAGTGTGAAAGGGGCTCTAGTGATTCAGGACAGGCTAAAAACACGGTTTGGAAAATGGATTCATGGTGTACTCGCTTATTATATACAGTTTTCTACATTTTGAACACAAACAAAGTTACGGACCGCAGCTCTGAGTGGTTGTTTCTTACCGGGAGCGATGGAGTTTCTGCAAATGGCAATAGGACCACTGGGAGGAGCCAGAGGAGCTTGATTTTTTTCACAGATTATCTGTCTCATATTCTACTGTCAGGACATAATGACAGGTTTAACAAATATGTAAAAATATATATTTTTACCAAAGTTACCTACTGCAGCTTTAACTTTAACATGGTACAATGGTATTTTTATGCTTTGTAGAGTCAAAAACCTAAATACAGTACCTTTAACAAAACACACAAGTGCTATTTAATTTTATACATCAAATATTTTATCCCTGTGCTCGTTTCTTTCATACCATATTACAACCAGAAGTATAATGTACAAAATTGCTAAAATAACATTCTCAATAACATATTGACTGGTATTTTCTGTGTTTCCTTATGGAGTCAGTTATGTTACAAGTAGTACACAGAGGGGCAATATAAAATATATTCACTAATATATATTACGTATAATTAGTCCTACATAGCTTCTAAATCAGTATGTGTTTGGGTGAATTGGGAGGTTATATGGTGTCCAGATGACCATCCTTAAAAAGGCAAACAGTGACCGAGTTCATGAATATGAATGAAACCCTCTCTTCTGACATGATCCGGTCTGTCACTGTGGCTGCCAGCATCACTGAGGAGCAACAGGGTCACACGCACATTTTTGTGCACATTTTTGACACATGCATCCCAAAAGACATACTGAAAGACTGAGATAAAGGCACACCCATTGAAACCTAACTTAATTGTTTTATAACCGTGTGCTTGGCAGAGGTTATACTGGCCTGGATAACACAAAGACATGCCAATATACAACCCTCAACACCACACACACACATGTAAATAACACGAGCCAAATGTTCAAGTCTGTCTCGGGTTACTTGACTGTAACATTGTTCCCTGAAAAAGTGTGACAATGAGATGTGGCTTGATGTGGCGACATGGAATGAAAAAGTTTTTTCTTGACAGTCGTGACAGTAGAGGCGGCACAAATATAACGACATGTGTATAATCCCGCTCACTCTAAAGCGATACTAAACTGCAGTAAAAATGCAAACCGTGCAGAGGCGAGCCGTGCCGTACTGTACCGAGCCATGCCAAGCCATGCAGTTATAAAATGCAATATGAGAGCTGGAGAAGTCAGAGAGAAGTAGAGGGGAGATTGTGCTATTTCCTGTGAAACAAAGAGGTCCACCTGCACTTTGAAAATTTGTCTGACTACCTTGAGGTGGAGTTTCCATTCCCCGTGTTCCCCAGCTTGTCTGGACAGCAAATCTGCTGCCACATTCATATGGCCCAGAATGTAAATATCTGTATTAGACATGAACTAGTCCCATATCCAAAGCAGAACCTGCTTTGCTAGCCTGATCTGTTTGACACACATGCTTCACAACCGGTTGAACAAAGAATGTTCTCATTAGCACTATTGAAACGTAGCATCGAGAATAGCATTTGATGGGAAACTGTTGGCACATGTTGTATCTGACCTTGTCAGATGGAACTTAAGTCTGGGGAGAGATGAAGTGTGGCAGAACAGAATTAGTGATTGTTTAAATTAGACTGCAAAAGCACCTTAATAATAATAATAATAATAATAATAATAATAATAAAATGGTTTGCTGACCCTAATGAAATTATAAACCTGTATGCATTTATTTTTTTGTTCGTTTGTTTGCCAAAACATCATTGGACAACGTTAACCTGTATTGTACCAGAAAAAAAGAAAGAAAAAAAAATGTTTTGGCTGACATTAACTTAAATTGTTGAGGTAAACTGCATTACCACAATTTAAGCTGTACTTTAGAAGAATGCCAACACAACCCTCAATCCTTCCAAGTTTAAAACAATTGATCTTTCGAAAATTATGTCACTTATGGACTACATTTATGGTGTTTTTATTCCTTCCGCTTGATAGATGTGGCCACTATGAACTGTTGTGATATGTAAAAAGCAGCATTATAATCCATTCAGTTATTTTTTATATGTTCCAAAAAAATAAAAATAAATAACAGCTGTGAGTAATAATATGATTTACAGTTTGTTGGGGGGTGGTGAACTATTACTTAAAAAAAGTAATTAGAGGCCTGGAAAATCCTTTCCATGGATATAACTTGTTAAATTCTGTTCACGTTGAGCCTAATTCTTTATAGGACAAAATGTACAGATTTGCTTATCATATTTTTCAACGTACATATGAATATATTTAGATATATTCTCTCAGAGGTGGACAGACATAATCTGTCTTGATAAATGGAGCCAGTTAATTAAAATCAAAGGATACACTGAAATCTCAGGATCATACTTTTTCCACTTTAAATAGGAAATGAGAGATAAGGAAATTAATCTTCTGCAGAAGTGATTACGTTGGCCAGTGCAGCTGTCACATAATTAAGGAAGTGAATTTGTCTGTATTCTGCTTCTATAATATTTTTCTATAATAAGTTTTGCAATCTTGTTGACATTAAAATATGTGTATTTTTGCCAGGGCATTATGATAGTTCTTCAGGATCACTTCAGCTTATTTCTATAAAACCAATGGCAGCTCCACCCACCTACTCGCACCCTGCGTCTTCCGACCGCAGCCAGGACTCTGCTGTATTCAATGGAGAGGTAACATTTAATTTTATTAGAGACAGCTTCGGATGGCAACCACTGACCAAAGTCATTTTAGGGCACTGGTGGATGCAAAATTACCAATTCAAGCTGATTGGCTGACTGTTATGCAACTTTTTCAAGTCAGCGTGCACAGGTTCTATACAGTTTTGTACAGCAAGGATACAAAGTTATGTTTACAGGCTACCGGGCTGCTTGAAAGCTTTTGCAAGGAGAATGAATGAACGAATGAATACATTTTTAATGCAAGATTGTTACTGTACTAAGACTTCATTTAACTTCATGTATAGTCTATATCAGGGGCCGACAACCCATGACTCCCAACCTGCATGCAGCTTTTTCATCCCTTTGCGGTGGTTCCCTGTAACTTGGGTGTACAATATGTGGGGCAAGTGTCCCCCTGACTTTCAATAAAACCTAAACTCTTCCAATGCACCTTTTTTTGAAAACCTTTTTATAGGTTTTCAAGTGCCAATGTGAATTCTCATCCAAAACAACGTGATCATCATGGACGCCCTCATGCGCTGTATATTTCATTCATACTCTAAGCCATAGGGTGCTCTCATACAGAAAGTCCAAAACAGATTCATATGATAGAAGTAACTTTGATGCCAGGAAATCCCTAATATGGACAAAGGCATGCTGCTATCGCTGTAGCTAAGCAGTATAACAAGCATAAACATTATCTGATAAAACGTGAAGACAATAAACAATTGCAACAATATATGGTTTATATATGTTTTATTTAAATGATACAGTGGTGATTGAGATAGCATTAATGTACAGTACAAAAGCAATTAAAAAAAAAAAAAAAAAAAAAAAACATTCTGCCTTATTCTGTGATATAAATCGAAAAAGTGTTTGTAGTAAATAAACTATTATACCGATTATACAATCATAACCATAAAATTGTCATTAGTAAGATATATATGAAAAATATTATAGAGGACAAATGATTGGTTATTGTTCAGCATTGTATTTTAATTCTTAGCCAAGTAAAAGCAAGATACGTTTTTTTAATTTTATTTTTTATTTTTATTTTACATATTATTAGGCCTATTATTATTATTATTATTATTTATACAATTTTGATATTTCTGTTCCCCTCACTTCTGAAATGATTGCTACTTCCCTGCCATGTAACATAACTGAATATAACACTTTAGCTATATGATGTGTTATCTTTATTTGGGGATCAAATATTTTTTGACTCCACGTAAATTTTATTTGGTGGGAAAGGGGCCAAAAGGGCTCTTTTGACATTAAAGGTTTCATACCACTGGTCTATATAGTCAACAAAGTTTATTCTTAGCACATCTCAATGGATACTCTTGCTCAGTTTAGTCCAATTTGGGTTTAAAAGAGACCTGGCACAGATTTGTTTTAGAATATCACTTTACCTATGGGAAATCAAGTGGAGTCACATTTTTAATGCATGCAATTATATATATATATATATATATATATATATATATATATATATATATATATTTTTTTTTTTTTTTTTCGTGGATGAATGGCCAATCCCCCTTCTCTCTTCCTCTCTATGTGTATACAGGTGAATTTGGCTCTGAAACAGAAGTCAGACATTGAGCACTACAGGAATAAGCTTAGACTGAAGGCCAAGAAGAAGGGATACTATGACTTCCCTTCTGCTGAGGGGAAAGGTAGCACTAAAAACCTGAGTCAGCGACACAAGTACAGCCACGACAGGCTTCCACACCCACACAGCATAGCTCAGCAACCGGAAGATGACAGGGGCTCCACGTATGTGAAGTATCACAGGAGGTAAGGGATTCTGCTGGAATTGATATGAGTATTTAACAAGATATGGTTGTTTCTGTGTTGTGACATTGTCTCTTAGATTTACCGATCAACATAAATTATATCTGATAAGTCAAGTCACCTTCATTTATATAGCGCTTTCAACAATTCAGATTGTGTCAAAGCAACTAAACAGCATTAAATAGGAAAATAGTGTGTCAATAATGCAAAAGGGCAATGCATCATTGAATTCAGTGATGTCATCATCCAGCTCAGTTTAGTTTAAATAGTATCTGTGCAATCAAGTCGACAATATCGCTGGAAATTAAATGTCCCATACTAAGCAAGCCAGAGGTGACAGCGGCCTGGAACCAAAACTCCATCAGTGACAGAATGGAGTAAAAAACCTTTGAAAAAACTAGGCTCAGTCAGGGGGCCAGTTGTCCTCTGGCCAGACGAAACCAGCAGTTCAGTTCCAGGCTGCAGCAAAGTCAGATTGTGCAGAAGAATCATTTGTTTCCTGTGGTCTTGTTCCAGTGGCCGTCTAGAAGACAAGGTCTTGACTGCGGATCTGTCTCTTGGGTTCACCTAGTTGTCCTGGTCTCCACTGACAGTCAGGGTTGTAGAGGTCCTCTCTAGGTGCTGATCCACCATCTGGGCTGGATATGTTCTGGATTTAGGTGACTGCAGTGACCTGAATACAGACTGGATCTGGTGGCTATGGTGACCTCAGAAAAGGAGAGAAACAGACTAATATTAGTGTAGATGCCATTCTTCTAAAGATGTAGCAAGTACATTGTGTTATGGGAAGTGTTCCTGGTTCTGATTTTCCTAATTAATGCAGCCTAAAAATCCTTTAACGGATTTGAATATTAGAAACGTGTTATTGTGCTATGTGTAATCCAGATTAAAGAGATGGGTTTTTAATCTAGATTTAAACTGATAGAGTGTGTTTGCCTCCCAAACAATGTTAGGTAAGTTATTCAGGGAGTTTGGGGGCTAAATAGGAGTTTTAAGAATGTAGCAGATGTGGAGGACTAAAGTGCAATAGGAGTGTGTTCAAACACTGAGGTGCTAAACCATTCAGGGCATAAGTAATAAGAAAGATTTTCAAATGTATACAATGTTTAATAGGGAGCCAGTGCAGTGTTGACAGAACCTAGTAAATTGTAAGAACTCTAGCTACTGCTTTTTGGACTATCTAGAGTTTGTTTATTAAGAGCACATAACAACCACCCAAATAAAGCATTACAATAATCTAACCTTGAGGTCATGAATGCATAAATTAATGTTTCTGCATTTGACATCGGGAGCATAGGTTGTAAAACAGATATATTTTTGAGATGGAAAATGCAGTTTTACAAGTGCTAGAAATCTGACTTTCAAAGGAAAGATTGCTATAAAGTAGCACATTTAGGCTCCTAACTGATGACAAAGAATTGACAGAGCAGCGACTGAATCTTAGACAGTGTTCTTGGTTTATAATGCAGAGTTTGTAGGTCCTATAATTAACACCTCTGTTTCTTCAGAATTTAGCAGTAAGAAATTACTCCTGATCCAGGTTTTTATATTGACTATGCATTCCATTAGTTTTTCAAATTGGTATGTTTCTCCAGGCCGCAAAGAAATATAGAGCTGAGTATCATCAGCATAACAATAAAAGCTAACATGGTGCTTCCTGATGATATCTCCCAAGGGTAACATTTAAAGCGTGAAAAGTAATGGCCCTAGTAGTGAGTCTTGAGGTACTCCATACTGCACTTGTGATCAATATGATAACTCTGCATTCACTGCAATGAATTGATGATGGTCAGATATGTATGATTTGAACCATGCTAATGTACTTCCACTAATGCCAGCAAAGTTTTCTAGACTATTCAAGAGAATGTTTTGGTCAGTAGTGTCTAACGCAGCACTAAGATCCAAAAGTACTATTAGAGAGATACAACCATGATCAGATGATAAGAGCAGGTTTTTTTTTTTTTTTTTTTTTTTGATGAGAGGCTTAAAAACAGCCAGTTTGAAGGTTTTGGGGAAATATCTTAATGAGAATTAAGAATTAAATTAATAATAGTCAGAAGAGGATCTATGAGTTCTGGAAGTAAATATTTTAGGAGCTTAGATTGAATAGGGTCTAACATGCATGTTGTTGGTTCAGATGATTTAACAAGTTTATACAATTCTTCCTGTCATATAGTAGAGAATGAGTGGAACTGTTTCTTATGGGATCTATATTGCACTATATGTGCACTATGTGCATCTGATGCGATACTGTAGCTGATGGATGCATGGTTACAATTTTATCTCTAATAGTATCAATCTTGGAAGTAAAGTAGTTCATAAAGTTGTTACTGCTTGTGCTGTTGGGAAATGTCAACACATGTTACTGATTTATTTTTAATTAATTTAGCCAATGTATTGAATAAATTCCTAGGGTTATGTTTGTTTTCTTCTAAAAGAGAAGAGAAGTAATCAGATATAGCAGTTTTTAACGATTTTCTGTAGAATAGGGTACTTTGCCGCCGAGCAATACAAAATACATCTAGTTTTGTTTTCCTCCAGCTGTGCTAAATTTTCTGGGCTGCTCTCTTTAGGGTGCGAGTGTAGTCATTATACCATGGTGTCAGACTGTATTCCTTATAGTGAGGGGAAGTTCAGATCATTTTACAGACTCAGACTTTTGAGTCTCATTCAGCAAAAGGAACAAATCTTTTTTCGAGTCATTTCGTTCATTTAAGCAAAATGTAGTTAAAATGTTACGTGTTACTTCCTCAACACATCTAGTACTTACGCAAACATTGAGCACACTACAAACAATACAAAACTAAAATGCAATAAGATACAGAAAAGATTTAACTGGGTCTTCAGTCTACAATTTGCTCACCTCACCTCTTGTCTGACAAGTCTTCGGGTTCAAGCCCTTCCTTAATCACGTGACAGCCCCATACGCTAAACCAATGCAGTCTGAGCCGGAAAGAGAATTTATTATTTCATCTCATGAGTCTTTCGGGTCGAGTCGTCCCTTAATCACATGACAGCCCCATACACTAACCCAATGCAGTCTGAGCAGGAAAGAGAACTGATTAGTTCATCTCATGAGTCTTTTGGGTTGAGTCGTTCCTTAATCACGTGACAGCCCCCATACGCTAAACCAATGCAGCCTGAGCCGGAAAGAGAATTGATTAGTTCATCTAATGAGTCTTTCGGGTGACTTAGCCCAGTCACAGCCAAAACTAGTCTAATCACATACTAAATCACATACTAAAATGGCTATTAATTTCACTTAAAAAAATTATTCCGGATTGGGTAAAAACCTCCTTTTGGGGGGTTCCACTTTGTTCATAATCACATTCCAGGAGGGTGGGGTTTTTGCTTCAACCCGCAGCAGCAATATAAAAGTAGACCAGTAGACTAAAACTGCTGACTTGGCAACACTCCCCTTCTCAGCATATCTAATTGCACAAGTCTCTCCCTTTTCTCATCTTGCTCAAAAACACACCAAAAAACAATACACACCAACAATACAAATGTTTGATGTTCACCACAATACACATAATATTATTACAACCCGGTCTTAAAATTTAATTATTATTTAAAATGGCTTTAAAAATGTATATTGACTGAACTTAGTTGCACTTTGTGGATGGCTTTCTCTAAAACAGGAACATTTTGCAAATTACGAATATAATCAATATTCAGTGAGCTTTGTCGACTAGCTGTTAGCAATCATGAGCTTTGATGATGAAAACACTGTCTGCTCAGAAATGTCTGTTGTTCTTTTCCCAGGAGTTCAGAAGTAGACACAAAAACCGCCTCCACAGACATGACTGGATCAGATATCCAGTACAGCTTCTGCCCAGTCTCATTAGCTGACCGAAATGCCCTCTCTTTGGAGTTTGGTCTCAGTTTAAATATTTAATTTCCTTTTTGGATCCATTGGCACTCTGTCAAATCTTGTGTAATTTGCTGCCCATTGTACAAAGAAGGAGAGCGTATATTTCTGCTGCTTTCAGCTTTCCATTTGATTAAGCCGCAGTTGCTGGAGTTATTTCACTTAAAACAAAGTGTCCCTCAGTGCTATCTTAATTATTTGTGTAAACTAATATTTATACCATGATGGCCTAAACAGCTACAATGGTTTAAACATTATGTCTTTAAGAAGTACAATAATTAACATGCAAAATATATATACTGTATGTAGACATTAAAACGTCTATTGTTTATTAATGTAGTCTTTTGACAGTGTTGTAATTTGGTTGACTGCGAGGTATCAGAATCTTGTGCCAAAAAAAAAAAATAAATAAATAAAAAATAAAATGATTTATTAACTTCTTTTAAAAAGTCAGTCCCTCTAACAGTCTTATGGACACTGATGATTTAAATCTATTTTACTGAGCATGAAAGGTCCTTTAAAGGCGGGGATGAACGCACTCAGGCAGACCAGAGACTAAGCTGCTACAGTACATGATGAGAGATGGCGTTGGTGGAGGATTGAATGCAATGCTGTCAGATTACTTCATGTCTCATTTGCCGTTGAGAAAACAATACAGTAAAAAATGCATAATATCACAATAATAGCATCTTTCTTTCTCGCTGGAATATGCTGATGAAGCATCATGTCTGTGCAAACAGGGTGCACAGAGGTATAAACTACATATTCGGTAGGCAGGCATGACAGCCTATTGTAATGTTTGGACTGAACATTTCGATTGGACAAACATTATATGGTCCTATGCTTTCCACAGATGATAGGAATACATAAACATAAACTTTGCACCATTTAACTTTGCTTTTGCTTTTGGAAAAAAATTTGAACCAAATCCCATACCCTGAACATTTAACTTGATGTATTTTTAAAACTCCTGACGACATTTATTTAAACTTTTACATCTCCAATGACCCCTTAATAGCTATTTTTGGTTTCTATGGGGAAAAGCTAACCTCTGCTTTAAGATGATCTGCTGTCTAACTGGCTCATTGCTTTGACACAGGACTCATGATGTAATCTGATGAAGTTGCCTACACAGCGGCTAAATCTTTGTGCTTATCAAAGTATTTCTTATCAGCTCCCAGATGATTTTTCTCAGAGCAGAGTTTTTGTTACTGTGAAGATCTTAAAAATGTATCTTTTTTTGTTGTTGTTGTTAGAAAAATGTCTTCATATTTTATTTCATTGTAAATTCATCACACCAGAGCTGCATTACCTGGCCAAAAATTGGTATGAAATTGATGTTGCGGTGACAAGTTTAACTTTGATATAATACAAATTTAAAGCTAGAACAGATTAAAACAGCAACTATTGGTCAATATGCTGAGGGCCCCTGCCATATCTTGACACCAGAGCATCATGGAGAGTTGGCTGTTTTAAAAAGGTTTCTTTTATTAAACAAGGTTTTTTTTTTTTTTTTTTTTTTAGAATTGAGTCTATACTGAATAACTCATATTATTATACATTCATATAACTCCTATACTCATAACACTTAACGCATGTAACATATTTTCATGCTCTTACTGACTGGATAATCAAATATTTTATTACAATTTTTTTTTTTATAATCTAAATGTAATCAAAATGTAACTTTCTCTTCCTCTGATGCAATGTTTCTTTTCTGATTACTGCATATGCAGCATGGAGCAATATGGCACTATAGTGAGCAGCCCAATAAATGAATAAAAAATATTGTGTAACATAAAAATCTTTTTCAGTGGACATGGCAGACTCATACATGAACACATACATAGGCCTTACATAGTTATAGTTATGTGTTCTGATGTTACTGATGTTTCTGTTCTAAACTCTGTATCTCTCTCTCTCTGTGTGTGTGTGTGTGATGGTTTCAGACCCTCTCAGTTGAGTCACCCCACAAATCGCAGCAGACAGTCTCTAAACAGTCCTGGAGGAACAGAGATGGATCTTCTGGTCATGAGAGAGAGACCCAGAAAGGGGATCCGTAACAGTGGCTATGATGTGAGTGTTCTTAATGAAAAGCTGAATAAAACATTAGCAAAAATGGGAAGGCCTCAAAAACCCAGCTTGCAGAGCATGGTGCCGGGAATAGTAAGGTTATGGCTTTGGATAAAAGCATCTGCCAGATGCTTAGAAATATAACACAGGACAGTTACAAATGATTTTGTAAGGCATTAGCTACTTAACTGTAATTGGGTGGAGTTTTTGGTTGGGTTGTGTTATGCTTGGTTAGTTGCTGCTGTTAGTCTACTCAGGTTTTTATTATTATTATTTTTTTTACATTATTTTATTTATTTATTTTAACAAAAACAAGTGCAGGTCATTTGGAAGAATAATCATAAGATCATGATGATGGAAACAGAAGCACAATGGTTTGGTTTGCAAATGTCCATAAGGAATGGATTCAATGTTATTTACTGTAAATACATAAATAAAGCTTCTAAGCAAGAAGCTTACATGTGACATTAGCAGCGCAAAGTCAGTAGCACACATGCATTCGTGTTTGAGATCTTATTCTTATAAGTGAAATTCACATGCTGACTATGTACACCTCTCAGCAATTGTAAGCATGCATACATGTTACATTTGAAATAGCTTATCTATTTTCAACATAAAAATAATTACTTTCAGAGTGAGTGGAAAACTCTCCTCTTTACGCATGCAGTATTAAAAAAGCACATAGTTTTGTCTGAGTCTATATTTTATAAGTCATGCTCCTGTGGGTTCAACTCTTTTCATCTGTGTCCCTGTATGTAATGTGGATTCTGACTCTGTTCGAGAGATATCTTTAATTCTATTGATTGGAGTGGGAATTAGTTGCTGTTGGCTAAATTACTGCAGATCTTCATATTAATGCTATAAGAAGGATTGTTTTATGTGGTTCACTGCACCACATCTTTTGTACAAGTACTTCACATCTCACATTTGATGCACAGGAAGGAAGAAAGAAACAGACTGTGTCCTGTGTGAAACCTGTGTGAACATACTTTTTAAGTAAACCATCATAAGAATTTTAGATTAGCTTCACTATCTAATGATCCAGTTTATAGAATTCCAGTAGCAGATTTCCAAAGAGGCCCAAATTCCCCTGATGTATATAATGACTGGATTGTTCATATTGCATTCTAAAAAGAAGATATTGTTAAATAAAGTCATTATTTTTTGTTTTCTTTGTGCACAAAACATATTCTCGTAGCTTCATGAAATTAAGGCTGAACCATTGATGCCACATGGACTATTTTAATGATGTCCTTATTACCTTTCTGGGCCTTGAACATAGTAGTTCTGTTGCTGTCGATGCAGGGTCAGAAAGCTCTTGGATATCATCAAAAATATCTTTATTCATGTTCTGAAGATGAATAAAGATCATGTGGAATGGCATGAAAGTAATTAATGACAGAAATATTTTGCAGATGTCATCCGTCTTTTCTTTATCATGTTAATCTGATATTGACTACTTTAATGAATATGGTACGTAACTTTTCAATACGCAGGGGAAGTTCCCAGAATTAAAATAATAGCTACTTATTGTTGACTCGTTATGTGATGTTTTATCATTCAAATTTTAAAATTTCAAGTTAATTCAACAGTATGTTTTATGGTGGCGTGATAGCTTCACTTTTGTGACATCAAGGAAGAATTCTCAACTGGGGCAAGTTTTCTACAAACTTTGGTAACTAGTTTGTTACTCATATTGTAACGTCAAATGCATTTCTTTAGCACTGAAATGTATCATCAATTTGTGTACTCGTACGATGTTTATCTAACGAAATTAACAATACATGCAAATTGCAATATATGTATAACTTCAAAGGACAGTTGATCATCCTTGCAGTGGAAAACCATGTATAACCATGTGTCCCACTCAGATGTGTTTGGGAAGTTGCAAGTGTCTTGGTAGAACATTAGGGAAACATCTGCAGCAAATGGCAATTCTGGTGCAGTTTACAAAGATGAGATGCAATGTAGTGTCCACACAAAATAGTAATGTCCCCCATCTTCAGGGACTCATTATCCCATTACTGTATGTCAAATAACGTTAAACTTATGCACTAATTTGAGACAGTATAAAGCTGAATATCACTGGGGATAAATAATGACTCCATGTTTCCTGACAATGTTGCCCAGGGGATGATTATACAATGAAAAAAGCAGGGGGCCGAATACTGATCCCTGTGGAACTTGTGTGTTATCTGTCATATCTTCATTAACACAAATAAACTGATAGTGATTAAGGTATATTAGGATCTAAATCGTGCTAGAGCCTGCCCACAAATGGTGACACCTATGTCCTATGCTATCTGCTGGAATGACACTCTCTCGTGTACGCGTGTATGACAGTTCGTGGTAGCTAGAGATTAGTTTTAAAAGTGGATGTTTTTTTTCTTACACAAATGCATTGGTTTGCCTCAGAAGGCCTTCATTAACTCCCCAGAGCCACGTGGAGTGCTTTTTATGATGGTTGGATGCACTTTATGGGACTTCAGAATCTGAACACCTATTTACTGCCGTTATAAAGCTTGCCCAGGAATTATATTATAACTTAGATTGTATTTGTCTGAAAGTCATATAAATAGGATGGCTTTAGGGTGAGTACATAAAGGGTAGTACATAAGGGGACTATCTCTTTAACCCTACCGTACCTAAACTTAACTGCTGTGAGCGAATATCAGGATCTGCCATAGCTTTGTTCTTTGTCATTCTGGCTACTAAATAAGTTTGGCTTAATTTCTTGGATATATGCTGTTTTTTGGAGCTTTCAGACCCTCTCTATAGGTGGAGACAATATCCTTCCATGCCTCTCAAAATAAAATTGTACTCTTAACACCAGATGTGATACCATTTAAAGTGTACAAATAGCTTCTGGCACAGCATTCATTTGCAGCATTCATGACTGAAAAGGACACTTTACTATTAGTGATTAAAGATGCTGGGACTCCGGACTCTCACCATTGTCACCAGTTATTCATCAGTTACTGTCTCTCCCTTTCAATACTTACCTGTTCAGTTAAAGTGTTGTTTCAATAAATACCTGCAATTGGGTTCACCACCAAAACACACTCTCTCTCTCTCTCTCTCTCTCTCTCTCTCTCTCTCTCTCTCTCTTTCTCTGAGTCTGGTATATTCCAGACAAATGGATTGTGGGAGAGGAAAAAGAGAGAAAAAGACAAAATAAACAGATTCATCTGGTTGGTGGGTTATTGCAGTCTTTAATCACTGCAGCTCTTTCTCATTGGGCCTGCGCACCACAGAGGTCTGATGAATAAACAAACCTCCCACATTTTTAAGACAACCAGGCTTGAATTAGAATAGACTGTACACCATTTATTTCTGCTATTATGTTGTGTTTTATGAATATTTGTTTGTTGTCGCACATGAGAGACTCATAATTGCATAAGCAATTTGGAAAATAATGAGCATTTGTTGTGTCTTCATTTTACCAGCACAGAATTCACTTGTTTCAATGAAAACGCAGGGGTCGGGTTATGAACATAATTTTGGGATGGACAGGAAAAGTACCTGATTCACAAATAATCTCAAAATGGTAGGGTTGTTGTTTGAACAGGCAGTGTGCAGGTGTAGCTTATCGAAATAAATAAGCTGTAAGAACAGGTTGGAGTGATTGTAAATATATTTTTTTCTTGACTTGTCTTTGCTGTGTATTGTGACACTTCTGGCCTGTCAGACTTGACTAATCATATCAGAATCTTGGCAGGATTGTGTTAGTATCACAGAACAGCTCAAAATAGGCACTGAAATTTCCTGTATGTCTTGTTTGCTTGTTTTTCCCTCTAGAGCTGAAATTGTGTTAGTTCCATAATGTTGCAGCTGATAATATCTTTTGATAAGCCAAAATGAATCATTACAATTAAAATATCATAATTTATTTCCCATTATATGCTCATAAACCTTTATGCCCTAATTATTATTATTATTATTATTAATACACATAAGTACTACTAAAACAATACATTTAGATTTTGAAAAATAAACACGTCTATGGAAGCAACAATAAAAATTAATTTGAAGATGTGTTTTATTCATATCAGATACACATAGCGTAAGTAACTATAAGGTTCGCTCTATTCTTCCCCCAATTTACCGGCCACTTATTACTTGAGAAACTGATGAATTCATGTGCTGTAAATCCAACTGACAGGAATCTCTGCATTGCAGCGCGAACAAACATGGCAGAGCCCATCTCACATTACAGATCACAATCAAGATCATTTAGAAAACGACCAAACATACTCATTTACACATATTTGTGAATCGGAATATCAGATCGTTCAGGACATGGTATGCAAATTTGTGAATATTTTAAATAAAAAAGGAAAAACTAAATAAAAGTGACCCATCTCTCATACAGTGTTTTCATGTCTGCGGTGTGTCACGTGACAAGCAGTAAGGGGAACGTTCTAAAAAAAACTCACTCTGAAGGGGACTGATAGAATATTTTAAACTCACCAGTGAAAAGGTTAAAGAGATCCAAATACACATTAGCAGTGCTATCATGACACTCACCCTACCGTTCACTTTCCATAGCTAGTAGAGCTGACTGGCGGCTGTGCCCGAGGTCTGCAGCGATTCTCTGGATACTCTTCCTAAGAGCACCGGAACTCGGAAATCTTTTACAATCCCACATCTTGCGGTCAGATTCCCAGTTTTACTGCAATGGTCGCATGCCGCTTAGACATGCATCTTGTATCTCCATGCACACAGGTGATAGGAATAGCGTTCTTTCCTTTTGGCCAGGGTCCAGGGGTGGATCTAGAAAAATATTGATGGGTTGGCAAGAAGGGGGCAGGAATTTTTAAGGGGTGGCAACATATGGCAGACGTGTATATGTACTGAATTTAGTCACAATTATCACAGTTTCATGATAAATAGTATATTTATACGCTATATTAACTTTTGTAGCCTACTTTACACAGAACAAACGTCAGACCTAAGTAACTAACATTATAGGCTATACAGTGGTGCAGTCTTTTTTGTAGTGTCTATACTGTGATCCCCTCCCCCGACCTCATTCTCACCTGTCCATAACCATTATCCCATAAGCACCTCCACACTCACAAATGCATACAGTATGCATCGACATATAATTGAGAGCATTATAAAAGATTAAGTGTAATCAACATGTCAATTTATTATAAGAAACACAACACAAATTTAACAGCCAATGACATTTACAGTTGGGAAGACTCAACTGATTTTCTATAGTTTAGTGTTAATCACCATCTAACTCAACCAGTCAAGAGCTACATTTAGCCTTAGATGTTATATGAATATGGTCCCTGAAGCATTGGTTTTATTAGCCGACAATAATAATAAACAAATGAACATTATAGGCACACATACAAATGTACTTTTAGAAATTGTTTTGGAAAAAAAAAATTGTGTTATTGTTTTGGCAAGTTTAAATTAAAACATCTACGAAAACTTTATGATATTCCCTTAAAATAACTTTTTAGTAGATCTTTTTTAAGAATATTTTGCTTTGCAATTTCTTACATAATTGCTTTGAGTTAGACCAATCTTTTATTTTGGTGGGTTGTAGACAGAGTTTCTGTGTTTTTTAATAAACTATTATTATTATTATCTATTAGGCCTACTTGAAGTATAGCATATTCTAGTGTGCAATAGTACTATATTTCTGTTTAAAATTCTTCAAGTTATAACGAGATTTTATTCTGACAGGTTGTCGTAAAGACATTGCAGTTTCTGTCTGTGTATAGGATACGAATGAATGATGATCCTCTCCGCGCTGGTGTGCACATGTGTAGCCTACATCATGTGTCAGTATAGTGAAGAGCTGAAAACACCGCTCGTGCTTCAGTGCGTGCGTGCGTGGATGTGTGTGTGTGTGTGTGTAGTAGAGCACACATTGAGCGCTCAACCCCGAGACGTGAATAACAACACCTTTAATATTCACAGACACTAGTCCATATCGAGATTTGATTAAATGTACAGCCCTACTTTTGATTTATTCTTTCAAAAATGGCAGAATGCCGTGACGTTCTGCTTTATGAAGCAACTTCTATTTGTGACTGAATTCCGTGATTCAATCCTTGTCGCTTTTCAAACACAGATGGGTGAATTATGAATGAAAGTGTGAAAATTCAGACACAAAACGAAGTTGTTACGTATCCTCACGCTCTTTAAACGTGGGTTACATATCATGTAGTAATGAATAACGTAGTAGACTACACCACTGTAACGTTAGCGAAATAACATTCTTCAACCTGATACTTATCATCTCAAAGTCAAAATTACAAATATGGTAGCACTGTGCTTTCATTATAGTTTCATTTGTTTATAGATAGATAATCCATTTATACCTTTTTACTCCTGTGTTCCCTTGCTTTGCGCGCTCAGAAACTTTTCCAAACTAATCAGTCTCGTGCCGCTCTGTCGTCCTCTCGTGCTGCTGCATTCACTGCAGTCGAACATTGGAGATTCACGCTCGTAAATTTTCTAATTGGCCATACCTTTTAACTCGTTGCTGCCAACTGGGGTGGCAACAGGGGTGGCAAGGCTTTCTTTTAGGGTAGCATTTGCCACCCCGGTAGATCCGCCCCTGCCAGGGTCGTACCTTTGTAGGTTGCACTAATGTAACAGAGTCCAGAATCGCCTTAATGGCCCTGCCATTGATCTGAAAAGTCCACTATGGGGCTCTGTGGGGAATAGTGCGGTAAACAATGGAGCCGACCAGCAAGGCGCATGCTCCTGGTAATGGTGGTTCCTTTGGTATGGGCTCGTCCACTGGGCCAGGGGCTCCTGGTCTGCTCACTGGATGGAAGGTACCCTTCGGAGGTCGCTATGCCGTGATCATCCTCTGGGGCTAGGGAACCACTCTCTCTCCAGCATCCTGGGCAAAAGATTACTCAACGAGTTCCACAGCCATTACCAAATCTGGCAGACAGACGGGATTGCATATGCTCATCAGCTTCTGATAACAGCGCGGGAGTGTGCAGACTGCGATCACCGTTTTCTCTACTACCTGAGTGGTGGTTTGGTAGTCCGCTAATAACCCGAGGTGGATGAGGTGAGTAAGCTGTATACCCTGAGGCTGGACGGGCTCGTTCATTGTACATCCACTGGTGAAATTGCTGGGCTGCGCAGACCAGAGACAGGCTAATCCTGGCCAGGATTTTGCCCTTGAGTGCTTCATAATCCTCATCCTGCAGGGGCTGTAGTGAGAAATATGCCTGCTGGGCCTCCCTTGTCAGGAAAGGTGCAAGCAGTTGGGCCCATTGTTCCCTCTCCCAATCCTCTCTTTGGGCAATAGCTTCAAACATAAGGAGATGCACCTCGATGTAATCCAGGTCACTTAGCTTGGTGAGAAGCTGATGTGACTACGTGCGGGCATGCGGTAGAGGTATGTGGGCGGCCGCACCCCGCAGCTGTTCGACCACCTGCTCAGTTCTCTCCTGCCTCACGGTAAGCTGCTCAGTGAACTGTTGCTGTCGTACAGTGATCTCGGTGAGCCGACGGATGATTTCCTTCATCTCAAAGCTCAAAAGATGCTATCTCAGGGATATGTAAGAGAGAGAAAGTGGTTCTCTGTAGGCGATTAGAAAACAAAATTCAAACCTCTTTTTTTTTTATTCTGTCTCTAATCACTCCTTATTTGCTCTCATTCTCCACCACTGTGACAGGATGAGTGATAACAGACAACACAAGTTGGTATTGGCAGAAAAAAAAAATCCCCAGAAGGTGATTTATTGAGCTCATAAACCCAATACTGTGTGGGTGCAGGAATGCTAGTGTGCGCTTGGTGCTGGGAGGTCGGTGTGCACAGGTGCTGTGCTCCAAAATGTGCATTGTGTCAGCGTGAGAGGAGACGTGCCAATCGTCAGTTGCTGGACTCTGTAATCACAAGGAAACAACAGCATTAGAGGCACTTGTGGAGTTTTTGCTCACCCTTGCTTCCGACGTACACGCTTATATACAGTACGCGTATCCTCATTTGCCACAGGTGTAGGCAATCAGAACTTTCAGAACTGCTTCGAGTTGATTGCAGTTCTCGTGCGATTTCCATGGCAATGCTGAACCCGCACAGGTAGGCTCGGCATAAAATGTATTGTATTGTAAATAACAACATGGACATTTTCCAAAAAATGAAATAAATTTTGGGATGACTTAAGTAACAGATGAAGGACTTACCATTATTGTGTAAACAATTTTTTTTTTTTTTTTTGAGCATCACAATTTAGACTAAGAGTTTGTAATACTGTATATGTGCATCTGTTTCTTTGTTCTATGTCTGTTGCAGACTGAGCCAGAGATAATTGAAGAGACTGATGTTGACCGAGTGGTGGGCCGCCATTATTTTGGCTGTGGTCGACAAATCAAAGGTCAATCTGAGACATCAACACTGAGTTCCCAGCCTTCCATTGATGAGGTTCGCCAGCAGATGCATCTGCTGCTAGAAGAAGCCTTTAGTTTAGCTTCAGCTGGTCACTCCACTTCCAGCAGACACCATCACTCCCACCATCAGCATCCATCACTGGGTCCCTATGGCTTAGGTCCAGTCATCCCGTACTCAGAGGTGGTGACCAGTGCACCAGGCATTACAAGTCAAGGGCAGGGAGGCCTACAGTGGGTGCCAGCCTATAGACCAGACCCTTACCAGTGCAGCCTGGCCAAACAGGTACAGTTATAGATCTGATCTATATATATACATATCAGAAATAATCTTTCTTGCTAAAAGCTTCTATATACTAATAAGCAAATTTATCAAAAAGGCATTCAGGTTCACTCAGCTTCCTGAAATGGCTCTTGGGTCACCTCCACCCCCTGTCCCACCAAGAACAGGCCCTCCTCCTGAGTCATCTCTGCAGCGGTCAGAAAATATCCACATTCTTAGATTTTTGTTCTGGTAGTGTCCAATGCACAAGTTTATACAGCACTTATTAAAATAATATTTCCCATTATTTAGTATCGTTTCAAATTCAACTGACTTTCTGTCTTCCGTGGCTCACAAGAGGACGTTCAGAATACAAACAAGACAAATAAATGTGGAAAAAGCTATAAAAAAAAAGATAATAATAATAATAATAATAATAATAATAATAATAATAATAATAAATAAAGGACAGAAAAATTACAATTAAAGTAGTGCATATGATCTGTGTTCAATATTCTACAATCTTATGAAAGTTTGTCATGGAGTCATTATTTAATTAAAAAGAAAACATGTTTGCTTAATATTGGTTAAAGTTCTGTATTCATGTCAATCATGGTGTCATTTGTTGTTGTAACGGATCTCACTCAAAATTTTGGTCTATTCCAAATACTAAATACCAAGATATATAGGCTACTGTATACCCCAAATCAGACAGAAAATACAGAGATATTAATGTTTGCTCATATTGCATATTATATATATATAGCATATTGACTTTACTAGTAAATGAATACTGTCACCTGGTGGTGAAACCATGTCAATGTATGTATAAAATTGTTTTTCAGGTCATCTTCTGAACTTGATCCGAAGGATCATTGCTCTGAGTCGTCAGTGCCGCGTCAGCATGACAGCGCCCCCTACAAACCAAAAGCCAGGGCGCCACTCCCACCTATCACTACTGAGCCCATTCCCAACCACTCAGGTTAGTGTGCGTGATTATATGGGTTTATGCAGGTCTGTGTACACTAGTTTGTGTCTGTCTAGGACCATTGATGGCACATGTAGGATACTTTAAACTGTGAACCATGTTGAGGAGAGTTTGGCTGCTTCATTTTTAAATGATCAGACCAAATATTTTTACCTGTTTTATTGTTAATTTTCACTGAGGAAAAAAATATATAAAAAAGAAGATGAAAACAAAGAGTTTAGAATAATAAGACCCTATAGTATAGGCTATTACCAATAAAATTAAATCAGTATCAACAAAATACAATTTTGCATGCTGATTCATTCAGAACTATTTCTATTGGGAAAATCCTGAGAATATTGTCTCTAAATGTAACTCACAACCTTCCAAACTTCTTGTAAATTAAAATTTTATATAAAGTTAACATCACATTTGCAATATGATAGTTGAGGAAAAAGCATGCTTGCTCGTGTGAAATTAACAATGTAATTTAGAAATATAGCACAAACACTTGCCTCAATTTATTGGATTTGGGGGCTATTCAAACTGCATTCTACTGGGCTACATTACACAATAAACATATACACTTCTCAAGTTGTTTTTTTGTTTTTTGAAAAGTGAGTGACTTTTATAATTAGAGTATTATCATAGACAATGCATATATTGCCCACCACTACAAAACTCTCATCCTTTTTTGTCCCACAGGAAACCCCATGACAGCAGTGTACGCCATCCCAGCCACTCGTCCAGGATACACAGGATATTTCATCTCCACGCCACCCTCCTCCTACCACAGCCCATCCTGGATGTCTTATCCCCCTGAACCCGAGGATGTGCCTCCTCAGTGGGCCGAATCTGTAAGAATTAATTTTTCATACAGTCCTTTATCATGTGTCCAATTCTGCTTCACAAACTGGGTTGCATCCAAAGACCCCAATGTTACAGTGCATGCACCATTAAAACAATTTAATGTGGAATAAACCTCATGGACTGCAACCATGGGAAGCAGAACTGGTCTGTCACATGTGCCTCTATAAATTGTTCTGAATTTAGGGGGCATTCTGTCAGATCATGTGACCTGCCTTCGGGTACAAGACTCGTCTTTTTGGATTGTCCTTCTTATCCCTGTTTGTGTGTGCCTGCATTCACATGGTGTCTTTTTGCAGAACCAGTGTCATTTAGAAACCATTTGCTGAACTGAATTTATCGGTGACGTTGAGTGGAAACAACAAATTCCCAGGGTAGATGAGCACATTTCTTCAAATGAAACACTTTTCTTTTTTTCTTCTTCTTCTTTTCTCTGTCATGAGCAGGGTTGTGTGCCATTCAGAATCAAATTGTGAATTCCAGGTTTTGAATTGAGGAAAGCAAAAACAGATGAAAAATTTAAGTAGAATTAAACAAATAATGACATTCACTGCTTGGCTATCTATAGGATAAAATGTATATATCCTATAGATATAGCCAGGTTCATATTCATATTCTGATATTGCATTTGTACTACAATTTAAAAACATTCTTAAGAAAAAAATGCATCATAACTGCCTTTTTATCTCGTTTTTTTTTTTTAGATTGTACAAAACTTTTTTTTTTTACTTCTATAACCTAATCTAATGAATTTCTTCTTTTTTGATGTTTATATTTATTTTCATAAATGAATTAGAAAACAATTTGATTTGCATTTTTCATTGGCACTTGTCAAAATTAAAACAGTCAAATATTTTGATAATTTTGCATTTAGTTCAAATAAATAAGTCTAATGATTATTAGGGGAAATGTATTTTACATATCAGGGAATAAGTATGCATAACTTGTCAAGATTAATTATTAAATTAATTTATTAAATAATCAAGTAAGGTGGACTAATGTGTTGGTCTAATGAGTTTTGTGTGACCGTTGAATATCACTGAATGGCAATTTAGTACATAAATCATATTGTGGGGTGGCCAATTAAATTCCAATTTACACTCAAAAGGGAGTCTTTTTTAAAAAAATTCTGAATTATGCCCAACCCTGGTGACAAGGTGACCCTTGTTCAAAGTGTTTTTGATTTCATAATTCATAGTTTAATGAAAATGATCGCATCACACAATTCAAACTTGTTTGAATGGAGTGTCACTAATTTTACTTTGAAGTATATCCTTAAGATTTTCGTTTTCCTTTTCGTGAGTGTCGTCCTTGTGCATCTGTCTGTTGGTTCCCTTTTAAACTGTAGAAATTGGTCAACTGCAGCACAGATCAAGACTCACTAGAAATAACAATACACCCTAGCTGACTTGTTTGAGAGCAGGCCTTGTTGAATGCTACATGTTTTCTCTTTCAGATGCCCCTACCAGGCTACGCAGAGGCCTTTCCTCATCCTCATTATCCTCAGGGCAGCCCTCTCCTGTGGCACCACCGCCAAGCTATTCAGGGTGGTCTAGACAATCCACCCTCCTCCTCCACTGCAGTGTCCCAGCAGAGTCTCGCAGAGCCCGGAGATCCGATCAGCCCTGACACCCCCCTCAGTAGCCTTTCCACTTCAGCCCTAGTCAAAGCCATCCGTGATGAGGTGGCCAAACTGGCCAAGAAGCAAGCAGACATGTTTGAGTTCCAGGTGTAGAACATTCTGGTAGAACATTCCATGAATTCACCAGCTGCACTGAGAATGAATAGCATAATACATTTACAACTTCAGATTTCACTGGATTAAGTCATATTTCACTGGATACTTTTTTCCCCCTTTCAGTGAAACACCTGCTTGCATTTTAATAAAGTTTTTGTGTGGTTCTTTTTGCCATTGTACTATAACATCAATATGTAATTAAACATTTGCTTTATTGTAGTGTAACATTAATATGTATTTAAAGTTTTTTTTAATGGGACAGTATGGAAATCTATAGTTTTCTCATTTTAGCTGTGTTGTATTTTATGAAACCTGGCATGGTAATTAAAGTCCACCTACAATTAAAAATTAATGTCGTTAATTATACACCCTCATGTTGTTCAAAACCCATAATGAAGCATAAACGAAGATATTTTTTATATGCTCCTTTGTACATCCATTGAATGTCCAGTCACCCAAAATTGGCAAGCTTTAAAAAGTTCATAAATACATGGTAAAAGAAACCCGTATGATCCAAATCTCTGAAGAGACGCTAAAGAGATTGCTATATATTAAGAACAGATTTAATTTATGCTTTTGTTAACATATGAGCAGTTATCAGTGCACATTCATATAGCACACATGCACAAGCACATTAAAGCTTCTTCAACCTTGGTAAGGTTACTCACATTTCAAGAGTCAAGCAAGTACTGTACGTTTGACAAAAATGACGATAGAATATTATTATCTTCAATTATGTTCTAAAGACAAGCAAAAGTATTGGTTTTGTAACAATGTGAAGGTATGCAAATTAATTGTGAATATTATTATCATTTTTTTTTTCTCTACTATCTAAAGTAGAAACACACTGAACAGTTTTTAAACAACTAACAGTAATTTCCAAAGCTCGATAAGTCAAGTCAACTGGGTGCAATTTATAATGAAATACAATTCATAGCAATAAATTCATATATGGTTTTGTGCCTGCAGAAGCCCTAAGATTTAAATTTAAACCAATTTTTTTTTTTTTTTTTTTTTTGTTAACTGAAAGTGATGCTACTGTACATGTTGGACACTTCCCATGTAGATATCCTTGTGTGGGCATACGTAGGGTGAACTAACAGTTTAACACTACATCCTATTGAGTAGTTTGTGCATCTATGCTGGCTACATGACCTGCCCAGAAACCTTAGTGGCACCCGTGCCGTCAGTCTTGTTTTCATTCATGTAAAAACAAAAATGTCTTCTACCTTGAATAAGGCCCATGGCAGCAAACTTTTAAGTGCTTAATTAATTTACATATTCAACAGAAGGAATGTGTTATGCTTTAATAGCTTGATATATAACAATACACCCTGTAAAATTGTTCTGTTAAAGGTGCTAATATAGGTGTACTGCTTCGTCATTGGTGGAGTGAAATATAAAAGAGCTTTATGATGATCACGTGAATGAGTCACATTATTTAAAAAAAAAAAAAAAAAAGTATACACATCTGCTTTATATCCATATGCCAACACAATTTACTTTAGATCAATGTTTGATTAGTTTATTAGTCAATTATGCATAGATCAAAATTACACATACATTTTTTGACTTTAAGTCTGATAAATTTTTGAAAAAGTACACATAAGTTACTTATGATAACTGTCATCTCAAAGATGTTCCAGTATTTTCATTGCCAACTTGGCCCATGTCATCTGCCAAAATAAAACTATTAATTTTAGCAATTAACTATTAATTAGCTTGAGCATGTTGTGTACCATGAAGTGGCTAATGAAAACAGAAGAGATTTACTGTAAATTGAGTTTTATAAAATGTATGTATAAGCAGTTTTCCCTGAAGGGGCAACAGTAATGCATCATACTTGTATAACGTACATTTTAATAACTAGGTTTGTTTTTAATTGTATTTATTTATTTATTTTTTACATACAATCCCTACATTCTCTCCCAAACATTTCTTCAACTGAAAACATTTAAATGTTTAAAATGTGGTCAATTTTGTAACAAATAATAATGTAAAAACACTGTAATGTCTTATTATTGTTTACATTTATTTGTTTATTTTTAATAATTGTTCAGAGGCAGCTTGAAAAAGTAATATACAGTTTACTCACATGACTTAAACACACAAATGTAAAAAATACTATATAAACAGTGAAAATGAACTTTGAAATATGGTGATTGCTGTCGGCTGCATGAAGTTACTATATTCCCAATAAGATCTGGTGATTACACTCAAATCCTTTGCACATGCCTTTGTCATTTATTATTATTATTATTATTATTATTATTATTATTATTATTATTTATTTCCATATGTTTAGTTTGTTGATATAAGTTGATATAAAACCAATGTATTGCCATTAATTTTCATTTTGAACCACATATCTAATAAAGCACTATCAAAAAGTGTGTTTGAGCTATTTCCAACAAGACATTTTGCAATAAAAGATAACAGAATGAAAAATTTTCTCGTTTGTTGAACTTTTTAAACAATTTTATTTTGTTCCCTACATGGCTTAGACCAGTGGTTCCCTATCTGTCGGTCACTACGAGTTATGTCGACCGACAAATGGGGTCTCACTTGGGAGGCCAATCATCTCTGATTTTAAGAGAAAACGCCAATGAAATTGGCAAGTGGATTAACACACCTGAGCCACTCCCCGTGCCAGCGGGTATAAATAGGGCGACAGGTGCATCCACTCATTAGATTTTTGCTTCGGAGCCGAGTAGTCGATGAAGAAGATCACTACAAAGCCATTCATCTTTGTTTTTGGTAGAGCTGTTCCTGGTCGGTGTGACGGCGCGTTACAGTGGTGTCCCTGCGAGCGGCGATTCCCCTGGGCGCTTCGGCTAAAAGAGACAGTTCTCTAAAAGAGCAAATCACGGACGATTCGCGTCTTTTTCAAGATGCCGTTTCGTCCGTGTCCTTCTGGATGCGGTCGTTTCCTGTCTTCGGTTGACGGTCACGAGCGTTGTCTGCAGTGTCTGGGCGTCCAACACGCTGAGGCTGCGCTCGTGGATGATTCATGCGTCTACTGTGGGCGTATGAACATGGCAGCGCTGCGATCGCGTCTCTCACTCCTCAAGGGGAGTGCAGCAGACCCCTCTGTCGCCACCCGTCCCGGTCTCTCTGGCTCGAGCAGAGGGCCGCCGGCTGGCGCTCTGGGAGATCTGAGGATCACAGTGAGAGCTTCTCCGCCGGGCCACGCCCCACGGACCTCTCACTCCTCACGCAGCGACTGTCCCGTGCAGCTGCCGATTGATTCTGCTGGGCCGTCTCACAGCGGTCCCAGCGTGTCTTTCGGTGCGCCGCCCGAGGACCAGATGTCGATTGCTGCATCGGGGGATGGGTTATCGACCTCTGAGGATGAAGGTTCGGCGGGGCTGCCCCCCTCGGGTGTTGTCGCTACTGCCGAATCGGACTTGGAGTTGTCGGCCATGCTTGCCCGGGCAGCCGTGAGTATCGGACTGGAGGTGACTACACCGCCCAGTCCCGAGCCCTCACGGCTGGATGATTGGTTTCTCGGCGCGGGACGCGGCTCACAACCTCGTTCTGCTCCGGTGCCTTTCTTCCCGGAGGTGCATGAAGAGGTGACGAAGTCGTGGACGGCCCCTTTCACGGCCAGAAGCCGCTCTTCTCCCTCTTCCATCCTCACCACCCTCGATGGCGGGGCAGCCAGGGGGTACGTAGAGGTTCCCCAGGTGGAGAAGGCGGTTGCGGTGCACTTGTGCCCACAAAACGCCGCCACTTGGAGGAATCGTCCGCGCCTCCCGTCCAAGGCCTGTAAGCTGACGGCCGCACTCGCTGCCAAGGCTTACAGTGCTGCGGGCCAAGCTGCCTCTGCCCTGCATGCCATGGCTATCCTGCAGGTACACCAAGCCAAGGCACTCAAAACCATGCACGAGGGTGGTACCGACCCGGGGTTGATGCAGGAGCTGCGCACGGCGACCGACTTCGCCTTACGGGCAACGAAGGTCACGGCGCGGTCCCTCGGGAAGGCGATGTCCACGCTGGTGGTCCAGGAGCGGCATCTCTGGCTGAACCTGGCTGAGATGAGGGACATGGACAAAGCGCGCTTTCTCGACGCCCCCATCTCCCAGGCAGGCCTGTTCGGCGACACTGTCGAGGACTTTGCCCAGCAGTTCTCGGCGGTACAGAAGCAGACTGAGGCCATCCAGCACATCCTGCCCCGACGTGTCTCTCCGGCTGCCACCGTTCCGTCGCGGGTAGCGCCTCAGCCTGCTCGTCGCCGTGGGCGCCCCCCTGCGTCCTCTACGCCAGCTCCGCCCCGTGCTGAGAGTTCTTCGAGGCCGGCGCGTCGAGCCCCGCGCAGGAGAGCGGCGCCCCCCGTGTCACTCCCGGCTGCGAAGTCCTCCAGGAAGTCGACCAAGCGGCCCTGACACGGGCAACTCGGAGATGCGGAGAACTGCTCTTCAGGAGATGGCGAAGACAGCGCCACTCCTTCCCCCGGAGGAGGGCCGGGCGGAGAATCTTCAGTTTCTGTTTTGTTCTGTTCCGCCACTGGCCGGAGTCTCCTTCCTCCGAGTTGCAAGGCTCGTGGCTTGACAATGAGCGACGCACAGCTTCCTCACTCTCACCCACGACGCCCCCTTTCGCCAGCGGCCAAGAGGTCGCGGTTCGGAGACGCAACGCCTCTCCACGCGTCTCTGGCCAGTTCCTCCGGGAACACGAGGAGTGTGGTTGCGATGACCCAGGACGCTGTGCCTTCTGGGCCTTGCGGCACGACTCCCCATCGCTGCACCACTGCGGGTATGTCGACTGTCCCTTTGGTGCCACTTGTACGGTATCTGGGAGCGTGGCTTGCGCTGCCCAACCCGTCACGCTGGCTCATCCGGACGGTTCGACTCGGCTATGCGATTCAATTCGCCCGGCGACCCCCCAAGTTCAATGGCGTGCTCGAGACTTCGGTGGCAGTCCAGGACGCCCCTGTCTTGCGCGAGGAGATTGCTGTCCTCCTGGCGAAGGATGCAATCGAGCCGGTCCCTCCAGCCGAGATGAGGACGGGGTTTTACAGCCCTTACTTCATCGTGCCCAAGAAGAGCGGTGGCCTTCGACCTATCCTGGATCTGCGAGTCTTGAATCGGGCCCTACACAAGCTCCCGTTCAGGATGTTGACGCAGAAACGCATTATCAAATGCGTCCAGCCCCAGGACTGGTTTGCAGCGATCGACCTGAAAGACGCGTACTTTCATGTCTCTATCCTCCCTCGTCACAGACCGTTCCTGCGCTTTGCTTTCGAGGGTCAGGCATGGCAGTACAAGGTCCTCCCCTTCGGGCTCTCCCTGTCCCCCCGTGTCTTCACGAAGGTCGCGGAGGGCGCCCTTGCCCCACTTTGGGAAGTGGGCATCAGGATCCTCAACTATCTCGACGACTGGCTCATTATGGCCCGGTCCCGAGAAGAGTTGTGCGATCACAGGGACTTCGTGCTTCGGCACCTCAGTCAGTTGGGGCTTCAGGTCAACCGAGAGAAGAGCAAGCTCTCCCCTGTGCAGAGAATCTCTTATCTCGGTATGGAGTTAGACTCGGTGAGTATGACGGCACGTCTCACCAGCGAACGTGCCCACTCAGTGCTGAACTGCCTGAGTTCCTTCAGAGGCAGGACAGTGGTACCACTGAAACACTTTCAGAGGCTCCTGGGGCATATGGCATCCGCAGCCGCAGTCACGCCGCTCGGATTGCTTCATATGAGACCACTTCAGCACTGGTTACACTCCCGAGTCCCGAGATGGGCATGGCGCCGCGGTACACATCGTGTCACCATCACACTGATGTGTCGCCGCCTATTCAGTCCTTGGTCGGACCTTGCCTTTCTACGGGCCGGTGTGCCCTTGGAACAAGTGTCCCGGCACGTTGTTGTCACAACAGATGCCTCCAACTCGGGCTGGGGCGCGACATGCAACGGGCAGGCAGCCTCAGGGTCCTGGACAGGACCTCGACTGCTTTGGCACATCAACTGCCTGGAGTTGCTGGCAGTGCATCTAGCTTTGCGACGGTTTCGTCCGCTAGTGCTGGACAAGCACGTGTTGGTCCGCACGGACAACACTGCGGCTGTTTCGTACATCAACCGACAAGGCGGGTTACGATCACGCCGCATGTCTCAACTCGCCCGTCATCTCCTCCTCTGGAGTCAGACGTGGCTCAAGTCGCTGCGCGCTGTCCACATCCCGGGGGAGCTCAATCGTGCAGCCGACGCGCTCTCACGACAGCTCACTTTCCCCGGGGAATGGCGACTCCATCCCCAGACGGTCCAGCTGATTTGGAGTCGATTCGGGGAAGCCCAGGTAGACCTGTTCGCTTCCCACGAGTCCTCCCACTGCCAGCTGTACTATTCCCTGTCCCAGGCCCCCCTGGGCACAGATGCACTGGCACACAGCTGGCCTCGGGCTTTACGCAAGTATGCGTTTCCCCCAGTGAGCCTGCTCGCACAGACACTGTGCAAGGTCAGGGAGGACGAGGAACAGGTCCTGTTGGTTGCGCCTTACTGGCCCACCCGGACCTGGTTTTCGGAACTCATGCTCCTCGTGACAGCCCCTCCCTGGCGCATCCCCCTGAGGAGAGACCTTCTCTCTCAGGGGCTTGGCACCATTTGGCACCCGCGTCCAGATCTCTGGAACCTCCACGTGTGGCTTCTAGACGGGACGCGGCAGACCTAAGTGATCTGCCCCCAGCAGTGGTAGACACTATCACTCAGGCTAGAGCCCCTTCTACGAGGCAGGCCTATGCTCTGAAGTGGAGTCTGTTCACGAATTGGTGTTCTTCTCACCGAGAAGACCCCCGGAGATGCCCGGTCAGAGTCGTGCTTTCTTTCCTGCAAGGTAGGCTGGAGCGTGGGCTGTCACCCTCCACCCTGAAGGTGTATGTGGCTGCCATTGCAGCACATCACGATGCAGTGGACGGCCGGTCCCTGGGGAGGCATGACCTGATCGTTAGGTTCCTGAGGGGTGCCAGAAGGTTACATCCTCCTAGGACACCCCTGATTCCCTCCTGGGACCTCTCTATTGTCCTGGCGGGACTTCAGAGGGGTCCCTTTGAGCCGCTGGATTCGGTTGAGCTGAAGTTCCTGTCTCTCAAGACAGCGCTCCTGATCGCGCTCACTTCCATCAAGAGGGTCGGGGACCTCCAAGCATTTTCGGTAAGTGAAGAGTGCCTTGTGTTCGGGCCGGCCTACTCTCACGTTGTCCTGAGACCCCGGCCTGGATACGTGCCCAAGGTTCCCACCACTCCCTTCCGAGACCAGGTGGTGAACCTGCAAGCGCTGCCCCTGGAAAAGGCAGATCCAGCCTTGTCGTTGCTGTGTCCCGTAAGAGCGCTCCGCATATACGTGGACCGCACCCAGAGCTTCAGAAGCTCTGAGCAGCTCCTGGTCTGCTTTGGAGGTCAGCAGAAGGGGAAGGCTGTCTCTAAGCAGAGGTTGGCCCACTGGATAGTGGACGCCATCGCCTTGGCTTACCATTCCCAAGGCGAGCCGTGCCCCCTGGGGGTGAGGGCCCACTCCACACGGAGTGTGGCCTCCTCCCATGCGTTGGCGCACGGCGCCTCTCTGGCAGACGTTTGTCGAGCTGCGGGCTGGGCGACACCTAACACCTTTGCGAGGTTTTACAACCTCCGTGTAGAGCCAGTTTCCTCCCGTGTGTTGGGTAACAGGTAATTGGCGGGAAGGGCTGGCTGGGTGTCTCGCTTGCTGCGCCATTCCCCCTAACACGGGGATGTGAGCGCCTTCTTCTCCCAGTAGAGTTCCCCGGTTGGCGTACCCTGGTCGAGCATCCTCCAGCACCCTCGGCGTCAGACTTGGCGGAGCAGTCTGTCGCCAGGCCCAGTACTGGCGTTAGCATGCCCGGAGCCGGTCAGCCCCTGTACTGGGCTAGGTGTCCATATGGCTGGGTTCCCTACGGGTAATCCCATATGTGTATTCTTCCACGGTAAGGTTTCCCTCTTGGCAAACCCGTGTCTTCCCTTGACAGATCGCTCTGTCAGTCTCTTCTGGCAGCCGTTCCATCCCTACTCCAAGGTAGGACCTGCCTCAGAGACCCTTTCCATATGTAGTACTGCCCCCTGGGTCAGTCCATATCGGTATATCCACATGTCACCTCCCTACGGGTAGGATGTGGTCTCCGTAGCGACCTTTCCTAAAGGCTCGCTTCCCCATTGTCTTGCCAGCTGAAAGAACAAATAGGGAAGATTTGAAGCAATCTTTCACTGAAGGTTGAAATCCCTTCCATTTACTTTATGTGGGCGGAACAGCAGCATGGCCTTCTCCAGCAGCGATGTACTCACCCTTTGGCCCCTTCGGTACCAAGGTCAGTGAATTTGCGCTGGGGCTTTGGGAAGGTTACGACCTTAAGCGTAGCTTTTGTAGCACGCCAAGGCTTGTCAACAATTGCAGCGCCTCAGGGTTGTGACGAGGTTCAGGTTATGGCGTTTTCCATAGGACCCCATTTGTCGGTCGACATAACTCGTAGTGACCGACAGATAGGGAACGTCTCGGTTACGTACGTAACCCTCGTTCCCTGATGGAGGGAACGGAGACGTTATGTCCCCATGCCACAACCTTGAACCATTCGCTGTTGCCGGGACACGTTCTCGGCTCCTCAGCGTAAAACCTAATGAGTGGATGCACCTGTCGCCCTATTTATACCCGCTGGCACGGGGAGTGGCTCAGGTGTGTTAATCCACTTGCCAATTTCATTGGCGTTTTCTCTTAAAATCAGAGATGATTGGCCTCCCAAGTGAGACCCCATTTGTCGGTCGACATAACGTCTCCGTTCCCTCCATCAGGGAACGAGGGTTACGTACGTAACCGAGACGTTCTCACCACCATGCTGAACACAGTTTAATAATAAAAAAATAATAATAAATTTCAGTTTTACAATTTATTTTAGGTTTTACATTAATTTAAAAATGTACTAAACAAATATAAGCTATAATGTTTTGTTATGTAAAATATATATCTTTTTCACACTGTATATTATTTTAAGACACAAGCAAGTAATTAAAGTTACGCATTTAACAAACACTTTGGTAGAATTCAGTTCAAATAGTCATCAGCAGCCATAAGTTTTGTAAAATTGAGCATCGGAATGGACACATTTGTTATTAAGGGGAAAAAATGCAGGTGAAAGAACACATACAAACAAGAGTAGTCGCAGCAGTGAAGGAAGGAGAGTGCTGGACTTTCGGTATCAGCTTTCGGTTTGCCTTCCACTCACTTGAATATATTTAGTCCATCCCCCCCCCCCCCCCCTTTCCCAAAACAGCTTATAATCTACTACTGTTTCAACTATATTAAAATAGTTCAGTTTTTGTATGTAATGGCAAAGTGATTACATTTCATTTCATTAATTGTGTCAAGTCTGAGGAGGAGGGGCTGGATGAAAAAATACCCTCTCTAAAATTTTGAATTTGGACTGCAATACCTAGTTCAACCACTCTGTGTCAATTTTAAATTACTACTTAACAAAATAAATAAAAAACTTTCATTGTAATCATAATCCTTAAAGATGCACTTCTGTCTAAAGGCATGTCTGAGGAGATGGTGAGTCAGGATCGGCAACTTCATCCTTGCAACACCGACTCAGAAAACAGAAAGCAGAACTGTTCAGCTGTGCTGACAGGACATCGATATTTGATATTAATTTGGATCAACATAGGCTACATTTGTGAACGCACATTTTCTGCAATGTCATGCACCAAGTCAAACTTCTGTGCGTCAGTGTAATATTCACGTAAGCACTGAATATTTGCGATACTGAATTACGGCATGACAGCGAGTTGCTGTGGGATTATTGGCTTGGCGCCAGTTGTATGTGGCATGTGAATACTGCTGCACGTTTAGTTAGTTAATTTCAAATTGGACACTGGAGCACAGGTAAATGCAATTCCATTGCACACATTTAATAAGCTACAAGCTCAGAGCAAGCTCACACCAACTAAGCGCAGCCTCACATGATATGGTGGTCAAATGCACGCAGTAAAAGGGACATGTGCGCTGCCGTGCATATACAAAGACAGGGAATGAACTGATGACCTTTTACATAGTCGACACGCAAGCACCGCCTGTGTTAGGTCTAAAAGCATGTCTGGACCTGGACTTAATCAAGCTAGTGCTCTCAGTGAATGCACTTAAAGAAGACAAGTCCATCATGGAGGAATATGCTGATGTATTTGATGGCATTGAATTATTTCCAGGGGAATGCACAATCCATCTAAAACCCGATGCAACCCCAGTTGTTTACCCACAAAGGAGAATACCACTGGCTCTACGTGGCAGACTGAAAGAAGAGCTGCAAAATATGGAAAAACAAGGAGTCATATTCAAAGTAAGGGAGCCCACTGACTGGGTAAATGCACTTGTGGTCGTGGAAAAACCGAGAACCGGCAAACTCAGAATATGCTTGGATCCCCGCAACCTCAATAAAGCTATCAAGTGTCCACATTACCCCTTGCCAATAATACTGTAGAAGACATCACACCCAAGCTAACAGGTGCGAAATACTTCAGTGTTTTATAAAACTTATAGAAGAATCTTCCAAGTTGACGACATTCAACACTGTATTTGGACGATACAGATTTCGGCGTCTTCCATTTGGCATAATTTCAGCTCAGGATGAATTTCAGCGCAAAATCGACGAGACATACGAAGGTATAAATGGTGTCGTTGCGATCGTTGATGACATTCTGGTTTATGGACAGACCAAAAAGGAACATGATGACAACTTACACGCAATGTTGCAAAGGTCCCGTGAGAAAGGTGTGAAGCTCAACCCTTAGAAAAGCATTGTGAGTGCTACTGAAGTTTGCTATTTCGGTCACTGTTTATCTGCTGAAGGAGTCAATCCAGACCCTGAAAAGGTCTCAGCAATCAAGCACATGGAGCCACCAAAGACCAAAGCGGAGCTCGAAACAGTCCTGGGAATGGTAAATTACCTGTCCAAGTTTGCACCCTGCTTATCGGACATTAATGCACCACTTCGGCAACTCCTCAAACAGTCCAGCGAGTTCATATGGGATTCAAAGCACCACACCGCATTCCAAAAAATGAAAGATCTCATAACTAAGGAACCGGGACCAGTACTTGCATACTATGACCCACAGAAAGAACTGCACCTTCAAGTGGACGCATCGAAATATGGCCTCGGTGCTGTCCTACTGCAGGACGGGAAGCCGCTCAGCTATGCGTCAAGGTCACTGACCGAATGTGAAGTTAGCTACGCTCAAATAGAGAAGGAGCTCTATGCGGTCTTATTCGGCTGTAAGTGCTTTCATCAGTACATGTATGGCCGGAAAGTCACAGTGGAGTCCTATCACAAGCCGCTTGAATCAGTGATGAAAAAAACACTAGCCACAGCTCCGCCGCGACTTCAAAGAATGATCCTACAACTTCAGAAATATGACATCACCATCACACACTGGCCAGGAAAAGAGATTCCTGTGGCAGATACCCTCTCTAGAAAGTTCACCGAGACAGAGCACGACAGTCTTAGCAAAGGAATGGACATGCAAATTCACATGGTTTACAAAAGCTTACCTGTTAGTGATGCAAAGCTGCAACAGATCCGTGCCGAGACTGAGTCAGACAGCCAGCTTGTCCAGCTAAGACAGGTGATTCTGGATGGATGGCCCGGAGAAAGGAGAAAATGCCCCACAGACATCTGTGGCTTTTGGAATTTCCGAGATGAACTATCATTGACAAATGGAATCATTCTCAAAGGTGAGAAAATAGTCATACCCACCTCACTCAGAGAAGATATGCTCACACGCATTCACTTCGGTCATATGGTCATTGAGAAGTCAAAGCAAAGAGCATGAGATGTGTTATTCTGGCCAGGGATGTGTAAACAGATAGAACGAATGGTTGAGAGATGTGATACGTGCCTGGAGCGACGTTGTTCAAACACCAAGGAGCCTATGCTTTCTCACAAAATACCAACCAGACCGTGGCAGGTAATAGCTTCAGACCTCCTTACCTGGAACAACGAAGAATATATGGTTACAGTAGACTACTATAGCTGTTTTTTTTAATTGGAAAAACTCAACACGACCACGGCTGCCACTGTCATCAGCAAACTCAAAGTCATCTTCGCGAGACATGGCATTCCAGAAAAAGTAGTTTCAAGGCAAGGAGTTTGAAGACTCCCAAAGACATGGGGTTTCACCCACACCACCACTAGCCCCCATTATCCCCAGAGCAATGGCTTGGATGAGAAGACTGGGCAGAAAGTCAATCTTGACAAAAGCCAAGATGGACAGGAATGATCCCTATCTCAGTTTTGTTAGAGTATAGGAATACACCTGTTGACAACTTCAAATCGCCTGCCCAGCTTCTCGTGAGTCGCAGACTGCGATCCATACTGCCAACAACCAACAAACAGCTCCTACCTGAAAATGTCAGTTTCGCAGAGGCATGCTCCAAAAGAATAAAACAGCAGCAGAAAAAGTATTATGATCGTTCGACTCGTCCACTTTCACAGCTTCATACTGGACAATCCGTTCGGATACAAGAGAATGGCCTTTGGAAACCAGCTGTTGTTGTCCACCCTGCCAATACACAAAGATCCTATCATGTTTGTACTTCAGATGGTCGGGTGTATTGCAGAAACCATTGTCATCTTCTCAGCACAAAAGAGGAGCCTGTGGAAAACACTTGCGTTTCTGCAAACATAGAGGAAGAGCAAAACACCAAATCCTCATCAATGCTTCAGATACACCCTGAAGTACCAGCACAGCGTTCAAGTGACAGAGAGGTCCAGCCCATACAATACCATACCAGATCGGGTCGAGCAGTGCGTCCAAGAGCAATTGTTTTTTTCTTTTTCTTTGTAATTCACCTGGGGTGTAGGTGGATTGCTGCTCCTGTGAGAGAAAATGGAATCTAAGATCTGGTATGGGCTGTCTTAGAACCATAGACATTTCGTTCCTAAATATTGTCCTAAATGATGTGCTTCTTTAAGTGTCAGATGTGTGGAGATGCTTCGTGAAATGCAGCAACCTCTATTTATGATAGAGTAATGTTTGAGTAGTTTGAATATGATTGATGCATATATATATGTTTTGTTTTTCTTTAAAAGAAAGGGGATGTAATATTCACATAAGCACTGAATATTTGCAACACTGATTTACGGTATGACAGCGAGTTGCTGTGGGATTATTGGCTTGGCGCCAGTTGTATGTGACATCGGAATACTGCTGCACATTTTCCAGTAAAGCTCCAAGTTTGTTCGGTACTCGCTGTACGTCTCCTTATTTTGCACGCCCTGTGCAACATATAATAAATGAAGAACAAGACAGTCAGTGTGGAAGATTTTTATTGGTCAATATGTCAACTAATCAGGCATAATCAATGTGAATCTAGCCATTTATGTATCAAGTTATTCTACTGTTATAATCATGCATTTGACTGTATGTAGAGGCCTGCCTGAGAATGGAATGTGCAGAGAGTGCTGGGGGTATAGTATATGGTGCAGCTGCACACTCTATTTGGACATATGACAAAATATATGATCAGACCTCCTTGGTGCAGACATTACCAAAATACAGCATATAGTAAAGTTGGACACCCTATTTTGACATAAGACAAAATATATGATTAGGACTCCTCGTTTCACTTAAAATAAATTCTACATCCTAAAAGCAAGCTGGAGACAGCCATAAAAGGTAAAAGAGTTGATAAACAGAACCATATGTATGAAATGTATTGAACATGGGCATCAAATTGCCTGAGTTTTTAGAATGCAGAAGACGTGGAGGATTATAATGTAACAGGAGCACATTCAAATACGGAGGTGCTAAACCATTCAGGGCTTTACAAGTAATAAGCGATATTTTAAAATCTATACAATGTTTGATAGGGAGCCAATACAGACTGCAACTTACAATTACAACTTCATTGTGCTGTAACTCCTTTCGAGCGGAATTTCACAAAATTATGTGTACATATAATATAGGAAACCGGCCTATGTCAACATATGTCACATATATGTCACCTATGTCACATATTAAAAACATATATTAAAATATATATGTTTATATAGGTTCTTTCCATGTGGGACTGTACTGGTGCTTATGTTAGACTTACAAATACACTTACAAATGTCTAAGTGTCATTCCATTACATATATTGAACGGGGCTGGAATTCAGCGTCACATTTTGTTTTATGAATGTTTATCCACTCACATTCTGCCAATGTGAACTGAAAACAGTACTTTGTCTTCACTCCCTCTCTAAATTTTCCATATTCATGATCCTCACCACATCTAGTACCATCTCTTTCCTTTGTAAATTCAACATCATGTGCAAATTCCTGATTAAATATGTGCTCTCTTATATCTCATAAATCCATAATATAATTCATTCTGTCATAATCTTTGTCTCAGACTCAACCAAACAGCAGTCCCTCCAGAAAAACGTGGATTATTTTTGTGATTGTTGCGGGCAAAAATCCTTGATTTTGCGGCAGGATTCTTAAAAAATGCGATGGAATATGCGGGATATTTTTGCAATCTTATGCGATGAAATTGCGGGAACTTGCAAAAACTGTGATTTGATGAAAAAGAGAAAAAAATAGAAAAAAAGGTGCCCCCCCCCCAACACCCTGTTCTCACTAGGCTACTACCTTACTGTAAAGAGTCATTTCTTATGACTTCCTATGATAAGCAAGCATACTAAATCACATAATATTTAAGTTCTCATTCTGTTTTATTTCAGACCTTAATCAACACATGGCTCAAACTTACAAAACATTGAGTCAAACAAGTTCTCTAGCTTTACAAAAGGAATATTCAACAACTTCAGTAAAAATGAATACAAATAAAATATACACACAAATATACAATATACAAACGCAATATAAATCATTTTACATACTACTAATATACTTACAACTGTAAGGTTTTGGTACTATTCTGTAACAAAAAAGTACAATCTTACAACTGTAGAGGTGCATCAACTTCTGAATGAAACTACAACAGTCCACTGTGAAAATGAAAACTAACTGCGTAGCCTAACACTGGCCTATCATTCGCCATCCTCATCCTCATCCTCATCCCTCTCTCAAAATAATTTGCCCCCACTGTCATACACACCGGGTAACTGCTTCGTGCGGTCTTTTGCGCTTATTTTTGTTGGCAGATGAGAATGATTTGCGTCCTGGTTTTCACCACGGGCTTCACAGATGATCTCCCAAAACCTTTTGTTAGCTTTAGCAGATCAAATCTCTTCCTCTACTCCCACAACAAGTACCACTACATTAATCAAGTCTGCTTTTGGATCTATGTACACATCTTCTCTTTCCTCACTCTCTGTTCCATACTGCAATGTTCTTTTGTTTTCTTTTTGGATTTATTCCCTCTCATTCCATCCTCCCACTCATTTCCCCTACAGTTTCTAACTTGCTCCCTAAATTCCATGCTGTTGCTGTCAAAATGACTCCATCCCTGCCATCCTTGTCAGATTTTTTTTTTTTTCCAGCTGTCATTATAGGGATAGTTCATCCAAAAATGAAAATGTGATGTTTTTCTGCCTACTCCCAGGACATCCAAGATGTAGGTGACTCTGTATCTCCAGTAGAACACAAACAAAGATTTTTAACACAGACCATTGCAGTCTGCCAGTCTTAATGGAGGTGAATGGGAATCACGGCTAAAACATACAATAAAACCTAACATATATATAGATAGGACTGTTCTCTGAAGTATACTTATAATGTTATCAAGATTATTACCTCAAAAAACATACTTTTGAAATTATAGGCTATTTCCTGTCCTGTTTTTGACTGAACACCAGAGATTTGTATTTCTTGGTTCAGGTGCAGGAGGAACTTTGAGGAGAACTTTGCAAAGGAGAGCTCGGTTTAGTGTTGCTGTCTGTGAGACATGGCTCTCTACATGCGCACCGAACACAGCGTGTGAGGAACTAGCTACTCAGTTGAGCTTTGCTGCATCTTGTATTTGAATGCTTTAAACTCTTTTGAATATTTACATTGGCAAGTGTCAAGGCTTAAAAACACGTGAAAATGATACGTTTTTGTGACGACATGCAGCAGTGGCCTGTCCACTGTCTTGATCATCTTTTTAGGCTGGCCTCAGCCAGACGGTTGAGATTCCCACGAGCCCACCCTCAGTCGTGGGCCCCTATAATTGTCACCACTTTTCACCCCACTAGCAACGGTCCTGCCCCTCAGAACACTTTGTTTGACTATGCGTGGCAGATTGCAGACTTGGAAGTAAAAGGCCACTTCTATGATTGGCTAACTCTGTGTATGTTTGATAGTACACATTCTGCATAGATGGACGCTGCTGTGATTTAGGTCAAAAGCTAATAATTGTTAAGTGATCTGTATGAATAGACAAAGAAATAGTGACCACATAATGAAAACAGTTACCAGGGGTCAGTGGTGCAATGTAACGAAGTAAAAATACTTTTTTTACAGTACTTAAATATTTTTTGGGAGTATCTGTACTTTACTTGAGTTTTTATATTTCAGCCAACTTTTACTTTTACTCCACTACATTTCCTAAATAAAATTTATATTTTTACTCCGAAACATTTACCATAAGTATATTCGCTACTTACTACAAAATAGTCAGAAGAACACAGATGGCAGGAAAGCAGGTTTGACGAATCAGTGGTCTGGTATTTGCAACACCTTTGCTCACCTGCAAACAAGTGCGCACACAACCACGGATGATTTAATTTCCCACTCAAATCGAGTCAGGGGTGTGCGATGCATCATCGTCTGCGATAATATGGTACGTCTTGTTGTAATGATGTGCAATCTGACATTATCAATTAGGCTATATGACCAAATCACACACAGAGTGTGTTTTGCATTTCTGAGCAATGGATGGTGTTTACTTATTGAATGAATCAGCATTTTGAACTAATCGGTTGAATAAATGATTCAGTGATTCACTCATTAACACAGTCAAATGCTTTGTTTCTCAATGATTCAGCCGTTTGAATGAATCGGTTGAATCTCAATGACTCACTCATTAACATTCACTTGCTGTCACCAACTGGCGGTTTTAATGTCATATTTAGACTTTTTTTTCCATGTTTTAAATTATTTCAAATATCAGTATTCAAAGTTTTGTGTTTAAACATTAACATAACACCAATTAATACATCTTTATCTGCAATTTTAATGCATCCATGTCCCTTCTGAGATACATAAATTGTGCAAATACATGCTATTTCAGATGCAGATTCCAGAAATGCTTTTTCTATATTAGGGATATTCTGGTATGTTTAATGTATTACTCCTATATGAGTCCGTATTGGACTTTCTTTTGGAAAGTACCCTCCAGCTTTGAGTGTGAATATAGAATACACTGCATGAGAGAATTTTGCATATCGCCTCATTCTGGGTACGAATAAAACATCAGGTCATATGCACAGACTATCCTGTCTCTTTGAATTTCTGGCCCTGGAAAACACACGGGTGTGCGCGGGGGACGAATGTACATGCTATTAAAAGTGGGTGTGTGTCCCACATCCCCCACGTATTATAGAAAAATTAAGTGAACAAAGCACTGAGTTCTTACTGGCATGGTCTGGATCTTCATTAAAAATAACATTGGAATCAGAAGTAAGGCAACACATAGACAGTTTTTTTTCCACAGCTTGGCACAGAACAGCACGGCATCTTTTTGTCTTTGGAGCCATCTTTATCGTTTGGTTTCTGCATAGACCTGTGGCTACACCTCTCTCATAAACACTACATGCGCAAATCAGAGGGCGGGAACAAACAAGCAGTTATGTCGAAGCAGGCATTGATCTTCTGTGGAGGCAGTATTGATCCACTCTCTTAACATAATAGAATAGATAATTCCAAAAGCTGTCGTTTTGGCAGACTGCCTTCAGTACAAATTGCTTTTAGACTAACAACAATGTTTTGAGTTCTGAAACTTGTGTTTATGTTTTTTTTTATAGTACAATGACCTCTTATTTGTCAAAAGATCAAGGGAATATTGGTTTCTCAGTTTAGAAGAACTGATTAAATTCTAAAAGATTTCCATCTCTACTCAGTTATATAAGTGCACAACTGATTGACAGCTATTTTGGTTGGGGCCTTAAATCAAACAAAACAAACTTCAGCAGACAGTAAGGACTACCGAGAAAATAATTGATGCACTCCTGCCCTTCTTCACAAATCATCACTGACCCCCATGCCCCCATGTAACTTCTTGTTCTGCCCTCTGCAAGGAGCTGTAGATTATCCAAACATCCAGGCATAAGAACAGTTTCTTTGTTCTTTGCCATGGAATATTCTGCCAGGAATAATTGCAATATTTTTTGCAAAAAAATATGTACATTATGAAAATTTATCTCACTTGGGGTCTCAATTGGGAGGCCAACCGCATTCTGCTCCAGTTCCTTTCTTCCCGGAGGTGCATGAAAAAGTGACTGAAGTCATGGATGGTCCCTTTTAAGGCCAGAAGCCGCTCATCTCCCTCTTCCATCCTCACCACCCTCGATGGCGGGGCAGCCAAGAGGTTCATGGACAATCCCCAGGTGGAGAGAGTGGTTGCGGTGCACTTGTGCCAGTAAAACGCTGCCACTTGGAGGAATCATCCGCGTCTCCTGTCCAAAGCCTGTAAGCTGTCGGCAGCTCTTGCTGCCAAAGCTTACAGTGCTGCAGGCCAAGCTGCCTCTGCCCTGCATGCTATGGCTATCCTGCAGGTACCTCAAGCCAAGGCACTAAAAGGGTGGTACCTACCTGAGGTTAATGCAGGAGCTACACACGGCGACTGACTTCGCCCTACAGGTGACTAAAGTCAAGGCACGGTCCCTCTGGAAGGTGATGTCAGCTTTAGTGGTTCAGGAGCGCCATCTCTGGCTAAACCTAGATAAGATGAGAGACATCGGCAAAGCTCTCTTTTTTCTTTGATGTGGTGACCCCCTAAGTTTAATGGTGTTTTCGAGACTTCAGTAGCAGTCTGGGATGCTTCTGTCTTGCTCAAGGAGATTGCTGTACTGTTGGCAAATGATGCAATCGAGCCAGTCCCTCCAGCAGAGATGAGGAAGGGGTTTTACAGCCCATATTTCATCATAACCAAGAAAAACAGTCGCCTTCGACCTATCTTGGATCTGCAAATTTTGAATTGGGCCCTGCACAAGCTCCAGTTCAAAATGTTGATGCAGAAATGTTTTATCAAATTTATTCAATCCCGGTATTGGTTTGGAGCGATCGACCTGAATGACAGCTTTGGGGTTCTGGGCAGGACATTGACTGCTTTGGCACAGCAACTGTCTGGAGTTGCTGGCAGTGCATCCAGCTTTACGGCGGTTTTGGCCGCTGTTGCTAGACAAGGACATGTTGGACAGGACAGGGTGGTTTACGATCAGGTATCATGTCTCAGCTCACCTACCATCTCCTCCTCTGGAGTCAGGCACGTCTCAAGTCACTGTGCACTGTCCACACTCCAGGAGAGCTCAATAGGGGCAGCCGACTCTGGTCTCACAACAGCTCACTTTCCCTGGGGAAAGGAAAGGATCTGGAGTCGATTCAGAGAAGCCCAGATAGACCTATTTGCTTCCCACAGACCCCCCTGGGTATGGATGCACTGGTACAAAGCTGGCTTCGGGCTCTATGCAAGTATTTGTTTTCCCCAGTGAGTCTGCTCAATCAGACACTGTGCAATGTCAGGGAGGACGAGGAACACTTCCTGGTGGTTGCGCCTTACTGGCTCACCTGGACCTGGTTTTCAGAACTCATGCTACTTGTGAGGTGCCTTCCTGGCACATCCCCCCTGTGGAGGGTCCTCCTCTCTCAGGGGTTGGGCTCTATATGGCACCTGGAGGGTACGTGGCAGACATAAGTGATCTGCCACGGTGGTAGACACTATCACTCAGCCTAGAGCTACTTCTATGAGGCAGGTCTATGCTTTGAAGTGGAGTCTGTTCACAAATTGGTGTCCGTCTCATCGAGAAGACCCCCAGAGATGCTTGAGTCATGCTTTCTTTCCTGCAAGAAAGGTTGGAGCATAGGCTGTCACCCTTCACCTTGAAAGTGTATGTGGCTGCCATTGCAGCCCATCACGATTCCGTGGACGGCCGGTCCCTGGGGAAGCACGACTTGATCGTTAAGTTCCTGAGGGGTGCGAGAAGGTTAAATCCTCCTAGGACATCCCTAATACCCTCCTGGAACCTCTCTATTATCCTGGCTGGACTTCAGAGGGGTCCCTTTGAGCCACTTGATTTCGTCGAGCTAAAATTCCGGTCTCTGAAGACAGCACTCCTGATCAAACTCACTTTCATCAAGAGGGTAGGGGACCTCCAAGCATTTTTGGTAAGTGAAGTGTGCCTTGTGTTTGGGCCGGCTTACTCTCACATTGTCCTGGGACTTGGACACATGCCCAATGTTCCCACCACTCCCTTCCGAGGCCAGGTGGTAAACCCAGAGTAGGCAGATCCAGCCTTGGCATGGTTGTGTCCCATAAGAGTGCCTCGCATATACATGGACTGCACCCAGAGCTTCAGAGGCTCTGAGCAGTTCCTGGTCTGCTTTGGAGGTCAGCAGAAAGCGAAGGCTGTCTCAAAGCAGATAGTGGATGCCATCGCCTTGGCGTACCATTCCAAAGGCAAGTCTCTCTGGCAGACTGATTTAACAGCAGCATGGCCTTCTCCATCAGCGATGTACTCACCCTTTTGGTTCCCTTCAGTACCAAGGTCAGTGAATTTGCTTTGCTTTGAGATGCCACGGCTTGCCAACAATTGCAGTGCCACAGGGTTATAATGCTGTTCAGGTTGTGATGTTTTCCATGGACCTCATATGTCGTTCAATAACTCGTAGTGACCGACAGGTAGGGAACGTTTTGGTTACATACGTAACCCTTGTTCCCTGATGGATGGAATGGAGATGTTATGTCTCCATGCCACAACCTTGAAACATTTGCTGCTTCCGGGAGACATTCTCCGCTCCTCAGTCTAAAACCTGAAGAGTGGATGCACCTATCGCCTATTTATACCTGTAGGCATGGGAAGTGGCTCTGTTATGCAAAATCCACTAGCTAATTTTTTATTGGCATTTTCTCTTTAATTCATAGATGTTATTCCTCCCAAGTGAGAAACTATATGTCATTCGACATAATGTCTCTGTTCCCTCCATCAGGGAATGAGAGTTACGTACGTAAACAAGACGTTTGACAGCTCAAGTGTGTAAATGCATATGAAACTACAACGGAGTATCTTTAAAAGCCCTCTTTTGTGCAGAGCTGCTTCCTTCTGCCACATATTCAAATCAAGTTGACAATTTAACAGCTGAGTCCAAGCCTCCATTACTTTAGAACTAGTAATGAATGAATGTTGAGTTGCTTCATTATAAGCTTATTGTATTACTGTATTAAAGAGGTCACATGATGTGTTTTCAAGTTATCCTTTCTCTTTAGATTGTTACAAGCTGTTTTTGAATAGATAAAATCCCTAAAGTTGCAAAGACTAAATCTGAAACCTAAAGAGATATTCTTTATAAAAGTTAACACATCATGTGACCTCTTTAATACAGTAATACAATAAGCTTATAATGAAGAAACTCAACATTCATTCATTACTAGCTGCCCAAACGTTCATGCAAAGAAGGCATAATTTTATTTGTTGCTGCCACCGTTGCCACTATGTTGTGAAGATGCTGTGAGTTTTGTTGTGAAAGCACATTTTATGTATAACTGTTTTAGATGTATATGTGGAAAGTGCAGTTTGATGACAACATCGCATGTTGTTTACTTGATGTGCTTTTGCGCCGATAGCTAAGTTAACAACACAGAGATATTTGAAGCAGTTTTACTCACCGCCTGCGGTTCCAACACACGATCGTCACCCTTTTTCGTTGGGACTGCATTATCCTTAAGCAATAAACTATGTGCAAATCCGGCGTCAAACTGGGCCTTGTTTGTACAACAAGCATCTTCGAAATGCAGGGAACAAACAAAAACACTTGCACAACTCCGTTGATGCTCTGTAAAAATAAACTACATCCACTGGTCCCTTAATGCTGTTTTTTTTTTTTTTTTTGGTAATCTGTGCAGGGTTGTCAAGCCCTGGCAACCAAAAACACACTTCTTTTGTGACATTTCGTGACGCTCTCGCTCTGATCAGTGAATGTCTGTGCTCTCAGTGCTCTGCTATACAGGAGCGCACGCTCTTCCGGCAGAAGTGTCCTTAGGACCCATATAAGGAAATTCCGCTCCATCTAATGTCACACAGAGCCATACTCGAAAAAAAAAAAAAAAAACTTTCCGAAACTTGTGACAAACCCATGCTAAACATGGACAAAGTTTCAAAAATTAAGTTGTACATTTGAAGGAGTATTTTAGCATGGGAATCCAACTCTTTAACAGTGGAAAAAACTCGGTATGCATGAAATAGCATTTCACCCCCCCTTTAAAGAATTCGCCAAAACACAAGTTTTGAGTAGTGTAGAGTAGCGTTGTAGTGTTGTTTCTCCGATAACAAATGCAGACATGGTTTTATGTTTATGATGCACAATGCAACTCAATGCATAAAAAGACAGTTTAAGTCATTATAATCTGTAATTATGTCTGGATGCCTCAAATGCCTAATTTCTAATGAGATTTAATGTTTTTGTCTTGTCGCGTCTGTTAACACACTGGATAGCTGGCCAATCAGAGCATACCTCGCTTTTCAGAATGTTAAGCTTTGTAAAACTCGACATGTTTCAGAAAGGCGGGGCATAGAGGATAAGCAAAAATGCACATTATGTAGAAAATATTTATTTATTTATTTATTTTTTAAACTGCATTAAACACATTTCATAACACAAAGTACAAAAAATAATGTTATTTTTAGCAACATCATATTACCCCTTTAAAAGCTGTGTATTATGTGTAGTTGAGTATTTTGAGAGAGACTGACGCCTGTTTCACATATAATCTGTCTGCAGTGCGTATGCAGTCCGAGTGTGTTACGTATGTGGTGCTGAAGCTGCACAGACTCATTGTGCTTTCACACAGGATGCGTTTGCAGTCCGCTAATGATCTGCGGCTGTTTAATCCACAAAACACAGCATTGTGATACTCTTTCATCACAGTACAGTAACAATCTTTCATAGACATATTTAAATTTAAATATAAACAACGTATTACTCATGCATTTGACTGCTAGGTTTTTATAATAAGTTGCTGAAACAAGCTGCAACACATTTGACACAACATCAGCCTACTTTTTAAGGTTATCACAAACATTTAAAATTTAAACTCACCACTGACAGAAACAGTAGACTCTTGTGCCTTTTACATTTAAATCTTTATTACACGGAATCAAACGGGTCTTAAATAACTTTGTTTTTCTGCCTCTATAAAAGTGCATATATAATGTTGCCTTGTTTCTCTAAAGTTGCTCTTTTTCTTGTTTTAAATCTAGCCAAAACCCATGTGTTGCGTGTGAAACACAGTAGGCTTTAATTCGTATACATTTATTGTGAAATGACTGCATTTCCGTGTCAATCCATGTTAATTTTTACCGCGAACAATACGCTGTCACTTTAATTCAGCGCATGCAGCACATGAAAAATAGACTCAGTGCGTAAACAATCGCTGCACTGCTGCAGACGCACCGCTCCTGGAATGCTCTGACGGACCGCAACCACGTGCAGTGTGAACGCTGGAATCCGTTAACATGGGTGCATAAAAAAATACGCAACGCATACACACTGCTGACGGAATGTGTGTGAAAACGGGCATGATTGAGCGAGTGTCACTTTTATTTATTTGTATAGCGCTTTAAACAAACAAACAAAACAAAAAAAAGTTTGTGTCAAAGCAACTGAACAACATTAATTAGGAAAACTGTGTGTCAATAACGCAATAATGACAGTTAAATGGCAGTTCCTCATTGAATTCAGTGATGTCATCATCTCAGTTCAGTTTAAAAAGTATCTGTGCAATCATTCAAAATCATGTCAAGTGTGAGTGTGATTACCTGCATCAAATTACAGTTACATCTGAAAAGTATTTTTTTAGATTACCGAAGTAATTACTAGGAATTTTAATGTCAGTTATTTCATTTAAACATTAATGTAAAATGCATTGGGCAATTAATGTATACAGAAATTGGAGATTCTTTGAGTCTGATTCTGCAAAAACATCCTCACAAGCTGCATACCCCTAGCAGAATATGTAAAATTATAATAATTTTAACAAAATAAGATATATATTTTTAGTACTGTCCTCAATAAGTTATTTAATATAAATATATGTTTACATTCACTCCACGAGACAAAATAACTGACTTTATGAAAATGGCATCTTATGCTTATCTGACACCTTTCCAACAATGACTTTATGATTTTGATATCCATCTTTTCACACTAAGCTTCTGAAGTGCAGTACAAACAAACAAATAATTATCTTTAAACAAAATAAGAAAACATTTACAAATCATCTTGTTCACAAATTGCACCCCATGTTTTTAATCCATTGCATTTTGTCCAATCAATTAATATAAAACTGATGGTAATAAAATGCAGAGGAAAAGAAAGTCCTATGTTTGGTGGACACCATTTTTCTCTTGAAGACCCTTTGTGTTACATACCTCAGTAGCATTCTAAAGTATTTAGATTAAGTTACAAAACTGTAATATAACAAATTACAGTATCATTTTTATTTTGTAATCTTTGAAACAGATTTTAAAAGTAACCTTTTCAGCCCTGTAGTGTTTGTTAACACTAAATCAGTAGCAGTATATTAGAAAGATGTCTAAAGGGTCATAAGACACTTAAGACTGGTGTAATCACTGCTGAAAATCCAGCTTTGCCATTATAGGAATAAATAACATTTTAAAATATAAATGAATACTGAATGCAAGTTTCAGTTGATTGCTGTAATAGTACTGTATTTAGGATCAAATCAATAATTTAGTTTTTAAACAAGCTGTACAATTTCTGTTCTAATTTTCAAAGAAATGTGAGTTTTATTTACCATAGAAATAAGTGATGATTACAGTATCTCAAGTCTTGTGTACCCTTTTTTTATTTTCCAAATGCATTTACCTGTATTGCCAGTAGATGTCATACATGATCTTTCATGTGTTTTGTATTCTAGTAGAGAAATATCCTTGAAATGATTTTATACAAAATGTTCTCTAATGACAACTAGATATCCCTCAAGGTTTGATATATTAAGATGTTTCTCATATACAGCCTAAGGTTGGACAGAGTTACAGTTTTTCAACACAATATCATCTTTGTACCCTGACATAAATTCCTGTAACCATTTTTTTATTCTGGCTTCTTACCTGTTCTAAATTCCTGCTCTAAACTCATTTTCTAATGCCCTCTGAAATATCGCTTATCGTTTTTTCAACCATTATCATTAAAATGTCAAACAAACTAATCGAACACTGTCATTAGCCAAGTACTTTACAGTAGGTCTTTGTCAGCTATTCACTCTGTCAGCTAAAACACTGTGTATTTTATGTTTGGTGTTCAGACACAAACTCTCTTTTTAAATCTAGATTTAGGCCAAATCCCAATTCTATTTTCCCTTCCCCTACCCCTCCGCCTACCCCTTCCCCTTGTCCCTTGAAACAGAGTGTCATGGGGTAGGGGAGAAAATATTCCCTTAAGGATTGGGACACCACTACTATGCCGTCACATGTCATCATTCGTTGTCTAGCTCTTACAATACACACATATACTGGTGTGCATTAGAGCCGTTAATTATCGTTCTGTATTAATGAGCTGCTTACTGGCACACACTCATATCGGAAATCGCTCAGCTCACACATCCGGGAGAAAATAAACTTGTCAACGCTGCCCCATGGCTTTTATTAAAAACAGTTTTAATACTGAATCGCTATATTATATTTTCCAGCAACTAGAGGATACAATGGCTGTTTTTAAGTAAACTCACTCTAAAAAGATAAACGCACAGACGCAAATACATGCAACTTCCATTTCTCTCTCTCTCTCTTTCTCTCTCTTTCTCTCTCTTTCTCTCTCTCGAAAAGGCAATATTTGAGAAAATGGTTTAGTGATTTCTAATTATTGGGGGGATTAGCCCCCATCAATGTGTATGGCAGTTGTCGCCCTGATCAGACATATGCTGTGGCACTATCATGCAGTCTGTAATGATATGACGTTAGCAAATATTAGTGATTTTTTGCAAACATTTCTTTGATTAACATGACCGTTAATATGAACTCACAATTGAATGGAACATAAAACAAATTATTACTTTTCATTGAAATCTTTATTTATGCCAAAAAAGCTTACATTATGTGTCTTTTTCTTCGCTGTAGCAGCCATGTTCCCATGATAATTCATACCCCTTCGTTTGAAGTGTGGTCCCAAAAAATCTTCGTTTGAAGGGCTATCTGGCCCTTCCCCTTACCCCTACCCCTCCAACAAAAAGAGAATCGATACAAGGGGAATGGCTAAGGGGTAGAATTGGGATTGGGCCTTAAGACATATCTCTTTGGCCAAGCATCTTGTATACTGCTGTTATATCTGATCAAATGCACATTACTATTCTTAAGCTTGGGTTAAACCATTTTTGCTTGGTTGGAACAGCTGCTACGCTAATTATGTCTCTATTTGTTTCTCTGTTCTGCCTGTTTCTGTAACTAGTACTTACACAAGCTTCAGTCTGGATCCAGAACACCTGAGAAGAGATGATGCCAACCCCTCAAAGTACCTCAGATGAAGCCAACCCCGAAACATCATACAAAACTACATAATTTTGCAATAAGTTTAATTGCAACATAATAATTGCTGTTAGTGTTCATGGTCTGTTTGATTACATCTTTTATTGTCTTTTCCGTACCTTACTGCCATATGTACATTTAGTGACATAGTCACCACTGGTAAGCTACTACTAAATATATTGTAGGAACATACATTGTACAGTTGCTTTGCAACGATTTGTATTGTGAAAAGCACTATACAAATGAACTTGAATTGAATTTTATGCTTTATTTGCATATATATTTAACACTTTACACATGAGTATTTTAAAGCAATCAAATCAAATGTCAAATTCAAACAAACTGTAGGCTAGTGTTATTACTTCTGCAACTCATAGGTGTTCAGTAATAATTGAAACAACAGCTGTCTTCCTAAAAGAACTGTCTTCCTAAAAGGGTCCTTATCATGCTGACAAAAATTACTGTCTTTCGTTAAAATGAGGTCCTGACTCTCTGTGGTCATTAAAAATCTCAAGGTCTACTAGTGGTGGTTGAGGACGTTCCCGTTCTATGTAAAGCACTTTGAGTGCCCAGAAAAGTGCTATATAAATCTGATGAATAATTATTATTATATTATTATGCCTCTGCTTCATAAACTCTTTACATTAGTATATCTAAAACTAATCTCTTAGTAATCAAATGGGCATTACAGAAAATAATGTTTCGCAGATTACACATTACTGGTAATTTACTCCTTTTATTAATCAGAAATACGGTACAGTATGGAGAGATTGCAGCTGGTGTGCTTGACCGAAGTGCTGTGGTTCATGACCCATTACAATATGGCTGAGAGCGGACTCCCAGTGCTATTTATCAACTTTCTTCATGCTACTCATGAGCTTTTAAATGAGCTATTAAGTCACAAAGATGGGTAAATGCACTGTCTGCTGAAGAGTGCTTATGTCTGAACTGTGTATTATACACATGAGTGTGTTGAATGATATTTATTATACAAGTGTTATGCATATACCGTATGTTTATATTTTCACGTCTAGTGTGGAGTTTGAGTGAACAGGGAACTCCGGTCCAAATATAGGTACAAAAAAGCCTATTAAAAATAAATAAATAAAATATTACAGAGTGAATTCCACATGGGGCTTTTCACCATTGAAAAACACGTAAAAAATATTTTGGGCACTGGTAATGTTTTTGGCACTAGTAGAGATAAAAAAGTTATTAGAATAAAATATAAGTCAAATATAGTTTGTAAATTCTACCTAGCCATCTAGCTAGCAAGCTGCAATACTGGAGTGATGTACATAAGGTGTCTACAGTGCCTAAGTTGTGTAGTTTTTTAAATAACAAGGCTGGTTGACTGACTTTTTCATTTCCCCTTTAAATAGTGAAATGCATAGTATATAAAGCAATTTTCAAACTTCATAAAAAATATATTTATTTGTAATAAAATTATATTTTAACAGCAATATTATGACATTTCCATTGTCGCTGCGCTCATTGTCATGGAAGCATTTTGGAAGCATCATGGAAGTAGGAAATTATACTATCTTTGCCAGCGTTATTTTGCTTCTGAGTCAGCTAAATTATGGTTAATTAATCATGGTTAATTATTTTATCTTATCAATCTAACTTAACTGGTTCGTTTGTTTTGCAGTTTATTTAGTGTATTATTTGGCAGAAAAACAGCAGCCACCATGATGAGGAACAGCTTTGTGTGTTATTATCGTAACCCTCTGGGGTTTAAGGGGGTTTGGGGGCTTGTAATATTAATAGCTCGCTCAGCACGTAGGCATGTTTGCATTAGATATAATTAAGGGAGATGTGAAAGACTGAACATTGCGTTGTTTTCATATGGATTACTTCATCACAGAATATTTGTTTTCATAGATGTCAAGCTTTCTATAGACTTATCTCTCATGTCTCTTTGTTGAGTATTTGTTGAGTTACAGTTAATTTTAATGACACGTTTCTGATTGAAGATCACACAGACCAAGGCGGCAGACAGTGCACCCTGTTTATTCTCTTCATTTTGTAAATGGAGAAAGTTTGTGTTTATTATTTGTATGTACAAATACAAGTAGACCCTTTACAGATTTTATTGATGTATGACTCTTTTCTGTACGATCAAAACTGAAAGTGTAATTTAAGTTATTTTCGTGGTTAACAGGAAAAGATGCCACAAAATGCGTATTGGCGTTGGTCAACTCCAGAGCGTTAAAATGTATATGTATGGATTTTGATGGAGTTGGGTCTTAAATTATGATATTCATCATAATTTTGCAGTGTATTTTCTTGCAGCTTATGACCCAAGGTGTGTTATAGTAGCTATAGAAGTATAAATAAGATGGATAAGAACTGTACTTAATTTAGAGTTATTGGTGGGTTAATTTAGAGTTATCTTGATGATGGTTCATTGCCCATTTGGTGCAATGAAGCACCTGACTTAACCATTTGATATATAGTACAGCACCTATTCTATATCCCTTGGACCTCCCTGAAATATAATGAGGTCGCTGACCTCCTGTTAGACTATGACTTACAGGTCTTAATGTGGCACATGAGATTCTATGAGTAATAAGGTTGCAGTGGTTCACTGCTTTATATATCACCAAGCTGGATCATATATGAGGCGAGGTGATGTGGGAGAAGTGAGCAATGCATGCTATGAAATCACGTTCGGTGTTGCCTTGTGGTGTTTTACACCGGAGTGGAAGGGGAGGTTTGTTATCGCTTCTTCTCAGTAATTAAAGTGTAATAGAGGAACGGGAATATCACACTGAGAAAGAGATACACGTCACTGAGTTTAATCTTTAATTTTGTTTCTTTGTTTAACACAAGTTTTCTCTCTTGCCACTTGCTCCCTTGCACACACATGACTTACTCCAGAAACTTGAGGTGCTACAGTCTTTTGTTCAAGAGTTTGCAAACTGTATCACACAATTTATATTCTCAATTAGTATTCATTATAAGCAAGCATGGTATAAAACCTCAATCACTGAGAATGCAAATGCACTTAGTGTCATTTTCTTTTGCCCCAGAACAAAACATTATTTAGAACTGGAAGGAAATGGGCACATGTACTCAAGCACTCAGATGTGACAGCAATGATCAATCATGAGAACACATTCAGGGCTTTTCACAATTATAACGGATAACCCTCAGTCATTCTAAACCATGGGTAAACTGAATATTGTATTATCTTGCCTCACACAATTTACTGTTGGCTAACAATTAATCCTGGGTATTTATAATCTGACATTTCCTAAATTGTTAAAAGTTAATATTCTTATTTGCATAAATTCATGTGCCAGTTTCATTAACTAGACAAAAGCTAAATGCAACCTGTTTACATTATGGCGCTAACATTGTGAATCCACATATTGCAGACTGAACTATCAAGGTTATTTTTATTTATTTATTTTAAAAGCTGACATTTCATTCTTCACTTCTTCACTCCAATTCACATGCTCTCTGATACCATTAGATATTTACAACTTAAACACTAAAATGACAACACAACACATGCTTAAGTTTTGTAGTTTCCAAGCATCTATTTGTAACATTCTAACACTGCATTGCTTCACACAAGTTTTATATTTCAATACGCATTATATTGAACACATAATTCATTATAGAAAAAACGTATAATATGTTGCATCATCTCATGAATATTCATAAGCACAGTTTTAATATATTATAATATTTACTTATTTATCGTTATAACTTTAAGGAGTATGATTTTTTTATATGACACAAACATGTTGCATCCACTTTTTACAATGGAATATATACATATATATATATATATATATATATATATATATATATATATATATATATGTATGTATTAAAAAACTCAAAACCAGTGTTAATTTTGACACAAAATTTTAATTTAGTTTTAGTTTTAGTCTTTTGACTATAATTCTTTTTAGTTTTAGTCGAGTTTTAGTCATCTGATTTGTTTTAATTTTAGTCTTATTTTAGTCGACTAAAATTGCTTGGTATTTTAGTCGACTAAAATTGCTTGGTATTTTAGTCGACTAAAATAAGACTAAAATCAATAACATAATTTTTTACAGCTGGTATAGGAAACAAACTTAACCAAAATATATAAAACACAAATTCAACTTTATTTCAACACAACTGTGTCTTTATTTCGATTCAAAAGCTTTTATGCAGCAACAAACACTGTCATGATAATGTAAACAATAACTAGCTGCCAATTGACCATCAATAAAAGAAAAATAACGTTAGGTCCAGGACCTTAAAGCTTACAGCTGAGCTGAACAATAAGTGCATACATTTAAAGTAAATATTTAATAAGTTGGCAGCTAGGTGGATAAAAAAAAGTAACAAGATTTTATAAGGTATTCATTTGTCTAGCAATATTGTATGTTTTAAATACTACAATATTGCTAGATTTGTATGTATAATGATAGGATGTGAACATTCACGTTTCACATGACTAATATAGAAATATTTGTGATATTTTCAACAAGTAGAACATTATAAAATATACTAAACATTAGTATTAATCAAATGTATGTATCATAATATTACGTATTAGAATTGTGCTCTCCTCTAACTTGAAGAAGGGGCTATTTTACAGTACTTTTCAGTTCGTAATATTTAATGCTACAACATCTACGCACTGCACTATTCCAATTTTGCTTAGCTCAATAAACAAAAGAACATCGTTGTGAAATAACATTTGAGAAAATGTCCGGGTGGATCGTCTGTAAATGTCTTTTCAAATTGGTTGTGTTCTTGCCACGAATGAGCGCTCCGCGTGCTTTACAGTTTTTGTTTTGTTCGTCGTCAAACGTGAAGTGAGCTGTGAACATTTTAGCGCTCTTTTAGACATCACCTCTTCGAATGCCGTCTTCCCGGGAGCTCATTTAAAAACTGAAAACCTTCGCTTCACGTCTCAATATGTCAGGTTCTGATTGGTTCTCTTCTCTCATGCAGTCTTGCCTGTTATGTTTTGCCGGTTCTTTTGCTCATTCCTCGCATCTCTCCCGTCTGCTGATTTGATTTTCGTCACAGTCTATTTTCGTCTCGTCCTTTATTCGTTGACGATAATGTCAATCAATTTAGTCATAGTTTTAGTCTCCATCAGTGCCTTCTATTTTAGTTTTCGTTTCATTTTCGTCCGCAAAAATATATTCGTGACGAAAATAATGACGAAAATATTTAGTCAACGAAATTAACACTGCTCAAAACATATTTCTGATGCTACTTTATTTAAAGCAGTCAAATAACACTTATAAGTAGTCATAATAATAATAATAATAATAATAATAATAATAATAATAATAATAATAATAATAATAATAAACTTCTCTCAGACAACCATAAGATCAGATATCAGATCAGAATAAACAATGTCAAGATATGATACAGTCTATTTTATTGTAAATTAAGTAGATTTAATATGGAGTTCATTGTGTGTTATACATAATCACACTCTTAAACTTATAACCACAAATACGTAAGTATTTTGATGTATTATAATTGATGTTATGATTATTTATGAGTTGATACAACATATTATAAGGTTTTTTATAAGGCATTATGCATTCATTATAATGCCTTAAGAAAACCCTTATAATGTATTATAAATACGGGCTTCATAGAAAGTGTTACCGAGCATTACTTTGCAACAAAAATAATGATCTGTTGATACTGGCATTGATGATGAAATAGCCAAGCTGATATTAATGTGTATAATTTAACACAGCTAGAATGTTGTATTGAATTTCTTAAAATCATAAAAAAAAAATGAAACTTTCACATAATAATAGGTTACTGAATGACTTCATGATGTTTCATATTATTAAGAGAAACTAAGTCATTATTACAAAAAAGTTTCTCATTATAATAATAAAAGTCATTATTATAAGAAAGCTTATCATTCTTATGAAAAGTCCAGCCATTATTACAAGAACGTTCTTCATTATAAGATGTAAAGTCAGCATTATGAAAAAGTTCTTCATTATTATATGTGACCCATAGACCTCAAAACCAGTCTTAAGTGTAAATTTTTCAAAATTGAGATTAACACAACTTCTGAAAGCTGAATTAAAAAGTTTTTGATTGATGTGTGGTTTGTTAGGATCAGACAATATTTGGCCAATATACAACTATTTGAATATCTGGAATTTGAGTGAGAGAAAATGCCCTTTGAAGTTGTCCAAATGAACTTTGTAGCCATGCATATTACTAATCAAAAATTACATTTTAATATATTTACGGTAGGAATTTTACTAAATATCTTAATGGAACATGGTCTTTAATTATTTAATTTTATTTCTTTCATAAAATGATATATATATAAAGACTGTTGGAAGACCATTTCAAATGACTACGTACCTCTTGAAGCTCATCAAGAGAATGCCAAGAGTGTGCAAAGCAGTAATCAAAGCAAAAGGTGGCTACTTTGAAGAACCTAGAATATGACATTTTCAGTTGTTTCACACTTTTTTGTTATGTATATAATTCCATGTATAATTCCACATGTTTTAATTCATAGTTTTGATGCCTTCAGTGTGAATCTACAATTTTCATAGTCATGAAAATAAAGAAAACTATTTGAATGAGAAGGTGTGTCCAAACTTTTGGTCTGTACTGTATATATATATTTTTCAGGTGTTAATAGACGGTTATGGTTACACTCATGCTAATTTGTTATCTTATTTTTCGCGGTTAAACTGAATGTACGTTAGTCCCCTAAATGAAAAGACATTGTGTAGTAAAGACTAGCATAATTATTTTAATAAGTGGTAATCGTTAAAAGTATATTTTGCATGTAATATTTCAGACTTGTCGAGCTTGTGTCTTCACTGTGTCTACACTGAGAGTTAAAGGCACAGAAGCTGTTTGTCTGAGGAGGAAGAGGTGTTCTTAGCTTCTTCTGAAGAGAGGGACATAAGGTTTAAACGTCAGAATTCCATTAAGTTATATTTATTTTTACTAAGACTAAAATAATGTTTTTTTTTTTTTTTTTTTCAAAATAATGGTTTTGTTTTTGTTTGTTTTTGTTTTTAGAAAATTATTTCTGTTGTGTCCTGCCTGTTTAATTCACATTTTGATGCAACAACAGTGTGATTATATGTTCATATTTTATGAAACCATTGATGTCCCTCTTTGCAGAACTCAAACAAACTGGAGTTAAGGGGACAGAAGTCTGCTTGTGTGAGGAGGAGGTTTTCTCAGCTTCTTTGGAAAAGAGGGAAATATAGTTTAAGGCAAGTAAACGTCATAATTTCATGTTATCAGTTATCAGTTGTAGTTGTTGTTTTATTTTATTTTTTTACTAAGAGTAAAATAATGTTTGTTTCTTTGTTTTGTAGATGTATAAAGCCAGAGACATGGGAGATTATCATTCTTTTGAGATTTTATGTAAGTTATTTTTAGCAAATAAATGTTTCTGTTGTCTCCTGCATTTTGATGCAACAACATTGTGATTACGTGCTCATTTCATTAAAACAATTGATGTCTGTGTTTTTCATTGCAGAACTCAAACCAACTTTGGAGTTGTCTGATTTGGAGAGTCATGATTCTTTTTCTTTCCTCTTAAAGGTAAAGTTCACACAAAAAATAATTTAATTGCCCTCATGTCATTCCAAACCTATAAGACTTTTGTCTGTCTTTACAACACAAATTAATATATTTTTCATGATTTTGTTAATCCATTTATAGTCTAAATAATCAGTATTTTCCACCCTCATAAATACAGAGTTATTGTAGAAGTAATTCATTCTGTTATTTATATATTAATAAATCTTAAATTATATGATAGCAAAAGTGTATGTTCAAAATAAAATACTGGTCTCCCAGAATAGCAATGGAGGGCACAAATTAAGAGAATATTAAATATATTTATTTGTTTTCCAAAAATGAGCAGAGTTTGTGTGGGTCTGTCACAACAAGCGGAGAGTAAATTGTGACAATTTTTATTATTTGGTGAATTAACCCTTAGAAGAGCAGCCCTCCACGTACATGAACATTTGTGAGGTATGTGAATGTCATGTCTATTTTAATGTTTCAGTAAAGTAGCTATCTGAAAGCAATATATTTATTCAAACAATATTACATGCCCTCACACTAGTGCTGCCATTATAGCCTTCTAGAGCGCTGTGATGGACAGAGACATTAAACAACCTCACAAAGTGTTGAAACTTTAACACAGATTATTTACCTATCCTTACAGATGTGAATACACCTCTACCAGGAAATGGATAGTTTAATTAAATGTTTTATTTTTTCAAATGTGTTTCTCTTTTTAGGACACTGATAGAGAACAGGCGGTGACTGGATGAATGCTGGTCAAAGAAGGGAATGTCCTTTCTTCTAAACTGATGCGGCAGTGATTTTAAAGGAGGACGCTGCACTGGATGATGTAGAAGATGTCACATGTGCAGATTGGGCTTCTTCATGACTATATCAATTTTGGTGAAGAGATCATGAAAGTTGAGAGTGATGCATGATCTGTGTTCATGGACTATGAAACAAACTGTAAGTGCATCACTTGTAAAAACATGTTAAATGCTTGTTCTGTGTTGTTTAGTAGAAGAGTTTACACTCTGTCATTCGTACACATGCTCACATTCTTTCACACACATGTCTGTTAAATGTTATAATATCAATGTTAATGTTGTGGTTTATTTGTCTACTGTCATGCTGTGTACTATACAGTGTACTATACTGTACATGCATATTGTACATTTATTGTATAATAGTGATTTTGTATATTTTTATAAAATATATAAAATTGAACAAAGTCCAATTTGATCTTAAGTTATATTCAACAAATGTTCAATGCTTTATGAACTCTGTAGCTGTTAATGACATACTTTTCTGCATTTCTTCTTACATGTTACTTTTTTACTTTTCTCTTGTTTTTAATAAATATTTTCCTTTTGATAATAATTATTTGTGTGTAAAAGTGATATTTAAAATGAACAAGATAGGTTTAATGCCTAGCTCAATTTGGGTTCATTTTAGAGTAGTAGTGTAGTGTTTCACACAACCTTAAACTCAATTGGTGGCGGCACTTCGCGAGTTCTTTTTCTGCCAGCAGCAGTCGCTTAGAGCGGGAGAGGTAAGGGTTTTTCCGGTAACGGCTGCAGAGCGATGTTGAGCTCACAAACGCTGCCTTTTCAAGCACATGTGGAATGAAATCGAACATTTTCTAAATACAGTAGTTTTCCTTCCGAAATACAGTGATAAAAAACACCCACTCTGGTTTTTGACACCCTGCAATATAGTAATTTTAAACCATAAAAAGCAACCTTTTAGAGTGTGTGTATAATATATATATATATATATATATATATTATAATTTATTTTAGAATTTTTTGCTATTGCTAAGAATATACCCATTTGACTAAAGACTGGTTATGTGGTCCAGGCTCACATATGTTAAGTCTTTTGGGTTACACTTTATTTTAAGGTCCTTGTTACCATGTAATTACAAATTTAAGTACTGACTAAAAATAATGAGTAATATTACTATATGGTTATGGTTAGGGTTTGGCTTAGGGTTGCTTGCATGTAATTATGTACTGTATTATTTATTGTTATCATAATATTAAGAACATGTAATGTGTAACAAGGACACCCTAAAATAAAGTGTAATCATATTGTTTTTAATAATATAACACATTGAAACACCTTACAACATCGATTAAATTTTGTTAATGCATTAACCAATATTATCTTACAAGAAACAATAGATTTGTTCCCTTTCAGTCGGTCACTCTCGATGCCACGTCGGTGACCGACGAAAGGGGGATATCGCATCGATAGACCAGATCACTTCAAGTGTCAAGTCAAGTCAAGTCACCTTTATTTATATAGCGCTTTAAACAAATACATTGCGTCAAAGCAACTGAACAATTAATTAGGAAAACAGTGTGTCAATAATGCAAAATGATAGTTAAAGGCAGTTCATCATTGAATTCAGTGATGTCATCTCGGTTCAGTTAAATAGTGTCTGTGCATTTAATTGCAATCAAGTCAACGATATCGCTGTAGATGAAGTGACCCCAACTAAGCAAGCCAGAGGCGACAGCAGCAAAGAACTGAAACTCCATTGGTGACAGAATGGAGAAAAAAACCTTGGGAGAAACCAGGCTCAGTTGGGGGGCCAGTTCTCCTCTGACCAGACGAAACCAGTAGTTCAATTCCAGGCTGCAGCAAAGTCAGATTGTGCAGAAGAATCATCTATTTCCTGTGGTCTTGTCCTGGTGGGATCTGTATCTGGGGCTCTAGTTGCCCTGGTCTCGGCTGTCTTTCAGGGCAGTAGAGGTCCTTTCTAGGTACTGATCCACCATCTGGTCTGGATACGTACTGTATCCTGGTGAATGCAGTGACCCTCTGATCTGGATATAGACTGGATCTGGTGGCTACGGTGACCTTGGAAAAAGAGAGAAACAGACACATATTAGCGTAGATGCCATTCTTCTAATGATGTAGCAAGTACATAGGGTGTTATGGGAAGTGTTTCCGGTTCCGGTTTACCTAATTAATGCAGCCTTAAAATCCTTTAACAGATTTGGATATTAAAGGCATATTAGTATGTTATGTGTAAACTAAATGAGCCAATGCACATTGGCATGTTATTATTGCATCCAGCTGCCGCTGATCACAGCCTGAGTATAAGAAGGCAGCAGTGTATACCAGCTTTTTGCTTCGGAGCCGAGCGTTAGTACCGTTCTGCTCAACCATGTCTGCTGTGAACTACGAGTTCAGCATGCTCTCGGAAGCTTCGTGTGTTGGCCAGACGACGCTTCAGCGGTGGTCAAGCAGCCAATTCCAGTTTGTACCTCAGCACTAAAATACTTATAAGGATGCTGTTTCACCCTTGCATTTCTGGTTGCAGTCATTACCTGGCAACATGTGCCCCTAGAGCAGATATCCAGGCTTGCTGTGGTTTACACTGATGCCTCCACCACCAGCTGGGGGCCACGTGCAAAGGGCATGCAGTCTCAGGGGTTTGGACGGGCCTGCAGCTGCAGTGGCACATCACCTAGAGTTGTTAGTAGTGCACCTTGCCTTGAACTTTCTCAAAGGTCACTTACGAGGCAAGCATGTGCTGGTCCGAACGGACAACACAGCGACCGTTGCATACATCAACCGACAAGGTGGTCTGCTCTCCCGTCTTGCCCGCCACCTCCTCCTTTGGAGTCGGAAAGGTTCTGAGGTCACTTCGTGCCATTCACATTCCGGGCCTGCTCAACCATACAGTTCAAAAGTCCAGGAGGACGAGGAGCAAGTCTTGCTAGTGGCACCGTATTGGCCCACTCGGACCTGGCTCCCCGAACTAGTGCTCCTCGCGACAGCCCATCCTTAGCCGAATCCTCTGAGGAAGGATCTACAGATGGGGTACTGTTTGACACCTGTGTCCAGACCTTTGGAAACTCCATGTCTGGTCCCTGGACAGGACCCAGAGATTCTAGGTGACCTTCCCCAGGAGGCAGTGAACACCATCAATTTGGCAAGAGCACAGTCTACGAGACACGATTATGCCTCGAAGTGGAACCTGTTCGTTGATTGGTGTTATTCTCGCTGAGAAGACCCCCAAAGATGCCCAATTGTAGTCATGCTTTCCTTTCTGCAGCAAGGGCTGGAGTGAAGGCTGTCTCCTTCCACCCTCAAAGTCCAGGTTGCCGCTATTGCTGTGTACCATGACCACTTGGATGGGAAGTCTTTGGGTAAGCATGACCTCCTCATCAGGTTCCTTAGAGCGACCAGGTGGTTAAACCCTTCCCAGCACCCCTCTATACCCTCTTGGGACCTGACACTAGTGCTTAAATCACTACAGCAGGGCCCATTCAAGCCTTTGCATTCAGATGAGCTAAAGTTTTTTTCATTGAAAACTCCTGCTTGCACTGGCCTCCATCAAGAGGGTAGGGGAATCTGCATGCATTTTTGGTCAACGATTCATGCCTAGAGTTTGGGCCGGCTGACTCACAGGTAATCCTGAGGCCCCGTCCCGGCTGCGTGCCCATGGTTCCCACTACACTCTTCAAAGACCAAGTGGTGAAACTGCAAGCGCTGCCCCTGGAGAAGGCATACCCATCCCTGGCTTTGCTCTGTCCTGTCTGAACATTGAAAGCTACGTAGACTAAACACAAAGCTTCTGGACCTCAGACCAGCTCTTTGTCGGTTGCAGAGGCTGGCAGAATGGGAATGATGTCTCTAAGCAGAAGATGGCCCACTGGATTGTGGATGCCATTACCCTAGCTTACCAGGCAGAGGGTGTGCCCTGCCCATTCAGGTTGCGAGCTCACTCATCTAGAAGTGTTGCATTCTCGTGGGTGCTGGCTAGTGGCACCTTGCTGACAGATATATACCCCTAACACGTTCACTAGGTTCTATAGCCTTCGTATAGAGCCAGAATCCTCCTGTGTTCTCACCTCAAATGGAAAGTGGCACAGAGAGGCCCCTTTTAGTGTCGGCTTGCTAAAAACTGCTCCAGAGTGTACATACTGTAGACCCTATTGAGATCCTTCATCAGCCTCGGCAGCTGGACATTTCCCTGGCAGACTTCTGCCTTCCCAAGATGGTTTTGATCACCTCAAATTTCAATTCAATTCAAATTACTTCATGTTATCTCAGGTCTATTAAATAATATTAACAGATACAACTTTTGATTTTAACAATGTAGTAGCAAATACTGAAATTCATTTAAATTAATTTATTATTATGAGAATATATATATATATATATATATATATATATATATATATATATATATATAAATATAAATATTTTGGTAACACTTTATAATAACTGTATGCTATTAATCAGTAGTTAAGCATTAGGAAACAGTTAATTCATCATTTATAAAGCATTAAGAGATATTTATAAGGAGTTTATAAATACAGATATAAATGCTTTATACCTGATTTAAAAGCATATCTATAATGTATTTAATAATTGTATTTTCATACTTTATTAATGATCAATTTATCATTTCTAAATTAAGTATAGCATTATTTACACACCAGTTATTAAGGAGTTGTCAGTGGTTCATAAGATCACTTAGAAATTTTAAGTAAATGATTAATAAACTATTTAAATGTGCATTCATACATCTTTTTATTCAGACATAAAGTAATAGTTACTTATAGTGTTAATAAATGGTTTATTAACATGTATTTCTACTGTAATTCAGGGTTAATTCAGGTAGTTATAAAACATATGTAGTTGTTAGTTAACTATTTTTGTGAGCTCATCTAAAGTGAGGACTATTTATGCATTTTAAAGCTTTTACAAATGAGATTTAAAGGCTGTTAATATGTCTATGTTCTGTATCACTGTGTTGTGTTTGTTTCTGTTTTTTTTTTTTTTTGTTTAGAAGATAACTGAGCCTTTAAATATCCTTTATAAATGCTTTACAAGTCATAACTAGTCCTCACTTTAGATGGGCTCACATACATAGTTAACTGACCACTACTAAATGCTTTATAACTACCTGAATTTACTACATTTCTTGTGATCTTATGAATCACTGGCAACTCCTAAATAACTGGTTTGTAAATAATGCTATACTTCATTGAGAAATGATAAATTGATCATGAATAAAGTATGAAATTACACATTATAGATATGAAATTCTGATTAGATGGTGGAGCCAGTATTTCAGTTTACAGTACTTAATCTTAAGGTAATCTTAAGGTCGATTGTCTCTTTTTTCCTTTATTATTAATCTTTATTAATTATAAAATGTATTTAGTTCTCTGAAGGCTTGCCATATTCAAACTTGGCATCACATCACATTTAATGTACAAACCCATTTCCAAAAAAGTTGGGACACTGTACAAATTGTGAGTAAAAAGGAATGGAATAATTTACAAATTCAATTCAATTCAAGTTTATTTGTATAGCGCTTTTTACAATACAAATCGTTACAAAGCAACTTTACAGAAAATTATGTTTCTACAATATTTAGTAGACGATGAACATTATCAATATTATTAATAAATTGTTAGTATACTGTATGATGCAGTCACACATGTAGCAATAATTTTTAGTTCTGCTTGATGATTCAGGGTTAGCATGATCTGAGGTCCTCTGAGGGTCAGCATCATCTCTTCTCAGGTGTTCTGGATCCAGACTGGAGCTTGGATATAAATCCCGTGGAAAAACATAGAAACAAAATAGAGACATCATTAGCATAGCTGCTGATCCAACAAAGTAAAATTAGTTTAACCCAAGCTAATGAATAAAAATGCACATTTGATCAGATGGAACTACACTCAAAATTTAAGAGCTACATTATTCGAATGCTTGGTGAAAGAGATGCGTTTTTTATCTAGATTTAAACAGAGAGAGTGAGTCTGAACCCCGAACAGGGAACTACCAAAAGTCCAGCGTTTTGTGACCTTAGGGTGCATGATGGGTTGTAGCGTGGTAGAAGGCTAGTTAGGCCATTTAGGGCTTAAAGGGTCATATCATTACTCATAGGTAAGTAATGATAATTTGTAACTGATACGGAACTTAATAGGTAGCCAGTGCAGAGACTGTAAAATTGGGGTAATGTGATCATATTTTCTTGACCTCGTAAAGACTCTAGCTGCTGCATTTTGGACTACCTGTAGCTAGTTTATTGACAAAGCAGGACAGCCACCTAGAAGTGCATTACAATAGTCCAGTCTAGAGGTCATAAATGCATGAACTAGCTTTTCTGCATCAGAAACAGATAACATGTTTCATAGCTTGGCAATGTTTCTAAGATGGAAGAATGACTTTTTTTGCAACATTGGAAATACGATTTTCAAAAGACAAATTGCTGTCTAATATAACCCCCAGATTTCTGACTGTAGAGGAAGTAACAGTACATCCGTCTAGTTGCAGATTGTAATCTACAAGATTCTGTGTAGTGTTTTTTGGTCCAATAATTAATATCTCTGTCTTATCCAAATTGAATTGGAGAAAATTATTTGTCATCCAATCTTTTACATTTTTAACACACTCTGTTAGCTTAGATAATTGAGAAGTTTCATCTGGTCTCGTTGAGATATATAGCTGAGTATCATCAGCATAACAGTGGAAGCTAATTCCGTATTTTCTAATAATATTACCAAGGGGCAACATGTATATTGAAAATAGAAGGGGACCTAGGACGGATCCTTGTGGCACTCCATATTTTACTGGTGATTTTACATCTGTCAGACAGGTTGCTGACGTCGTCAAGCTTAGTTTGAGTCTGCGCGTCAGAAACGGAAGTGCTAAAAAATGCTAAAAATGGGCTTCACTTGTCTCAATTGAGTTCCAATGGGGTCGCTGTGTCCATTTCTTTTACTGTCTATGACAACAACCGACACATGCTCAATACAGTGACGTGCACAGATCAATGCAAACAAAATAAGCGTAGAGCATAACAAAATGCTTGAATTGAATTGTATTGAAATGCGTGAATGTGTGTGTGTAAATTTAACTGCAATTTGGGATGGGAGAACACGTGTAGTTTCTTGTCCCAAATTATGTTATAAAAATGATAAACACATAACATTTTATGATTTCTTTCTATTAGCGCTATTGTGTGTATAACTGATTGTTTTTTTTTTTTTGTTTTTTTTACATATCTCACTACAAGCCTCCACTGCTAATTCCAAAATCATTTTAGTTCTGGTACATGAGCCTTGACCCACTGATACTGACTAATGTAGTTATAGTATAGATGTTTCCCAATTCCAGATCTGCATTCTTCAAAGGCTGCATTCCAAGACTGAATATGTCAGTATCACAACAAAGGCTGTCTTGTTTTGAAATCTCCTTCAAATGCGGCTTTAAAGTATACATATTTAAATGCAAGTATTTAGATTTCCTCATATCTGTAAAATAAATAAATAAATAAAAATAAAAACTAACAAGAAAAAAAAATCACCAGTTTAAATATAATTTATTCTTATCAAGATTTGATGTAATAGATTGTTTATAATTATGTCAATGTATTTTGTTTTTAAGAGGAACGTAAGCAAGGTGTCTCTTCTTGGATTATATTGAAATCCTCAGACATTTGTCTTTATAAATCCTCATTTTGTACTTCTAATTTGTGACAGTTGTTAACAGTTAGTGGAAGCTATAAAGGTTTAAATATTTATATTTCCTTAAAAAAATGCATCTATTAACTATAGGAGGCTTTTATCCCACATTAGATTTTAAACCTTGCCTGAGTTGGTATAAAATAGAATGAACTTAACAGCAGTTCTAAGAAATTCAGTGTTCATCACAATCACTCATTCTGGATTTTTTCTGCCCATCGTGAGATTTGAAAGACTCATCTCATCTGTTGTATACAAGAGCAGATGGAGGCTGGTGATGTATAGTTCTTTGTGTACCGCTCTGCTGTGCTGAGGGGAGCATCATTAGTGCCTTCTGCCTCTCCCATCCGTCATTGTGGACAGGATGTTTTGATTGACAGCTTTGTCCTCTTACTCTAGTGCTGCTGAGAGTGGGGCTGTATGAAGACATCTATCCTGAAGCAATCAAATTTCAGGACATGCAGAGCCTGGAATTAATGCACCACCAGAAGGGACCAAGATCCTCTCTTCAGAAGAGCAGAGACCTGTTTCAAATTGATGCCTTTTATTTCATTCACTTTGAAATTGTTTGAAATTGATATACCTCAGAAAAGACTGAAATTTTTCCAGAATTTATTTTTATTTTTATTTTTTTCAGTGTCCACTTTCAGACACACAGGAGCATGATAGGTCCCCATCAGGTTTTTGCTGAACATTCTTTTTGCTGGAAGGATGGACAGTGATGATGTGGAAGCAAGACAATTTCAGTAGTCATGACAGCTAAACTGCAATTTTAGTCCTACTGTAAGGTCTATGATTGCAGGGATTTTATGTCTCGGTAGAAAGTCTGGAAAATAGGGCTCTCCTAGGCATTATATATAACGAATGTCAAATAACTGAACAAATATTAGGTTAGTGAAAAAGTTCACATTTCTATGAGTCACTTTTCACCCTGATGAGGATTACACTTAAACAAAATACGCAAAATAAGCATTTTTGATTGTCCTACAATTATAATGAAGATATATCATGATATATTTCATGATAGTTGCAAAGTAGCTTTAAAGAAAATTAAGTTTTTACAATATATTTAGTAGTAGTAGCTTATTAGTCAAGTCAAGTCTGCTTTATTGGTGGTGACTATCAAATCAAATTGATGTACATATGGCAGAAATGTATGGTAAAATTAATTTAATGACTTAATCAAACAAACAATGAACACTATTAACAGAAATGATTTTATGTTGCAATCAAACTTGTAGCTAAATTCAATTTTTGTTGTTTCAAGGTTAACATCATCTGAATGTCATCTAAATGTAAAATTTCATCCTTTAAATAACTTCTTATTTGAAGATATTTCTTAATATTAAGTATTCACCTTTTTCTGCTACAACATATTAATATATAGTACTAATTGCCTCAAGTGACCCAATTTCCATACATTTTCATTTTGATCTGCTATCCACTTGCATCCAGCTCAAGATTGGCTAAATCTGGGCTGTGTAATAATAATGCTCCAAATTTGACAATGATTAACTTTTTGGTCAAAGACCCTGGCTGCATCCGAAAACTGAAAAAATGCTAGTTAGGAAGGTAGGAAGGCATCAAGGCATGTCCGAAATCAAAGTCAGCTTCATTTCCTATCTCCTGCGATGTATAAATGTATCCTTCACTGCCTTTGATATCCCACAATCCCTTGCATTCCATTCTGTGACAGTTAAGCCAAAAAAATAAAGATGGTGTCTGAAAGTTGTGGTCAGTGGTCAGTTTGTGTATAAATGTATGTTTCTGAACAATGTTTTCCACTTTTTATGTAATTTCTAGCTATAAGTTAATATAGCAGTAATGAAATATCCACTTAGTCATCACCAAAGCTCTCTATATTTTGCTGTAGATTATTAGACTACTCCACTCAGAAGCCTGTCCGATATCCGTTTCTTGAGTTGCCTTTGCCTGCAAAGTCATTGCCTGATTAGACATCAACGCAGCAACTCACCTGCCTAAGTTTTCGGATGCAGCCCCTGATTGTTTGACATGCTGCTTGCTGTGTACTGGTTTACTTCCTTATTCCTGTCATGTGGTTGATCACGTGACAGCTAGAGCCATGAACATTTAAAGACATACACACATCAAACAGCCTGATCTCACAATCAAATGTACATATTTAGACATAAATTAAAATTGTCCAATACGTATGTGCCTTTACGTATTTACAGTGTAATTTACGTATTATCTGGATGTAAATACAGGTTTGATACGTATCTAAATTTATCTAAAAACAACCTCAAATACGTACAGATAGAACGTGTTCTCTGACCAGTCAGTTATCCATAGAAAGTTGCTCATGAAGCTGCTTTTCAATGCGTATCTGACTCATTTTTATATATTTTCCCTTTTTATATATATTTTTTTTATACATTTAAGATCCCTATACCCATTTTATACAGAATGTATAGCTTACGTTAATCCTACACCTCCCCTTAAACCTACCCATAACCATTTCTTCAAACTACATAACATTACTTTTATAAATAAAATAAATAACAGACAAACAGACGTAACGTTTTTTTTTTTTTTTTCAAAAATATCAAAAGTGGTACCAAAAGTATTTCAAATGATAATGAGTTCCAGTCGCAGTCCTCTCTGGAGGTAATAGTTTTTATAGGGTACAGAGCAGAATATAATTTATTAATCCGTGAAATTTTGTATCTGTTTTCTCTCCGTGAAGGCGCACTGGCGCAGTACTAATTTCAAATGTCTATCAACTGAAAGACGACATGTCGCAATCTGTGACGAATTAGGTGAGAACCAATGAGCGTTCAATATCAGTGCCGTAAACCAAGTCGTAGAGCACTGGCACTATTTTCTAATTCGAATAATAACGAGCACAGGCTTTGACTGTGACGGTTGCTGAGAATGTGTAACGGCGGCTATGGAGGACAGGAGACAAATGCAAGTAAAAAGGAAGTTTATTGATAGGATGAGATGATGGAGGGCCGGAGAGTGACGCAGGAACCACGATGGCAGCACAGACAGGTGAGTTGAGACAGAATGAAGATGAAGATCAATTGATAAAGGGCTGAATTTGGATATGTTCCTTGCAAACATCTGGATTCTAAAGATATGGAGTGCAGCAAACAAATAAAATGGATGTGATTTGTAATTTTATGCTGTGCTTTTGTGTATCTATGGTTGTATTGTCAGTCATTGGATAGGAGAAAATCGAACAGCAAAATATTACAAAATGGTTTTAAACAATTACATAAATTGTATTCATTTAAGGTTTCAAAGTGTAGTCATGTTTAACATTATGTAATCCCCCGAAATGAGTTTGCTGCAGCATACACAGAATTGTTATTTCCTATTAAGTAGATGAGTAAACTGCTTTCAATAAATTCAATAAAAACATGTATTGATATGACAATTAAATACAACATATTTAAATCATTAAAGCCACGATTTTAATATTAATACATGGGAATTCATATACATTCACACTTTACGTTAGATTATTTAAGTTTTTTTAGCTGCTAACATGTAAATATTTGTACATTTTACTGCTATAAATACGTCAGATTTGTACGTTTTTATGTGCATGAAAATGTAAGTAAATGTACGTGTGGTAGAACCACAATTCATGTAAAAATACACACGTATTCTCATGAGATCACGTTAGAATCCAATTAAAAACCTCAACCACAATATTGAGGACAACAATTTATTAAATTCTTTGTAATATTCATCTCTAACTGGACACTTTTAAGCTTTACTTTTTTTAAAACTCTTAGTAAAACTATCTTCTGTTATTGGAGAAGTTAACACTTTATTTTATTGACTTGTAATTTTAGGAATATTCAAATAATTCAAATAATTTTTAATTAGTTTTAACTTGTATTCAAACATTCAGAATCTGGTTTATAAATAAATTGGTAATGATCTCTAAAACACAAAACTATTTCTAACTTCCCCTTTCTATCAACTAACTTTTTTATTATTATTATTATTATTTAAATACTAGCCTTCTTAGAGATTTTGCACTATTATCATAATATTTATGCTAGTATACAATAAGTTCTTCTCAATATCTGGATTTGCTATTTTATCTGATGACTTCTTTACCTTCTTTAACTCTTCATGAACCTACTTTAAGAAGTGTAACCTCTCTATTTGAACTTTTTTTTTTTTATGATGCATATGCTATTATTTCCCCTCTCATTGTGGCTTAAGCAGCCTCCAACAATATAAAAGTTGTTCCTTTTCCATTTTTATTACTTTTTATATAATTTATAAAATGTTGCATTATTTTATCTTTAAAAATATTAAGAAGAGAGTAATTAAATGTTGAAGTTCCTCGTATACTCCCAAAATCAATTTCCATTATCACTCCTGCTTGATGTATTACAGTTATTGGTAAAATTTCACAGCTCTTTACCCTAAACTCATATATATAATTTAATCTGGAAAAAGATAAAGAGTAATATGTAAACTCCTTTATCCGTGAATGCATGAAACGCCACACATCTATCAATCCCAGCTCCACACTTGATTAAAAAATGTGGCCCCTTTTACTGATTTGTGCTTTCTTTTACTCTGAGTATCTAATTCTTCATCCATGACCAAAATCCATTACTAACAACGTATATATATATATATATATATATACATATACATATACATTTTACAGTTTCCCCAGGTGGGTTGAATACATTAATTAAAGTTAATAAAAATAATTAAAGTTACTTCTTGTCCTTCTAATTCTCCTCTCACTAATACATATCTTCCCTCCTTATCCTTATCCCCCTTTCTCATTCATTTTACTAAATTCACTTTTAAAATTCAAATGTTTCTTAACCAATTTTGATACTACTTTTTTGATGATGTAAATGATGTAAATGATGATGCAAATACTTTAACTCCAGACAGCTTTTCTAATTATATATGTTCTTTATTTAAATATTTCTTGCAGAAAAAAAAATATTTCCCCTTTATCTTTTTTAAGTTTCTGGAGTACCCTCTTTCTTTTTATTGGATTGTTTATAACATTTGTATTTACAGTTATTATTTTGAGTCCTCCCATTTATTTATTTCCCTTTTTGCCCCTGCCTTTTTTATTTCCTTCCTTTTCTCCACCCTTAATAATATTTATGTTATCATGAATGTATACATTAAACTCTTTTACCCCGTTTCCTCCCTCATAATCACAATCTCAAATAAACAAAACATAAAACAAACTCCCAAATAGTGCAAAAACAAAAAAATTACATATACACTCTTAACAATATACTTCCACTGTGGCATCCTTCAAAACGTTGCCTAGTCTTGTCCAAATTTTCATTTCATTTAGGATAAAGGGCTCTCCAGATTCCCAATGCATTTGCCCCACTAAAATTTTGTGGATTTGAACTGTAAGAATAATTGCTCTTCTTGCACAAATTGGTGAGTTATAATTACTTGTATGAAGTAATTACTAAGGCACATTTATCCCTATGGATGTGTAGAAATATAACTTATTTTTGAAAGATATTAATATTTTCACTACTCTGTATTTTCTAAATTATTTATTAATATTTGTGAAATTAAAATTAAATACAAAAAAATGACATTTACAATTAAATAAAATTTTGTAAAATGACTTTGTATTGCTTATTGCTACTCTTAAATTGATTCACTGTTCAGACACTTATATCCAAAGTGACTTAAATTTTAGGAATGCAACAAGTGAGTCATCATAAAGATGACACTAAATACAGCAAGTGCTCATAAAACAGAGTTTCAGAGATTTTTTAGATTAGTGCAAATTCAAATGGGGAGGGATTAAGAAAAAAGCTTTTTTTTGGTAACACTTTAGAATACTGTTCCGTCATTAATCAATAACTACAAAGGAACAAATGAGTAACGCAATATTAACAATCTAGTAACTACTGTTAACTAACAAGAAACTCTGATTAACAAATTAGTAAGTAATAGCACACAGATGACTCTAGTAGTTTACTATTAACTAGTCAATAACTACTATTTTTTTCATTATTCCCAGAGAACTAATGAGAAAGTTTCATAATTCATGCAAAACTAAACAATAACTATGCAGGACAAATGACTAGCAGTATATTAACCTATGTCCTATTTACTGTTTAAATTTCATATGCAAACTAAATATGCAAACACGTGTATCATATGAAGACCAAATTACATATACAGTAATTTTATTATTTAACATATACTTAAAAAAAAACATAAATAATAATAAATGTGTGCATATATACATACATATATACATTTTTGTTTTTTTAATGTGTGTACCAGTTGGTGGGTCAGTGTCTTGCTCAAGGGTCTCACCTCAGTCGTTGTTTTGAGGGTGGAACAGAGCGTTGGTCATTCACTCCCCCACCTACAACCCCTGCTGGTACCGAGACTCAAACCAATATATCCACAGAGATATATTGAGACTCAAACCTGCAGCCTTTGGTTTAGAAGTCCGAATTTAACCATTAGTTCATAAGTGCCCTTATACTGTATATATATATATATATATATATGCGTGTGTGTATCTTGTGAATGGTTATATGATTCTTTTCATTAATAACTATTATAAGAATTATGTTAACCCACTAGTAATTACTCAAGTGTTACTTCATCCTTCTAAAAGAGTTAATAATTACTTGGATCAGTATTCTAAAGTGAAGATCATGGTAACCCACTAGTAATTACTCAAGTGTTACTTCATCCTTCTAAAGGAATTAATAATTACTTGGATCAGTATTCTAAAGTGAAGATCATGGTAACCCACTAGTAATTACTCAAGTGTTACTTCATCCTTCTAAAAGAATTAATAATTACTTGGATCAGTATTCTAAAGTGAAGATCATGGTAACCCACTAGTAATTACTCAAGTGTTACTTCATCCTTCTGTAGCAACAATCACTTTCTGGGGAATAATTAACTCAAATGAAGTGAATATTCATGAGTCTATGAATATAACGTGCTTATTGCTTACAAATATTAAATTACCCAAAGAGGGAATATTTAATCATTTAAAGGTAACCTTTACTAGAATTAATTTAAGTTACTCTAGACAATCTGTTCGTCCAGCGAACTGGAAGCTAGACTTCCTTATCAAAATCCAATAAAAATACCCTTCTTACAAACTCCAAGAAATATTAATCTTCTGATCAGGAAAAAACAATATTTTCTGTGTCTGTACTACTAAGATTACTGAAAATTAATTCATATAAAACAAAGCTCGTAGCGTAGATCAGACGATTCAGGGACTTCGATCTCAATGAGCAATAAAACAATTCAATTCAAGCAAATTATAGGATTTAATAAAAACAGACTAAAGAGTACATAACTACAATTCACACGGAGTAAATATGAGTATATAGCAAAACGAAAATACAATTTAAACAAGGTAAATGAACAAGAATAATAATGAGATAAATGAGAGAGAGAGATAAAGAGAGAGAGAGAGAGAGGGAGAGAAAGTGAAAGTGAAAAGCAATCTCAGCGTGGCAATTTCAAACAGTTAACTTTGCAAGAGACCCCAAGTCATTGAATGATTTCACAAACATGGAATAGCCTAGACAACCTTAAACAGCAATTTTAGTTGCGATATAAGAAAGTACTTGCTTTGATCTGGCTCTTGTGCGTAGCTGCGCTCAAATTGTCCGGTCTGTGCGGCCTCAGCGTGGTTCTTTCCCGAGCAGATGATGCGCGAGCTCGATGGTTAACGCGAAGGTAAACTTTGCCAAAAGATGACTAGACTTGAGTTCGTTTGGCTCGTGAAGGCAATTGAACGAAGTCAAATATCAGCAGACAATAAAGAAAACGTAGAATGAAACTAAAAGTAAAGAAGAATAACGGAGAACTTCTTGAAGTCCGGTTGCAAAGCTGGGAATCCTCTTTTCTCTCTGGCGGAATGCCCAGAATACAGGTTTCCCTGAGCTTTTAAGTAACTCTAGGTTTACACCTATTTTTTTAGTATGAGCCAATGAAGTGTAAACAAACTAAGGCGGGAAAAATCTTCTTTGTTTGCTGATCTCCGCCCACTGGTCTAATTTATGGCGATGTCAAAGTTACACATTTTCCTTAAGCAAGATCGTTCCTCTGAAACAATGCATCTTTTTGTAATTTACTATCAAGATTCGTTAAAGTCGTGTTTTTACGATTATCCAGACACTAAGAACTATGATTTTACCAGTCCCGTATCCAACGATACAGACTTACTATTAACTAAATGCATCTAAAGTTTGCATTAAACACACAGTAACATTCATATATTCCACTATGCCGCATACATACATTTGAGCACAAAAAGGGAGACGTTAAAATACATTTAGAGGTAGTTTAAGTAAAATAAGGTCCATGGGCCAGCCAAAAATGCTTGTGCCTGTTTTTTGAGTGTGTGTGCGTCTCATGAATGTGTGGGCGTCTGTTTCACTGGAATGTGCGATCAAGAAAAGGGGGGTGTTTGTCGTCCCTTTTGAAGTTCGATATCGCATCTCTGGATAGTCTCCAAGGTGTTATAACTCTCATCCCCGCCAGGACATTGCCGTCATGGCGGCGCCCAGGGTGGTGAGTTATGTTGTAAGAGGGTTGTAAAACGAAAGTCCTTGTTTTTTCTTTAACTCACGTTCTGGTCTTTGAGTGTAGAATGTGTCAACAGGGTCAGGATTCACTAACATGGAACAGATGGTTGAATACCATCCGCTCATTGGTGTTACACTTCTAAAGGAATTAATAATTACTTGGATCAGTATTCTAAAGTGAAGATCATGGTAACCCACTAGTAATTACTCAAGTGTTACTTCATCCTTCTAAAGGAATTAATAATTACTTGGATCAGTATTCTAAAGTGAAGATCATTGTAACCCACTAGTAATTACTCAAGTGTTACTTCATCCTTCTAAAGGAATTAATAATTACTTGGATCAGTATTCTAAAGTGAAGATCATGGTAACCCACTAGTAATTACTCAAGTGTTACTTCATCCTTCTAAAAGAATTAATAATTACTTGGATCAGTATTCTAAAGTGAAGATCATGGTAACCCACTAGTAATTACTCAAGTGTTACTTCATCCTTCTAAAAGAGTTAATAATTACTTGGATCAGTATTCTAAAGTGAAGATCATGGTAACCCACTAGTAATTACTCAAGTGTTACTTCATCCTTCTAAAAGAATTAATAATTACTTGGATCAGTATTCTAAAGTGAAGATCATGGTAACCCACTAGTAATTACTCAAGTGTTACTTCATCCTTCTAAAGGAATTAATAATTACTTGGATCAGTATTCTAAAGTGAAGATCATGGTAACCCACTAGTAATTACTCGAGTGTTACTTCATCCTTCTAGAGATATTATCTAAAAGTATACTATTTTAAAATTCACCAAAAACCTCAAAAGCGTGAAACGACTTTAGTGTTTGGTTGCACATGATATATATTTTTTTTATCATGACTAAAATAGCTGTAAACATTAGGCTGTAACAAACAACTATACAAACATCTATTATAAACAGATATACACTTTATAATTATGTATTATGTGTCTGGTACCATTTTTATTTATTTTATCAGCTGCACATAAACATCAAACCATTTCATGTCTGAACTGGGAGTAGAAGAAAAGAAAAATGTTTGGGTTATAGCATATTTAATCTCTGTAATGCCTTTTAAGTGTCTTTCAGAAGACGACCTAGAGGACCATCTTTGTGCTTGTATCCCAGCCAGTAAGTCCACTCAATAAAACACAAATGTTCTTTAAGAAGCTTCTCTGTCCTATTTCCTCTCAGTCGCCAAATTTGGCTTTTGTAGGTTAACCAGGCTCTTTCAATATTTTGTGTATGTCCTCCATGGTTTGGATCAACAAAGTATCTGCTGTGGTTTACTGAGTAGTGACTGTAACCAAGATTTGATAAAGCTCTGTAGGATCTCCACTCGTCGCTTAATATGGTTGACCCTTGGCGAACATGTCGTCTAATTATGGGAAGCAGGTGATTTCTGGAGCGCCTTTCTACAAGCCGCAAAACTGGTCGTCTTCTTTGTCCCTTTATGGCCAGCATGCCAAAAACCCACTTCTTTCTCTTCCACGTCTGTCCAGCTCTTCCTTGTCCATACTACAATTACAAAAACAATTTCAATTACTTGCCTTCCAATGTACACTTACTGAAAGAAGTATTAGTCTATGTAAAAACAATGTAGTTAACTAATGTTAACAAATGAAACAATATTGTAAAGTGTTGTCGTAATGCCTTTATTCTGTATTGGTGGCACTAAAGTTCAGAGGTTTGTTTCCCACAAGCATCACTAGCGAACTATGGTTGTATGTTTCATTACCAACAGTTGAAAGATTTGGTGTTTCCCAAAAACACAGTTCCCGAAGAATTTGTGTGGTTGAAATAACACCTTTAAACCTGTGCTTAGAATTTATGGTAACACTTTCTATTTTATTCTAAAGGTATTATAATGAATTAATTATGCACTATAAAAAACCTTATAACATGTTGTATCATCTCATAAATAATCATAAGAACAATTTTAATATATTATAATACTTACTTATTTGTGGTTATAGATTTTAAGAATATGATGATTTATAACACACTATGAACATGTTGCATCCTCTTAAAGGGTTAGTTCACCCAAAAATGAAAATTAGCCAATTATATAGTCAATAGACTAAGGGGACCATCAATATAAAATGTAATCTAATGTAAAAAAGGCTCAGAAAAAATGTACATTATCCCCACAGGAAAAAAGAAAAGAAAAAAATACACACTTAGACACTCCTAACCACTGTAGTGAACAATGTCATGATATGAAATAATCAATTATAAATTAAGTGAATTTAATATTCATTATGTGTTATAAATGATTATACTCTTAAAAGCTATAACCACAAATGTGTAAATATTATAATGTATTATAATTGTTGTTACGATTATTTATGAGATGATACAACATTTTCCAAGGTTTTTTATAATGCATAGTCGGGCTTGGCGATATGGAGCTCGATATATTTTGCTATATCTCGATATACGATATATATCTCGATATCTTTACAGGAAAAATTACCCTCAAAAACTACTGCAAAAACAAATATGCCAAATATTACATGTTTAGGGCCCTATGAAATGTTTTATTTTTTTTCTTCACCATATGTTTTATTGTTACCTAATTCTTTGTTTTAGCATGTGTAATTATTTAAATGCATAAAAAAACTTAATTAGTTAAAAAAATTCTTAACATAGCCTTATGTGAAATGTTTTTTCCCTTCAGAAATTCTGTGTATTTACATTTTTCTGGTTATCAAATGAAGGCATAAAACATTCATTTAATTTATCTTTTAATTATTTAAAATTAAGCAAACTTTATTTTTTGGTTTACTATTTACTATTAAATTTACTATTAAAAATAAAACATGGAAGAAATGTTGTGTGATTATTCCTTAAATTATGTTTGTTTCATTTTAACAGCGTGTCAACGTTAATGAATGAAGCCACGCTTCTGTGCCATTCATTAACACAGACATGCAGAATATGCAGGTTTTATATTAAAATAGATTTTTCCGGCTTAATATTTGCAAATATCAGTCCATATCGCGATTTGATTTAAGTGCAATGACCTACTTTTGATTAATTCATTCAAAATTTGACAAATTCTGTGTCATTCCATGTTAAACTGTAAATTACGTTTTTATGACTGGATTCCACGATTCCGTGCGCGTTTAGTGCATCACGGAAATCATAGGGCCCTACAGTAGACATCTGCCTGCTGTTCACCTGACGCCTTAAAACCGAACTATCTCCATATAATGGAGCCAGTTGTCCTTTTTTAGACGCTTTTTTTTTTTTTTACTAGTTCTGTACATGTGAGGGGAGGGGGGACAAAAGCAAGGAGGTGGGGGCGAGCGAGCGGGGGCGAGCGAGCACAGCAAAGAGAAGGCAAACAAGGAAAGTGGCGGAATCAGAATTAAATATAAACAATATATCGATATATACGATATGTCAAAATCCATATCGTGTTTAAAAAATATCCCGATATATTTTAAATATCGAGATATCGCCCACCCCTAATGCAAAATGCATAAAAATAAAATGCCTTAAGATTATCTGAATAATGTATTACAAATACAGGCTTCATAAAAAGAGTTGCCATTGTTAATATGTGACCCTGAACCACAAAATCAGTCATAAGGGTACATTTCTCGAAATTGAAATGTACAAACCAATCTTAATAAATAAGCTTTCCAATGATGTATGGTTTGTTAGGAGGATATGACAATATTTGGCTGAGATACAGCTATTTGAAAATCTGGAATCTAAGGGTGCAAAAAATCTAAATACTGAGAAAATCGCCTTCAAAGTTGTCCAAATTAAGTTCTTAGCAATCCATATTGCTAATCAATTACGTTTTATATATTTACAGTAGGAAATTTACAAAATATCTTCATGGGACATGATCTTTACTTAATATCCTAATGATTTTTGGCATAAAAGAAAAATCTATAATTTTGATGAATACAATGTATTTTTGGCTATTGGTACAAATATACTATGTTACTTAAAAATAAAAGACAGCCTAAATGTATTCTGATATTAAGTATTAACTGTTGGAGTAACTGAAGTCCTGCTAGAAGGGATCAAGTAGCAGTGTTACATTAAAGTTTTACAATTTATAAGATTTGCAGTAAAATATCCAAAAACCACTAGGCTAGCGTTATATATTTTGTCCAGCTGATAACTAACAATATCTCTAATGTATTCAACTACTTGCAAATCATGAGAAAATTCCCATTCTAAACAGTGACACAGGGCAGTGCAGTCGCCTATCAATGACGTTAGTTACCCTTGGTTACCGCCTTTACTGACGTAGAAACCACATGACAATAGTGTCGTGGACAAATGTGGAAGTAGTGTCTAGCATCCAGCAAACCACTAGCTTGCTTCAAGCAGTTCCTTATTTACTTCTTCTTACACTTTTTATGGTGGTTACTCTGTTACTTATTTATGGAACATAATTACTGTTTAATTTACTCCCGTAAGTGTACGGGCCAACCAAACGACCCAAGAAGAGTTTGGGACAAGAGAAGAGAAAGAGCGAGGATCGATATCGGTGTTGCATTTTCTAGATGGAGAGAACTAGAAAGAGATGCTGATCTCGCTTGTGTTTTACTCGACAGGTGAGTTGTTTTGATTCGTATCTTTACAGAAAACGTATGCTATTATAAAGATCAACAAGATTAGTATTATGGGGCATACACGCCAAACGCGGGGCATCACATCTCTAGACCCGCTCGAGGACGTGTCTGATCCATAGTCTGATCATGTCTTTGCATTGACTTTGTATGTAATCTACTTACGCAAATCATTGAACTCGCATTTGCTATGTATGCCTGTGTTTGAATGGCCGTCAGCGGTTGGGTAGAAGACAACAAATCCCATCATTCTACGCTCCTTCTTAGCATCATCAAACCATGCGATTGTTATTGTTTTGGTAGTGCGCCCCTAAGTGGCAGGTCCTCCAACCTGTACCTTTAAATGACATGGAATCACAACCTATGAGACAACTAATAAATTGGAGTGACTGTCAGACACGTTGCAAAAAGTGAGCTTTGGTGGAATAGTTTTTGGATCAGTGCTGACACGAGATGCAAACTGTTTCAGATGATACAGTTGATGATACAGTTTAGTTCAGAATGGGTTCATCTGGTTCAATAAAAATAACCAATTTAAAGAAATGATTAATTGATGCATCAAATATCACTATTGAAATTTGATATAGATATTGTATTTCAGTTGTTCCACCTTACATGTTTTCACTTTTTAAAAAAATAGTTACAAAAAGGATATCCCACCTTCCTTTTATGACGGATGTTGCTTTCATCTATCACAATAAATTCCCTTCTTCCACCCATGCGTTGTCCTGTCTTCCTTTTGAACATCTTCAAGGCTTTCCTGCAGACTAATCTCAGTTTACGGGTCATTTTAGTAAGGGTGGCGGAGCTTCCAGCAATGCCATCCTGGACCATGTCGACTTGGCGTAAACGTAAACCTTGACTGAATCTGCATTATTGAAATATTTATGTGAAAAAAAATGACAAGTAATGTTTCTTAATGTTAAAAGACAAAAACAGGTTATTTAATATGTTATTACACCTACCTGTATATAAAAGTCATCCAATTTTGTAAACTTGTCTTGGTCTTGTCGAATATTGATCCTGACCTGCATGATTTTGTCACTTTTTCATTGTGTGCTCTTCGTTGACATATCCTGATACCACAGTAACAAAAAATACAAATAAATAAATAAATAAAAGTAACATATAGAATAAGTACAGTAACATAATATAATTTTGATTTGAATCAGGCTTCCAATCTGACTAAAAATGTCTTAAGGGTGTGTATATTTACCATTGGTATCCATCTTTGTTTTGCGTCTTCCTTAATTTCATTTTTTTTTTTACATATTTTGCATTTCTTCGTTGAAGACATTAGCCTGTTTTTTTTTTAAGCCATTCAGTTATTTTTCGATTTCCTTTTACGCCCTTACGCTCACTGAGCGTTAAAATCTTTCTTGCAAGTCCCATTGTTGGACTGTAGATTCTCCTAACGACATACGAACCGGAAGAGAGGCTGAACCTAAGAAGGCGCCTTTTCCCCCCACATGATTTAGAACTGGTTGCAAGTAATTTGTTATAAAATGTAAAAAAAAATTTTTTTTATCCAAAAAATCTATAAACGTCAAGTTTAGGAAGCATCTAAAAATAAATAATAGAAAATTAATTAATTCAGTAGTAATACGTAATAAAACATTTACCGGACGTGCCTAGCCTACTAAGGAACCACAAACAAGTGTTCTCTCAAAAAGATGGATTTCATAACTGGTAATAAAAACAAAGGAAAATCTAAAAACATAATTAAAATGTTAAATGATTTGAGAATGACTGGTGTAAGGCCAGTGATTAATTATATAACATATTGGGACAACGTAAATGAAGGGGAGGAATCATTCACGGCGGTAGAGTTCATCTGTGTGGACGGAAGTTGCTTTTACAAGACGTTGGAACAACGGCGACCTGATTCTGAATCTGCAGACAGTTCGGGAGAAAGCATGGCTGATCGAAGGATTCCGCGTAAAAGGGTACCACCCAATCGCCTTGTTGAGGAAAATGAGGAAAATGATGGTAATGATGCTGGTAAATTATCTATTTTAAGTTCTAGCCAGGCATATTATAATGCGATTAGCAGCATGTGTGTGTACGTTAGTGTGTGTACGTTAGTAAGTTAGGCCTAGCACCACTTAAAAGTATCGGTCAATTAGTGATTTGCGAGGCAATAATGTTCATTAACAAAACTGGTTAAATATTTTAATTACAAAATCATAATTTAAGCAATGAAGGTAATTAATTGTTCGGGCTGAATTGACGGGGGGTGCGGGTAAATTATCCTCCTTGTCGAGGAAAAAAAAAACCACCTCTGTAAAACCACCATCCCTCTTACCACCCCCCTTCACATTAATGTTACATTAATGTTGTTTATCGGGTAAAACCTATCGTGCAGATTAAATATTAATGTTCTCTACATATAATAATTTTAAAACTAAATAACGACGATTGGCCAATCAGAGCTCAGTATTAACGAGCTGCGCACCAGCTCACGTCGGCATTTGTTCTTTTTCGCGCAAAATGTTTCAAGTGTAACTTCTGACGTTCTTTAAAAAGAAGGGAACTTAATAAGGTGTGATATTTATTTGATTCGAGTTTAAAGCCTTCTCCTTACATAGTTATTGTGCAGTACTCTTGTGTGACTGTGGGACGATATTGAGAAAGAGAGATAGACAAGGGTTGCGTTCATTTAGAAACGATCGCCCTCTTGTTATTCACGCTTGCTGACATTGTCAGGTAGGCCCATGTCAGTGACCTATTAGAATAAAATGCTTGACTATATAATTTAAATAACGAAAGAAAAAAAATCCCTGTGTGAGTTTTTATGTATTTAAGTAATTTCACACAAGAATCAGCACGTGACTGTGATCGCAAATTTTAAAATAATTTTATACAGCAGTTGAACAGAAAATAAGTTAATTGAGTGAGTTACATTTAGACACATTTTTTCTTTATTTCTGGTTTACAAATGGAATGGTTCCAAAGCCCGAGCAGAGCTGATGTGCATCTCAAAAGCAACAATGCAGTGTTTCGTTTCTGTATTAATCTGTTTTGAACGAATTGAGTGAGCCAATTATGATTCATTCCTAAAAACAGAAACTTGATTTGATCCTAATTGAATCAGCCATTTTTAAATAATCTTTTGATCGAAGGATTCAATGAATCATTTATTACTCATTTGTTCCTCTGTAGTTATTGGGTGAGCTTGGTTTGCTTAGGCTAATGAAAAAAATTAACAATAAATTTGTAAATGTATGTATATACTGTATATGTATATATAGATGGATGGAGGGTTACAGTGCAACAGTGTTTTTTATTTTTTTATATATATATTCCATCAGGAGCATCAGCAACAGCACCAACTCAACAGGTGTCCCTTCAAAAAATGAAGGAGGAAAATGCTTTTTTAAAAGCTAAAATTAAATTCTTAGAGGACAAATGCAAGGACATCGAAAGTGAGAGAGATTTCCTGCGTAGCAGTCTGACCAATGGTAAATTGTTTTATCTCTAAAATCAATTAAACTTTACAACCAGTTATTTGTTTTACTTGGTAATGTGTACTATACATAGATATGAATTCACTTTTTACTGTGGAAAATGTACATAGTCCACATAATAACATATCCTGGCATAAGATGGAGCAGGTTAGTCTGAGGCCTATTTGTTGTTATTGTTGTTTTAAAATATATTTTGTGGTGTTCTTTAACAAAGGTAGCAGAATATCAACATTTAACAATAGCATTAGACTGGAAGTTGGCAAATATGGAAGAAATTAAATGTGAATGTAAATATGATTTGGTTTGTATTCCTTATCAGCCTTGTCAGCAAAGGAAGACATGATGGGAGCTTCCTGCAAACCCAAATATGATGATCCTGTGTCACAGTCTTCCAGTACAGAAGATGACCTTCATACAGAACGGAAAAAGAAGACAAAGAGTAGAGGAAAAGTTGAGAGAAAAAAAAGACATCACAAAGTTGACTCATCGTCCTCCTCTGAATCAACCTCATTCTCATCTCAATCCTCTTCATCCCCTGCACCCCGAAAATCCAGCAAAAACAAGGATAAAGCCAAGAAAAGGAATGGGGAAAAAAAGCAGAAATGCACAAGAGGTATGTATTTTAAATGTCCTTACAGTAATCTTTGTGTACAGTTCCCCATACATCTATGTTTCATTTTATTTATTTGTTTATTTAGCAATACATTGCAGTGAAATGGGACAGGCTGATACTTTTTTGAATGAAACTTTTAAAATAAACAGGAAAAGAAAAAATAAAGAAAGAAAAATTAAATGGAAACATTTTGGTGTTTGACTAAAACTTTTTTTTGTTTAAAAAAGCTAATTGTCACAAATGGGTGGCTTTAGTGATGAAGTGTATGACAAATTAACAAAACAGTCTTAATTAAATCCACCAATAGAAAACAAAAGAGATCACAGTAGAAAACTGTAACAACCACTTTACTTAGACAATACCAGACAAATGAAAGTCTAAAAAAATTATGATTTAAAAAATGTAAGGCCATAAAAAGTCAGAAAAGTCTTATCTTTGATTATGAGAGTTCTTGGACACACATATCTAAATTAAATCATATTAAAACTATCTAATTTGCGTTATAAGATTTCATTATTCATTCTTTGTGAAATTTTTTGTTTACGTGACAATTCACAGAATTTACATACTCCTGCATGGGAAAGGAAGAAAGGACTGGGTGGGTCTGGGACTGGGGGGATTAGGGGGTGTGCCCGAAGCATGAATCTGTATTCAGAAAGGCATGGAAAACAAATTACTATTGCTAATGATTGCCTGTTACATTACAGTACATAAAATGTCACTTACCACATAAACAGAGTAAAGAAGGGTGACTGATGACTGATTTGCAGGTCATGAGCACCACTGAAAAAACATCTTGTAAGTATGGAAGCATATGGGCAGCAATATTCAATTTGGCATGTAATATGCAAAATGACAATGCAATATGTAAAATGACAATGCATTTCTGTATTTACATTTACATTTTCCAATACATTTGTGCAACGTTTGGTGCAAAATGAAATTGAAAATTAAATTACATAATTTTCATTTGCCATTTCATACACCAGTTTTAATATGTAAAATGAATACTAATTTTAATGTTTTATAAGTTGCAAAATTAAAATGAAAATATATTACAGAAATGATTAGATATGTATAACATGTTCAAGCAAAAACTGTGGCAAAATGATCATTTAAATGCTATTTTTCTTAAATGCATTAACACTCACAGTCAAGACACTTACGATTGCATTTTCATTCAATGTCCCGCAATGAATGTAGCAAAATTCAATGTGCACATTGAAAATGCATTCTGAGCCGATCACGTGTCCGCCCCCTCGCGCCATGTCAATCACTGCGTGAACAAGGCGGGGCTTGCAGAGGTCAAGAGACTCAAATCTCAAGAAGAGGATTCAAGTGAGAGAACATGGACAAGACAGTTGGCCAGTGTACGTTTTGATCATTTCGGTTTATAGCTTCAATATTTCATTCGCACTTGTGGGCGGAGCTTTCATCTGATTGGTCGAATCGCTCCACCTTCAGCTCGGTCTTTTCATTCTTTCAGGCAGAATAAGAGTCAGTGCGAGTGAAGCACTGTAATGTCTGAAACCACCGCTCACTGTTAATTAGCATAATATTTGAATCAGATGTAGCTGGGCACATAATTCGTGCTGCTGCGACTTGCAAGAGACCCCATTAAATTATTTCTAGGTTGTATATACTGTATTGTAGGCCTATAAATATTTTCCCACTGATAAAAACAGTGCAAATAGTTCTGTCTCCTTGGATAACAGTGAAGTGGAAATAAATATAGTTAAATTTATGAAATAAAATTAAATAGGATTTTTTGGGAAGGTAAGTCTGGCCAGTTATACGAGTCTGAAGATCTGAGCTGAATTTGGTGAAACATTAAAGTTCTAGTCTTTGTCAATTACTCTCATAATAAATAATAATAATAATGTTACCCGTATTTTTCGGTATAAGTCGCATCAGTCCAAAAATACATCATGATGAGGAAAAAAACATATATAAGTCGCACTGGACTATAAGTCACATTCATTTAGAACCAAGAGAAAACATTACCGTCTACAGCCGCGAGAGGGCGCTCTGGGGTAGGCTACAGGAGCACTGAGCCGCACAGAGCTAATTTGACTATTTTTATTTAGAAATGTAACTATATTAATTTTTACAATTATTTATTAATGTCACACACACATACCCAGTGCCTTATGACTTAAAATATGAGAGTGGTAAATGTTACAGACATTGAACTGTTCAGTCTATTATTGATTTTTATTTCCACTTCACTTTTATCCAAAGAGAGAGAACTATTTTCACTGTATTTATCAGTGGGACAATATTCATACAATACTACAACCTAGAAATAATTTGCAGGTCTCAGCAGCACGAATTATGTGCCCAGCTACATCTGATTCAAATATTATTCTAATTAACAGTGAGCGGTGGTTTCAGACATTATAGTACTGACTCTTATTCTGCCTGAAAGAATGAAAAGACAGAGCTGAAGGTGGCGTTTTCACCAATCAGATGAAAGCAGTGTTTCAGCTCCGCCCACAAGTGCGAATGAAATATTGAAGCCATAAACCGAAATGATCAAAACGTACACGGGCCAACTGTCTTGCCCATGTTCTCTCACTTGAATCCTCTTCTTGAGATTTGAGTCTCTTGACCTCTGCAAGCCCCGCCTTGTTCACGCAGTGATTGACATGGCGCGAGGGGGCGGACACGTGATCGGCTCAGAATGCATTTTCAATGTGCACATTGAATTTTGCTACATTCATTGCGGGACATTGAATGAAAATGCAATCATAAGTGTATTGACTGTGAGTGTTAATGCATTTAAGAAAAATAGCATTTAAATGATCATTTTGCCACAGTTTTTGCTTGAACATGTTATACATATCTAATCATTTCTGTAATACATTTTCATTTTAATTTTGCAACTTATAAAGCGTTAAAATTAGTATTCATTTTACATATTAAAACTGGTGTATGAAATGGCAAATTAAAATTATGTAATTTAATTTTCATTTTCATTTTGCTCCAAACGTTGCACAAATGTATTGGAAAATGTAAAAGTAAATATAGAAATGCATTGCCATTTTACATATTGCATTGTCATTTTGCATATTACATCCCAAATTGAATACTGCTACCCATATGCTTCCATATGTAAGTCTTGTGAACTTGTGCCCAACCCTAGTTTAAATATACAACCACATTGAGTTTCAGACCCTAAAAATGCAAGCACTGTTAAAGCAATGGATTTTATTTATAATTAGTGCAATTCAGATGTTTTTTTTATTATTATTTTTCAAATATATATATGTCATTAATTTACTTCCATACCCTAAAGCCTTAGATTTGGTAATGGGATTTCATTTCTGATATGTGTTGTTGACCTACCACTACAAACTGGGTAATCTGACCAATCAGAGCTGGGTTAGCTGTCGGAAAGGAGGAGTTAAGAGGGTTAAGAGAAGAGAGATTATACTGCAATGAACATTTAATGAAAATAGTTTTTTGACCTTTAATGCATTTAAACCTAACCTCAAAAACAAATTAATAGCTATTTAAATAGCATAATAGAGGCACTTTTATATTATTATTATGGTTCTCCTACTTCTTAGACCCTAATTTTCCAAGATAAACTTCTCCTAGCTTTCCACCTACAACCACCAAATTCAGCAAAGACTTTAACGCTGTAATTCCTTGTTGCAGATTTCCAAATTCCATTCATTTATAAAACAGAAATGCTATTAGCATAACACACAAATGGTTTATTCTCTGTTCTTTGTCAGTCTTTCTTCCAGAGCAAGCCATTAAGAGATACAAGAAGGTCTTCGGCCATTTGAAAAGTGGAACAACAAAAACACAGGCGTACTTCAAATGTGGCGTGGATAGAAAGACAATTGTGGATACTGCTGCAATTGCAGAGCTCGAAGCATGTGACATCGAGGCCTACAAAAATTTGCGTGGCACCTTCCAAAGAGGACAGAAACTGTCTGATTTTGCAGAGCGGTGCAGAGAATTATGCAGACAGGAGCCATTGCAAAGCACCATTGAAGAAAAAAAGAAAGCTGGCATGCTTATTGACTTTTGTGAGAGACAAAAATAACCAACCTATGTTTATGCATGTGTATGTGTGTTTCTTTGTATGATAAATACCATTCCATGCATGTTCTAGCTCAATGACTACACACACAGCCACTTTAACTTTAATATTTTTTAGGGGTGCACCGATCGAGATCGGCCGATCTTTATGTGCATCTCGTCAGTAAAGCCGGTTCTCTAATCAGCGGTAAATTCCATCAGGTGCGTGATTTCAAATAGAGATTTACTACACACAGCCGTTGTTAACTGAGAAGATGCACAAATAAACACTGAAAATGAACGTGGATTTGCGCATCTTCTCAGTTAACAACGGCTCTGTGTAGTAACAGCTGCTCTATGTGAAATCACTCACCTGATGGAATTTACCACTGATTAGAGAACCGGCTTTACTGACGAGATGCGCATAACGATCGGCCGATCTCGATGGGTGCACCCCTAATATTTTTCCATACCTCTTGTTTAAATTCAGCCATCGGAAATATGGCCATGTGTCTATACACACTGTTATTTTAGCTGTTGCTTGTTCCATGTTTCTGGTTAAGTATTTTTCTTGGTTTGTAGTCATGATGAGTAAATATCATGTGCAACCAAACCCTAAAGTCATTTAACGCTTTTGAGGATTTGGAGTTTTTTTTTTTTTTTTTATAGTATACTTTTAGATAATATCTCTAGACGGATGAAGTAACACTTGAGTAATTACTAGTGGGTTACCATGATCTTCACTTTAGAATACTGATCCAAGTAATTATTAATTCCTTTAGAAGGATGAAGTAACACTTGAGTAATTACTAGTGGGTTACCATGATCTTCACTTTAGAATACTGATCCAAGTAATTATTAATTCTTTTAGAAGGATGAAGTAACACTTGAGTAATTACTAGTGGGTTACCATGATCTTCACTTTAGAATACTGATCCAAGTAATTATTAATTCCTTTAGAAGGATAAAGTAACACTTGAGTAATTACTAGTGGGTTACCATGATCTTTACTTTAGAATACTGATCCAAGTAATTATTAATTCTTTTAGAAGGATGAAGTAACACTTGAGTAATTACTAGTGGGTTACCATGATCTTCACTTTAGAATACTGATCCAAGTAATTATTAATTCCTTTAGAAGGATGAAGTAACACTTGAGTAATTACTCGTGGGTTACCATGATCTTCACTTTAGAATACTGATCCAAGTAATTATTAATTCTTTTAGAAGGATGAAGTAACACTTGAGTAATTACTAGTGGGTTACCATGATCTTCACTTTAGAATACTGATCCAAGTAATTATTAACTCTTTTAGAAGGATGAAGTAACACTTGAGTAATTACTAGTGGGTTAACATAATTCTTATAATAGTTATTAATGAAAAGGATCATATAACCATTCACAAGATACACACACGCATATATATATATATATATATATATATATATATATATATATATATATATATATATATATATATATATATATATATATATATATATATATACAGTATAAGGGCACTTATGAACTAATGGTTAAATTCGGACTTCTAAACCAAAGGCTGCAGGTTTGAGTCTCAATATATCTCTGTGGATATATTGGTTTGAGTCTCGGTACCAGCAGGGGTTGTAGGTGGGGGAGTGAATGACCAACGCTCTGTTCCACCCTCAAAACAACGACTGAGGTGAGACCCTTGAGCAAGACACTGACCCACCAACTGGTACACACATTAAAAAAACAAAAATGTATATATGTATGTATATATGCACACATTTATTATTATTTATGTTTTTTTTAAGTATATGTTAAATAATAAAATTACTGTATATGTAATTTGGTCTTCGTATGATACACGTGTTTGCATATTATACACATTTTGGTGTGCGTATGATATGTGCACATTGCTTGTCATATGCATACGAAACTTATTACATATAGTGCGTGAAATTTAAACAGTAAATAGGACATAGGTTAATGTACTGCTAGTCATTTGTCCTTCATAGATATTGTTTAGTTTTGCATGAATTATGAAACTTTCTCATTAGTTCTCTGGGAATAATGAAAAAAAATAGTAGTTATTGACTAGTTAATAGTAAACTACTAGAGTCATCTGTGTGCTATTACTTACTAATTTGTTAATCAGAGTTTCTTGTTAGTTAACAGTAGTTACTAGATTGTTAATATTGCGTTACTCATTTGTTCCTTTGTAGTTATTGATTAATGACGGAACAGTATTCTAAAGTGTTACCCTTTTTTTTTTTAAAAACTGTAATTTTTCTGAACTGAAGCTGTAGAGGTCCTTTGTAGGTGTTGACCCACCATCTGGGCTGGATACGTACTGGATCCTGGTGACTGCAATGACCATTTGATCTGGTTACAGACCAGATCTGGTGGTTATGGTTACCTCGCAATAAGAGAGAAACTGACTAATATCAGCATAGATGCCATTCTTCAAACGATGTAGCAAGTACATTGCGTGTTATGGTAAGTGTTCCCACTCCCTGTTTTGGAATTAATGCAGACTAGATAGTTTTAAATATTAGAAATGTGTTAGTGTCTTATGTACAAGACAGGTTAAAGAGATGGGTTTTTAATTCAGATTTAAACTGGCAGAGTGTGTCTGCCTCCCAAACAAAGTAAGGTAGGTTATTCCAAAGCTTGGGCACTAAATAGGAAAAGGATCTGCCGCCCGCAGTTGATTTTGATATTCTAGGTATTATCAAATTGCCAGAGTTTTGAGAATGAAGCAGATGTGGATGACTAAAGTGCAATAAGAACTAGCTCAAATACTCAGGTGCTAAACCATTCAGGGCTTTATTAGTAATAAGCAAGATTTTTAAAAAAAAATCTATATGATATTAATAGGGAGCCAGTCCAGTGTTGACAGAACTGGGCTAATATCGTCATACTTCCTGGTTCTAGTAAGAACTATAGCTGCTGCATTTTGTTTAAGCATGCAGAACAACCACCCAATAAAGCATTACAAATCTAGGGTTGAGGTCATAAACACATGAATTAACGTTTCTGAATTCAGTGCTGGAAATGTAGCTTTCAAAGGAAAGATTGCTATCAAATATCACACCTAGGTTGATGATGAAAGTATTAACAGAGCAGCCACTAAGTCTTAGACAGTGTTCTAGGTTATTATAGTTTTAAGGTTTTATAATTAACACCTCTGTTTAGCCTGTTGTTTTGAACAGAAAAGTAAGATTCGAGATCAGTCTGTAATTAACTAGATCTTTGGGGTCTAGTTGTGTTTTTTTGATGAGTCTTAATAACAGGCAGTTTGAAGGTTTGGGGAACATATCCTAATGACACCGACAAATTAATAATAGTCAGAAGAGAATCTATGACTTCTAGAGGCACCCCTTTTAGGACTTTAGATGGCATAGGGTCATACATGTCGTTGGTTTACATGATTTAACAAGTTTATACAATTCTTCATGTCCTAAAGTAGAGAATGAGTGGAACTGTTCCTCGGGGGATCTGTAGCACATTATCTAATGCAATACTTTATCTGATGGCTGTGTGGTTACAATTTTATCTCTGATAATATCGATCTTGGAAGTAAAGTAGTTCATAAAGTAATTACTGCTGTGCTGTTGGGAAATGTCATAACCTGTTGATGCTTTGTTTTTTGTTAATTTAGCCACTGTATTGAATAAATAGCTGGGGCTATGTTTATTTTCTTTTAAAAGAGAAGAGTAGTAATCAGATCTACTGTAGCAGTTTTTAATGCTTCTCTGTAGAATACTGCAAAATTTGGTATCGATCCGATACCAAATACATAGGGTCAGTATTGCCGATACAATACTTTTTACTAAAAAAAAAAAAAAAAAAAAAAAAATACTTTTGTGTGCTTTTCGTGCAGTAGGTCTATGTCATTATTTCTGAGGTGAATGAATGATCAATTATTTAGGAAATATTTTTTATTAATGTATTGAAGTCCACAAAATTATTAGTTATTAGGCATTGTAGAATTAATTCTTTACAACCTTTTTTAAAAAAAAAAAGAATAAAAAAAGTATCTCCCTTTTTTCTGGGTATAAAAGTAATTTAAATAAAGTGCACACAATTATTACTAAAGAACAAACAAAGAACAAATATATCTGTGCAATTACATTCCTGAGCCCCCCTTCTGGACTTCAATGTGCTATCAGCTTCGCTCACTCTGTTCACTGCTCCTTGGCGCGTTGTGTCATGTGACGTCACAACAACGAATCACAGCAGAGCAGCAGGAGGGGGAGGAGTAGCAAAGTGGGCCAGGATGTGAAAGCAGCGTTTAGTCAGGATTGTAGAAGACACAAGCAGAGTATAATGAATTTAGATGAGAGATATTTAAATTAAAATATCGATTCAAGTACAATTGTATCGATCCGATACCAATACCAGTGTTCAGTGGTGTCAAAAGTATTGACATTCATTACTCAAGTAGAACTATAGATACTAGGGTTTAAAAATACTTTTGTAGAAGTTGAAGTATCAACTCAAGGTTTTTACTCAAGTAAAAGTGTAAAAGTACTGGTTTAAAAACTACTTAAAGTATAAAAGTAAAAGTAATGTAAGCGGAAAAAAATGCCATTAAGAACAAAAGCTTAGTTTGCACCACAGGGGCCTATTGTGCACTACCCCACCACCTCAAAAAAAAAAAAAAAAAAAAAAAAAAAAAAACATTTCTAAAGGCCATAATGACTATAATGTTATATTAAAATGTTCATGTTGAAAAATATGGGATGCACAAGGCTACCTGTTTCAGCCGCATACAGTCAGGTCCATAAATATTGGGACATCGACACAATTCTAATCTTTTTCACTCTATACACCACCACAATGGATTTGAAATGAAACGAACAAGATGTGCTTTAACTGCAGACTTTCAGCTTTAATTTGAGGGTATTTACATCCAAATCAGGTGAACGGCGTAGGAATTACAACAGTTTGTATATGTACATCCCACTTTTTAAGGGACTAAAAGTAATGGGACAGATTAACAATCATAAATCAAACTTTCATTTTTTAATACTTGGTTGCAAATCCTTTGCAGTCAATTACAGCCTGAAGTCTGGAGATCAATTAGACATCAGCGTACGCTGGGTTTCATCCCTGGTGATGCTCTGCCAGGCCTCTACTGCAACTGTCTTCAGTTCCTGCTTGTTCTTGGGGCATTTTCCCTTCAGTTTTGTCTTCAGCAAGTTAAATGCATGCTCAATCGGATTTAGGTCAGGTGATTGACTTGGCCATTGCATAACATTCCACTTCTTTCCCTTAAAAATCTCTTTGGTTGCTTTCGCAGTATGCTTCGGGTCATTGTCCATCTGCACTGTGAATCGCTGACCAATGATTTCTGAAGCATTTGGCTGAATATGAGCAGATAATATTCACTCCATGCGGATGGCGCAATTTATCTGGATAGTTTTTTTTTTTTTTTTTTTTTTTTATGATGATGATGACAAGCCGGAATGAAAACAAGCCGAAATGACATAGCAGTAACAAAGCTATTTTTAAAATGCAAGGAGTAGAAAGTACAGATACTTTGCTTGAAAATGTAAGGAGTAGAAGTAAAAAGTCGGCTGAAAAATAATTACTCAACTCGGTATTTGTACTTCGTTACTTGACACCTCTGCCAGTGTTGGCATCGATACTATCGATATTTAGATCGATCCGCCCACCCCTAGAACAGGGTACTTTCTGGCCAAGCAATATGAAAAACCTCAAGTTTTTTTTTTTCCTCCAGCTGTGCTCCATTTTCCAGGCTGCTCTCTTTAGGGTGTGAATGTGCTCATTATACTATGGTGTCAGACTGTTTTGTTTAATCTTCCTTAAGCGTGAAGGAGCAACTGTATCTTAAATGCTAGAAAAGAGAGTCCATAATTGCTGTTACATCATCAAGTTGCTTTTTGAGTTTTTGAATGTGCTAAGGAATTGATTAAATCAGGAAGATTACATACAAAGCAGTCTTTTGTAGAAGAAGTGATGGTTCTACTGTACTTGTAACAAGGAATATAATTTACAGTTTTAGCTATATGAAGTTAACACAAGACTAGATAATGATCTGTGATATCATTGCTTGGCTGACTGAGGCAGAGGCGGAGATCTAGCTGCGGAGAACTATAACTGAGGACCAAGATGGAGCTGGTGGGAGGAAGGAGCCCAATGAGGAGGAGCAGAGTCCAAAGTAGATGGTGGGTCAACGCCTGACCAAGGCAGAGCCAGAGGGATGATAGAGCTGGTGGATCTACGGGGTGACGGTGGAAGCGAGGAAGCTAGGATCCAAGCTGGAGCCGCTGGGTCTAGAGGCCGAGGTGGAGTCCAGGCGTCAAAGGCTGGAGGAGGAGATGAGGGATTCTACAGCCATGGCGACGCTGGAGGATGGCAGACCTGAGGAGCTTGCACCTTATTGATGGTGGGCTGAGGGCAAGCAGAAGAGCTGCCAGATGACAGTGATGGAGGAAGCAGGAGCGAGCAGATGGCTGGGTATTCGTGAGCCTCCAGGCTCACAGGGCTGCCTTCAGGGCTCAAAGGCCACTCCTTGTTGGGCTTGGGGACCGAGTCCCTCATGGGTGGACTGGAAAACGGGAGCCCATTCTCACTGTTCATGGATTGCTCCCTTGCAGTTGGCACTGTTGCCAGCTCTTGCAACTGGTCTGACAGGTTAAGCTCTATGTCTGGGGTGATCCTCTGCTCAGTTTCTCGACTTTGCCTTGGTTCGTGGATCATGGAGGGAAATGGCTCCCCATCAAAAGTGGGCTTAGGCTGATGCTCCGCATTGTGGGGAGATGGTGTGCTGGGCTCTGGGTCAGGAGTGGTATCCACCCCACAAAGGTGGTGAAATACGGTCAAGGGCCATATCCGGACGACAGTGCTCTGCACGTGATATTTAAACTGGCATCGTAAAACGTGGTGGTGTATGCTAAGAGCTGGTACAGTCCCGTATGGTCCTCTAGGTATCTCTCTCCCTGCTCCAGCAGGGTGAGATATTCCAGGTGAAGGGGAAATTGGGAAACAAAACGGAAGGTAGACACATGGAGGTTACTGTTTAGGTCTGGTCTTCTGTCATGTTATGCTGTTCAGGAAGAACACTGGAGGCACGAAAGGAACGTATAGCAGTTTTTATTTAGGGAAACAATAGGAATCATGACACCAACACACGTAGTACACTAATAGACCTGACAAACACAAACGGAACAGACAGCTGCATGGAATCAAGTATTAATCAAATTAAACAAGAGCAGGAAGCAGACCAAATAAGGCAAAATAGGAACTGAAACATATGACAAAACAGGTCCAATCCTGACATAAGCAAAACAAATAGTTTGTGATTTCCCCCCTGCTATTTAATATATTTCTTTGCTTGGTGAATGTATTTGTGAGTTTTGGTTATTCCACTGTCTGTAATGACCTTTGAAATAACTTAAATAATTTGGTCACATTGAACTGTAATGTGGTCAAGACTTGCCTGGAACTACTTTAGCTGTGCACTTCCATGAAAACAAATGCACACAGGTTTGTCAACCAATCAGAATCAAGCATTCAATTAAAAATAATAACAGTATATCTTTCTAAACAAGAGCAGCTGAGGAGCTGCATAGAGGTATGTTCACACTATGGCAGAAAGTGTATTGTGGTAATTTTACTCTGCCTGAAATGTATCAGGGCATCTGCTCAACAAGTCATTTCCCCCCTATGTGCATACTAGTTATAAAAAGTTTAAAAGCAATACAAAAGCTATGGAAAATGACTACAAAACACAGCATTGCTGAGGCAACACACACAAAAATACCACCACCACAAGCACTGTGGTGAAGGCAGACTTTGTGAACCAGCATGAGCAGGAAATGCACTTGAATACTGGAAACACTAGAATGATGACATGAAATAGTCAACAAACAACATCATTTGACTGAAACAACCATCTCAAATATTCAGCGATAGATGCTTACTGTATTTGTAACCATGCGATTTTGGCTAACACTGTTAGCTAACACCCTAAAAATTCTGTCATCATGTACTCATCCTCAAGCCATTTTGAAGCACATAGTGTTGTGTATTAATCATTGTATTTGAATACTTTTAACTTTTCATTTGAGTTGACTTTTGTTCTTTTTTTGTAATTGGCTGGGAGAGCAACAGTGTTTGTGATTGGTTGTGAGAGCAACAGAAAAAGGAGCGTGCCTTGAAGTGCGCGCGCAGTATACCAGAGAATTGAAGTTGAATTGTACTAATTCCTAACTGATCAATCTTTTTTGTTTTATTCAGCAAATAAACTCATTAATCCAAGACTATTCGTCATTGTATTTGTTTCGCTAGTACAGTACAGTAGTGTTCAAAATTATTCAACCCCCAAGAGAATGCATTACTTTACAAATACAAGCTTTTCTGAAGATCCAGGATTTAATAAAACTTGCATCTATAACAGTTCACTGGCATATTAAAAGTGATATTGTCAATATATAATGTAATATATTTGAGTTATAAGATTTTTTAATAATACTGCTATGTCATAATTATTCAACCCCTATTCAACATTGCTGTTTTTAAATCACTTATTTGCATGGTGGGGAATAAAACACAATTAAGCTTTTAGAAACTCTATTAAAAACAGAATTAGTTTGAGCTGTTACACATACAGTTTGGCAAAAATGTCAACAGAGATCTCACAAAAGCAAAAGAGAAGAAATATTGTATTAATTTAGAAAGGCTAAGGCTATATGATGATTCCCAATACATTGAAAGTTCCTAGAGACACAGCTCTCAGCCTTATTTCTTAGCTTAAAGTGTGTTCTACCAGAAAACCTTTGAGGGTGTGGAAGAAAAAGCACAATATCATAAAATGTTTAATCTGAGCAACTGAGAAAAACCTGCAATGTACAGCCAAAGACTTGCAAGATGACCTGATGAAAGGAGGAAAACCATTTCAATGCAATGTGTAAGAAGAACACTAGACAAGTATGGCCTTCATGTTGAGACATCTTGATAAATACCACTCTTGATCAAGAAGAACAAAAAGCCAACTTGAACTTGATAAAATTAATTTGTGTGGACCTGCAGAGCTCTGGAGGAATGTTTTATGGAGTGATGTGACCAAACTGGAACTTTTTGGACCCATGGATCAGCGGTATGTCTGCTGCAAAAAATGGCAAAGCTCATAAGCAGAAGAACACCATCTCCATCCTCAAACTTGGAGGTGGATCAGTCCTATTATGGGGTTCCTTTACTGCAGAAGGAAGTGGAAATCATGACTGTATGAAGGACATCAAGGATTCTTTAAAGTGACAGGCCATTTTGACAAGAATTGTGATGCCTATGGTGCAAAAACTGAAGCTGATTATCAATGGACGTTCCTGCAGGACAATCATCCCAGAGTACACACCCAAATCTACTTCTCCTTGGTTCAGGGATCAGTCATATAATGTTCTTGAGTGACCTGTTCAGTCTCCAGGCTAAAATCTCATTGCAAATATCTGGTTGAATTCAAAGAAAGCAGTGGCAATGTGAAAACCAAAGATTATCAGTGATCTGAAAGCTTTTTCAGGTGTGGAATGGGCCAAAACTGTAGTAGAGAGGTGACAGAAGCTTCTAAACACTTACAGACAGCGTTTATAGGTGATTTTAAAGAATAAAAGATTCTGCACAAAGGGGGTTGAATAATTTTGAACATGAATGTTTAGAGCCAATTCGAATTTTATCATGATTCGTCAATGTTCCATTCTCAGAACCATTCATAAGTTTATTAACAAACTTTCTCTAATACTTTACTGATGCCTTTGTTAAATTGATTTCATAAAATGTTATCCTCCACAGAAAATTGTCTTGCAAGTCAAGGGGGTTGAATAATTTTGAACACAAATGTAAATACATGACACATAGTTTTCTAGAACACAAAGTAATATTTTAGCTGTTTTATCTATAAAGTGTCAAAACATTAAGTCATGTGACACAAGAACTGAAGATGTTTTATCTAATGTGTCACAGTGTTGGATTTGGGCTCTGTATACAATGATATTGAATAATTGCACACATTTGGTTCAGTTCATAATACAAATTAAACACACATTGTCTTGAATTAAAATGCTGAAGATATATGGAATATTTTTATGCTACCTTGGGATCAATTTCGGAGCTTGAAATCTTTGGACTTTATTGACGTTCACTGTGTGGGGAATAAATAAATAATTTAAATAATTAGTTTTTTGCACAAGAAGTTTAGAACCACATGGGAGTGAAGGCAGAATTTTCGGCAAGATGAAACAGGTTATAAAAACACACCTCAAATGTTGTCTTGGCCAATTAGATATTGTCTTTGCTCGGGGTATCACAAATCATATGTTATCTTATCAAGCATGTGGTCCAAATTTCCCACTCTTGCAGGGTATAATTTTGGATTGACTCTTTAATTTGTCTGGTTCGGTTCTCATACGCTACAATAACTAGGCCACAAAGAACTAGTTAATTGGAGACCGATCTCAAATCTTCCTTATCGGTCCAAGATACTAGAAAAGGAAGTATCCTCACATTCATAATCCTTCTTAAAGAAAAATGGTATGTGATGATTTCAAGTCAGGATTTAGACCGTAATCATAGTACTAAGACTCCTCTCCTTAGAGTTACAAATGACCTGCTCTTATCATCCGATCATGGTTGTATGGCTCTATTTGTCATGATTCTGCCCTCGTGTCCTTGATTTTTCTCTAGTCTTGAGGCAGGATCATGACAGGCCCGTGTTTTGTGTGCAAGCACATGGCCTTGTCTTTGGGTCATGTGTTTGTGTTGTCTCGTTTCCTTGCCCCGCCCCCTTGTTATCATTGTTCTGTCATTATTGCTTTACCTGTGTCACCTGTTATGTTATCATTAGTCTCCCTATTTCATTCCCCTTGTGTTTGCTGTCTAGTGCGGTTCATTGTTACACTTTGACAAAACGTTGTGAGACCTGTGGATTGTTTTTCTGTAGTGTGAGTTCCAGAGTGAAGAGTCTTTTGTTTTTTTGTTTGTCTTGTTAAGTTATTTGTCTGTTCCCTAGTCATTGTTTTCCCCGTCGTGGGTTTTGTTTTCCCTTTTTGTCACTAATAAACCCTTTGTGTAGTGCATTCTGTCTGCGCCTGAGTTCATCCCCGCACCCCCACGTGACACTGTTGACCACAACATTCTCTTGAATAGACTAAAAAACCTTGTTGGCATTAATGGAATTGCATTAGCATGGTTCAAACCATACTTATCTGACCACAATCAATTCATTGCTATGAATGAAGAGGTATCATATCGATCACAAGTGCAGTATGGAGTACCTCAAGGCTCAGTACTAGGGCCATTGGTACTAGGTGTTAATTATAGGACCTACAAACTCTGCATGTAATAAGACTTGATAGCTGCTCTGTCAATTCTTCATCATCAGTTAGGAACCTAGGTGTGTTATTTGATAGCAATCTTTTCTTTGAAAGCCACATTTCTAGCATTTATAAAACTGCATTTTTCCATCTTAAAAATATAACCAAATTACGACCTACAGTATGCTCTCAAATGTTAAATGCAGAAATGTTAATTCATGCATTTATGACTTCAGTGTTAGATTATTGTAATGCTTTATTGGGTGGTTGTTCTGCACACTTAATAAACAAACTCCAGGTAGTCCAAAATGCAGCTACTAGACTTCTTACCAGCACCAGGAAGTAGGACCATATTAGGCCAGTGGCAACTGGGAACACTCCCCATAACACACAATTGATTTGCTACATCGTTAGAAGAATGGCATCTACACTAATATTAGTCTGTTTCGCTCCTATTCCGAGGTCAATGTTCCGAGGTCAAGCTGCTCCCCGCCCCTTGACGAATGTGATTCGCGGATTAATTGCACAGATCCAGTTTGCATCCAGTTCAGATGGTCACTGTAGTCACCCGGATCCAGTATGCATCCAGCCCAAATGGTCGATCAGCACCTAGAGAACACCTCTATAGTCCTGAAAGGCAGCGGAGACCAGGACAACTAGATGAGCCCCAGAGAGAGATCCAAGACCTTGCCTCCTAGACAGCCATCGTGACAGGACCTCAGGAAACAGATAATTCTTGTGCATCTGATTTAGCTGCAGCCTGGAATTGAACTGCTGGTATCGTGTTGTCTGAGGAGATCTGGACCCCCGACTGAGCCTGGTTTCTCCAAAGGTTATTTCTCCATTCTGTCACAGATAGAGTTTTGGTTCCTTGCCGCGGTCACCTCTGGCTTGCTTAGTTGGGGACACTTAATTAATTACCAGCGTTTTTTCGTTGAATTGATTGAACTGAACTGCGTTGCGTTTCCCCAAACCATAGTTGCTAACCTGTTAGGAACTTACTTGGTTGGAAATGGGAAATTGAATTGCAACCAACTTAGTTTGGAACTATGGTTTTGGGAAATGCACCCCTGAGCTGGATGATGACATCATTGAATTCAATGATGAACTGCCTTTTTGTTTTATTGACGCAATATTTTCCTATTTAATGCTGTTCAGTTGCTTTGTTACAATCTATGTTGAAAAAAAGAGGTATATAAATGAGGGTGAATTGACTTGACTACTCTTGTGTGTGTGTGTGTGTGTGTGTGTGACAAGGCCAATGCAATAAAACCGTTCAGTATAATCACAGTTCTATATCGATGCGCTGTTGTAATTGATTCAATCACACACACACACACACACCACTTGCACACAGAGATCTGAGATTGTGATGTACAAAAAGTAACATTCAGAAGCTTAGATACTTGTCAGTGCTGCCAAAATACTTTTAATCGATACTGAATCGTTACATTATGTTTCTCAGCAACTAGGGGAGTAAAATCGCTGTTTTTAAATTAAACTCCGCTTCATTGTTTGTAAGGAGAGACACAGAAGCTGACAATTTACACATCTCTCACTCGAAATGGCCATAATTGAGAGAAATAAATTTGAGTAGTTTGCATCACTGGATATAGCGGTTGGTCATTTAATTTTTCTATCATAAAACAAATTGTTAAAAGTTGGCTAATATTAAATGATTTGCAGCTTCATCTTGCATTACCTCACTCGCTTTAATGTTAAACTGACATTTCGCACTCTGCTTCTGTGAACAGTAAACCTTAGCTATTTTGATTTGATTGGCCATCTCAGTCATTTTGAAATTGATGAGCGCTGTTAGACTGCTGAGGCTTTGATCTGAAGTGCCTAGCATGTGCAACGGTCATGCTCGCATCTGAAGACTAGGGCAATTCATTCTCACAATTTAATAGTATTTATAGCTCCTAACAGACTGTGTGACTATAAGAAGTTATTACCTCAAAATATACGTGTGAGTATGCAGTTTTCCCTATTGCTCCCATGCCAGTGGTTATCTCTCTGCCAAAACCCTGCCCTACACCAAACCCAACCCTAAATGGGGTTTTATTAACAAAGTTCGGGAGGAGCATGATCAGATAATCATCCAGTTTGGCACAAGTGCATCTCGTTGATCACAACCTTGCCATTTGAACTTCTTTAAATGTTTTGTGGTACCGTTTCATTGGATTCGTACTTCACCTTTCAAGTTGAACTCCATACTGCGTGAGCTACCGAACAAATCTACTGAATATAAAAACCATAGACTGTATAAAAACATGGCTGTAGTGTCCATGATGTCAACCATAGGCTTCCGAGGAGTGTTTCTGAAGCTCAAAGTGGGTGGAGGCGGCGGTCGCCATCTCCCGGATAATTGAAAATGGGCTGAGAGCTGGTGGGTAAAACCATGCCCACCTAACACCACGGTGCTGACTGCAGCGGCAATCCACCTGTCACTCAAGTGGCCGTGCCCTTCATTATACAGAACTTTAAGGGATAATATTATTTAAATGGATGCGTTATAAAAACAAAATAATAATATAAAAAATACCCCCCTCACAGTTGTCATGATGGGCAAAATTAACTATAAAGACCAAAATAATGGTTTTAACCAGACTGTAAATGTTTTTTTTTTTTTTTTTTTTTTTTTTTTTGGGGGGGGGTATTTAAACATGGGATTGGCTCCCTTTTGCAGCCAGCCTCCAGTGGCCAGTTGACGGATTAAAGTTTAAGTCACTTCTGTGTTAGCCTCAGAGAGAGGGCGTAAGGTTGCTGCTTGATAAAAACCCATACATATGACGTTGTCTATGTGACACTAACATTCGAAAGTACCAGTTTTCAAATGTCACAGCATTTACTTTTTTGTTTTTTAATTCATTACATGATATTCCTCCAGTAAAATTAGGCTTTATCGAAATTGGACCTGCAAATCATACTTTGTGTGAAAAGGAATAAAAGTTGTTTGAATGCCTCTGGTGTTTATTTCAACTGGAAGCGGCAGTGATTCATATGTATTGGTAAGTTTTTTTCCAGTTTTGCAGGAATGTATTTAGAGGTACTGTATGTATTTCCAATGTGCCTATGTTGAATTAAATTGAATGTTTGGGTTTTAGTTTCTTTAATTTCTGGAGTTTCTTCTTGAGCGCTAAGCTGAAATTAAAGTTAAAGATATTACTAATATGTTGGACCTTTTACTGAAATTATTCTACTTTTTCCTGATGAGATGTGTCAATTTTAATAGAACTGTGAGATCTGTGTTTGCAATGCTTGAGGGATCTGCTAAATTCCACTAGTACCGCAGGAACTACCTACTCTAATTTTAAAGGTGCATTAAGGAATTTCTGAGAAAAACTGTTGAAATCTGAAATCACCAAAACAAACAGAGCATTACGTAAAAGGATCACCCCAATATTTTGATAGCCTCAGCCCCAAATTTCACAAACATGCTATAACCTATTCTAAACTGCTTTAGTAAGCAACCCTTAAAATGATTTTATTTTTTAAGATTTCTTAATCAATCCTTATAATTCAAGAGGACAATCTGTGTTTTCCAGTCCCTCTGCTTTATATAATTCTAAACAGTCTAGCTACCATTCAAACATACATATAAATTTAATTTTCTTTCAATATATCTTCTTTTATTCATGCTCATCCTGAGAAGCATATGGTGTTGTTTTGTGCATATGGCCCTGTATCTCTACTGACAGCAGCTACATTGCTTCGCCACAAATCCTGACAGCTGCCGAATCCCAGTAAATCAGGGATGCACAAAAGACTATAAAAAGGAAATGTGTAAGCATTTTTCTCTTCTCTCCATTGTTGTCGAGAAGGAGCATGAATAAAATTAGCAATAGGGCCTGATAACCCCCCCCCCCCACCACCACCACCACACACACCTCCCAATGTGTGAGGTGATGGCTGACTATATCCCCTTATTGGTATAGTATTTAACTGTTTTGGAATCATGTTATTAGTAAAAAAAAAACAATCCAAATAATATTTTAGAAATATGCATAATTTGTAGTTTGAGCTCTGTTCAGGTACTTAGTTGTGTCTTCTTTGTGTCATCTTGGGAAGAAGTTAGTTTGTTTATAGTCTACATTTAGCTTTTTATTCTGGTGTTTTTATTTAGTCTTTGTGTTCATTTGTGGAGGTTAAAAAATAAATAAATAATAATAATAAATATACTGCATTTTTTATATATAGTTGTTTCTCTATGTGAACATGTTCTAGATGTCAATGTACATTTTGTTGCTTTTTACCATATTCATGTTTTAGTGTTTTGGGTTTCATGTCTAGAGACCCCTTTGTTTTGTTCAGGTTCTGAAAAATGTTAAGCCTTATAGAATTGTGTAATAGTTACTGTACATGGACACTAGACTTACTCAAGCCAAAAAACAAAACAACAACAACAAAAAACTTCTCTAAGAGCTAAAGAAGTATAATACTGAATTTAGTCAAGCTTCGGTGACGTTTTGCTGTTAATTATAACTTCTTTCAGTTGTTTTACCATTCATCAGTAAAGCAGTTAGTCAAGTCAAGTCACCTTTATTTATATAGCACTTTAAACAAAAAATATTGTCAAAGCAACAAAACAACATCAGTTAGGAAAACAGTGTTTCAATAATGCAAAATGACAGTTAAAGGCAGTTCATCATTCAATTCATTGATGTCATCATTCAGCTGAGTTCAGTTTAAATAGTCAAGTCAACAATATTGCTGTAAATGAAGTGTCCCCAACTAAGCAAGCCAGAGGCGACAACGGCAAGAAACCAAAACTCCATTGGTGACAGAATATAGAAAACACCATGGGAGAAACCAGGCTCAGTCGGTGGGCCAGATCTACTCTGACCAGACAAAACAAGCAGTTCAATTCCAGGCTGCTGCAAAGTCAGAATGTGCAGAAGAATCATCTGTTTCCTGTGGTCTTGTCCTGGTAGTTGTCTGAGATAAGGTCTTTACAGGGGATCTATATCTGGGGCTCATCTAGTTGTCCTGGTCTCCACTGTCTTTCAAGGCTGTAGAGGTCCTCTCTAGGTGCAGATCCACCATCTGGGCTGGATATGTACTGGATCCAGGTGTAGCAGAAATGAGTCAAATCAGACAAATCAAAGAGTCTATCAGAGCTGTGTGCATTGAAACATGAGCTGAATTCCTCAGGAAGTCATAAATCAGTTCTAGTGCCACAGGAACCAAACAAGATAACCAACCAACCAACTTGTTCACACAACAGCTTTCAACATTAACACCAATAGAACAATTATTGACAATTTTAATTCAAAGAAGAGATTGTCAAATTTATTGTTCGTGATTGGAATGCAACGCTGGACATCACATGTAAACCCAGGAGATCAAGTTAAATACTTGCATTGACTTCCCCCCCCCAGCCAGTGAAACCAGACTGAAATTCCTAAGGGGGAAGGGCTTTAAACCTTTGTCTTCACAGAAAAGTCCCTTTGCCAGAGAATGGCAAAGAAACCCTTTTTATACATTATATATGGACCAGAATGAACTCAAAAAAGACTCATGAATGAATCATTCCATTGCTTAACTCCATATTCATTTACGTGTAACCCACACATTTGACTATCATGTATAATCACTTATTGTGTATGTCTTTTGATAACTATAGGATACATAGTCATGACTAGTATTGACATAATCGCATTTTCTTGCTTGATATTGTCCTGACAATCATTTATTTGTAAAATATATCATAATCATGTTATAGGAATCATGTCCAAAATTAGACCCTGTGAGGCAAGAACCACATGCTTGGTAAGATAAACAAATGATTTATGATACCCAAGACTCAAGAACATATCTGATTGGTCAAGGCAACATTTGAGGGGTGGCCAACAGGAAGTTTTAAATACTTTGGACACGATGTAATTTCGCTTTTAGTCTGCTTTTAGTTCTAGTCTAGCTGCTGCTATTAGCCATGTCAGCTTTTAGTTCTAGCATTGCTCGTGCTATCAGTCATGCCTGCTCTTAGCTTTTAGCTTTGCTACCTAGCTTTAGCTTGTAGCATCTAGCCATGCGGTAGTCATCATTGTTCTTTGAGCGCGGTTCCAGCGTGCCTGCCTGCTGCTACTATGAGAAGGAACACAACCTAGTCTCGTCGAACTTTATTTCTTTTCTTTTCCGTTTGAGAGTTTCGTGTTCTGAGTTAAGTTTTGTAACGTCCATACAACTTCAACCAGCGAACACGACTCTGCACTTTCAGCCAACGCCCAACAACCACGGGCTTCCCAAGACGTCACTTCAGAGACTGAACTTCCAGCCAATCAACGACCTCGGGATAGCCCTTTCACCGAGGCTCCTTCTTCACAGGAGATGCAAGTAACTTTACCTCCAGACTGTGACCTTTACTGGTGTATCTAATATAATTTTAACCTCATTGAGGAACTCAATGCGAGCGCTAATTACGTGATTGATGGTTGTTCATGTTTATGCAATTTAACGTATTGCTGTTAACTTGGGATTCCATATTTCCATTCTCTTAAACTCATCTTTCCCTAACTTTTGACCTTCCTGCAACTTGTGTGAATGTATGTGTGCGTGCGTTTATGTTAGATTAGTTTATATGTCTTAGATTTATCTAATAAAGCCTTATTCATATTGAAAAGAGAAGTATCTTGTGTTTTGTGCTTACAAGTTAATGTCTTAAACTGCCGATCTTGTTACTGTGCTAATTGATAGTGTTTTCACTATAGTTTGGATATTAGTATCCAGCGCAGATTTGATGTTAAACGGCTCGTTCACTGAACCGCAGGCGCGTCTCCGTGAACAGCCGTGAAACAGTGATTCTGTTCAAATTCCCTTTAAAATCTTAAATGATTCCCTTTGAGCTAAATTGACCTGTTTCCCTTTACATTTATAATGGTGGAGAATGCGGGCAGTTTAACCTAAATTGTGAGCATAAACCAAGTTATTTAATCTTTGATTTTGCTAAAGGAATGACGGATGAAAAGCTTCCGAGACCTGAGTATGTGTGTGTGTTTGCGTGACGTAAGCAGCGCGCGCCCTCCCGCTTGAATGAAAGGAGCTAGAGGAGACTTTAACTCGAGTCCGTCTCCCCTTTGTTAACAGCAGTAAGTGAACTTAAAAGTAAACATCTGAGATCGTACAATAAGGTAGAAATTGAGCGTGTTCCTCATTTGTGTAATGCCTTGTTTTATAGCTGATTTGATTTCACTGCGTGTTCCAGTGTCTCAAACGCTATCTCAGTCACTGTTTGCTGAACGGAGCTAAACTGTTAGTGTTTCAAAAGGGATATAAATCGGTGAATAAAGAATAGTTTTGAGCGGGTTCCTCAATCTATTTATCAAAGTCCCCGTATTCATATTTCATATAGTTTGATTGCCAGTGCGTGTTCCACTGCCGAATCAAATTTGATATTCGACTCCCCTAAGTTAACGTTAAACATTAGAGAACAATGTTTGCCCATTTGTATCCGTTCACAAAGTGAATGCAATCTCGCGTAACACGGCGTGTGTCCGAGAGTAATTTGAATGGGAGTGTTTTAAAAGCTTGATCAAGTAAATTTTAACTGTGTACCAACAGCGAAGGAAAACTTTTATGTTTGTGTCCAGAAAAACTGGCACGGAGAATCAAATTGCTGAGATTGATATAATAACTACAGCAGGAAGCTGCTATTTGAATTAAGATAAATTTAACTCTATACAAACTGAGAGTTTAAGTGCCACATCGCAAAACCAACTGAAAGGCGGTGTTGTTATTTGTACAGTGTTGAAATGAGCCGACATTTCATGTAACATGCTTAACTGTATTTGCAACAATGCAACGATTCATGTGCTAATCCACTAGAATGTGTTTTGGTTGCCATAGTGACGACCGTGACCCGGAAGCCTAACGTACTTCCGGAGCAACTCTGAACTGTGCACGCGCAGCGCACAAACTCCGCGGTTTCGCTAAGCTAACGAAACCATTGCATTTACATTGAAGTCTATACTAAAGCCACTAGCCTCAAAGGTTAGCCGTTAGCATTACCATCCAGTGGTAGAATAATGTGTGTTTGGGCAACGCTGACGTGATTTAACCATTTTAAACATCTTAACTAACACTTGTTAGTCCCTTTCTTTTTATCGCTCTCTTTTCTCACTAGACCACTTATTTTCATTTTACTAGAAAGGGAAATACTGACTCACAATTATTAATTGTCAAATTGAAATTTAATTGAAACATTAAATTTATTTGGAAGCATTTAAAATTTCCCTCTCAGATCATTTCATATGATCTTTTATTTCTAGTATTCTCTTTTGGGTCTAATCATTTTAGGAATGAATAAGCCTTGAACTTTTGGAACTTATTCTTCCTAATTTATTTATTACCCATCTGAATATATGCTATTCAGACCTTTACTTATTTGAATGCGTTTTACCCCTCTTCCTGTTTTGGGTATACACTTAACCACTATTGTTTTACGTATTGATTTCCTCTTTTTAATTTCATTTTTGCATATTTTGCCCATTTATTAATTTTTTTTTAATTTTCCTATTTCTTACCATTTCTTTTGTGTATCCTAGCCTGGGAACGACAAACCTGAGCCCTAAAAGGAGACATTGTTATCCCTCACTACGAGTTCAAATAAATTAGAAAGACAACTCTCTTTCACTTAAAGTTTATTTTGTTTGATTAGTTGTGCAGCAACTAACACAACGCTCTCCTTGTAGTTGAGATAACCGCTACTGAGACTTACCATCTCCTTCCTCTCTCTCCTTTACTTTCCTCTTCTCTTTTTACATTTGTAGGACATGTAAGAACCATCAATCAATTCTAAGTGAAGTAAATACGCAATCGTGCCAAAGACGACGAATCATCCTTATGAATTTGATTGTAATCATCCTCTCATTTGTTCTTCCTAACCTCCCTACATTTGGAAACGCAATCCAAGTTTTAGCATCTCATCCAACGTTGAGATCAATTTAATAGAGATACGTGTTGAACAACTGTCGCCTTCGCAGCCTCCCTGGTGAGCGGTCCAACTAAAAAGCTGTATGGTGTCAATCCTGTCAGACTAAGAAAAGAGATATCAGAATTATTATTGTATTCTTTTCTCCAAAGAAAGAAATATAATAATATTGCTTACGTTTTTGATAACATTTAATTGGAAAAAATAATTTTCCTCATTTGAAAAACAGAAATTTTGCTTGTCATTTGAATTTGTTTTTCACCTCTGTCTCTCTTTTCCTCTTCCTCATTAGAGTGACAAAGTCTTCGCATCTCTAGTCTACTTAGACACCCTGAGACCAACACAGTCATCACCACATTTCACTAGTGGTTCACAATCACTGATACAACACTTAGTTGTCCCACCACACATAGGCTTTTACTCCACACAGATCTGTGTCAGTCTCTCTTCTCCCCAGCGTGCCAACATGCCGCAGACTGCAGACCCCATTGCCCATGGGGAAGATGTGAACATTTGGCTGAGAGGCATAACAGACAGCCTCACTCCAAAGACATTTGAACTGTTATTATTTTTAATAATAATCCTAATCCTGAGAAGATTCCTGACACAAGATTCAAGCCAGAACAACAACCACGAGGAGCTAGTCAAGATCACGAGCTCACTAAGCTATGCCTTCACAACCCAGCTGAAACTGAGCGACAAGCACATCACCCACCTTCAAGAGGAGCTGACAGGTGCTCAACGTCGCATAGACAAGCTGGAAGTGAAAGTTCAAAATCAACTCAAAGCACCCAGCGAGAGGGAGCAGGATACAACAGAACAAGTTATGAAGCTCCTAGCAGCCCTGGCAGCAGCTCAGCTCGACCAGCGACATGCAACGGCTGCTCAGAAAGACCTGGTAAACAGACTCCAGTATGCCGAACAGCTACTAGAGAAAGCCAAGCTAGACATCAGAAACAAGAACTCTGAAATCAGTGCTTTGAAAGACCACCTTGAAAGGTACAGAACTGAAATGGACAATCTGACCCAACAACTAGATAATACCAACGATGAGCTCTACATGGTCAGAAAAGAACTCCAAAATGCTTACAAGCACAAACAAGAGCCAAGGAAAGAGAAACCTCTCTTAGCCTCATCACTGCTGAGCAGAGCAGAGTCCCACGTCCAAGAACTGGCATGTGACGAAAGGAGCGAAGGGCCACAACCCAAAACCTCACCTGCCTTCGCCACACAACCCTTTCCTGCCAACGAAAGAAAACCTCCCGTCCAAGGCCTTGAAGCTGCACACGGGATGACCATCAAAGACCTCAACAAGCTGTCTAAAAACATCAGCAGGTTCAACCCGAACTCCACAGAGAGCCCCGACATCCAAGCTTATCTGCGAGATATCGAATTTCACCTGGAAGTGAGACCTCATGTGACTGACAGAGACTGGTTATACCTCCTTAGAGCCACGTCCAGTTCCGAGGTACGAAACTTTCTAGATCGACAGCCCAGTCAAACCAAGTCAGACTACCAGCGACTTTGTGAGGTCCTGATTAAAGAGTTTACAGACCCAGAGTCTGAACATGGACTGTTAACTGCCTTGGAAACCAAACAAGGTCGTCAAGAGACTCCACAAGCTTATTACAACCGACTCCGACAAGCCTACTTTGGTGCACACAACAGCCCTGACCTTGAAGAGGATGTGAACTTCAAAACCCTCTTCCTAAAGAATCTGCACCCCGGAGTAAGTCACCATCTAGGTGTCATGGCCTGTCCGAACTCCATGACCATCCAACAGTTGCGTGACCTAACACAGAAGGCCTATAACAAGCAGAAGTTGGCCTCAAAGAAAGGTAACAAAACATCCACACTCTTGAACTCTGTCAACAAAGACTCAAGCCTTGCACTGGACGACACCCAGCGGCATCACAACACCAGAGTCTTCCATCAAGAGCACAGAGAACGTGACGCCCATATCCACGACCGCTTTCAGCCCAACTGCTGGAAAAATCCATGGGACCAGCCACGCTTCTCAAGAAACCAAAAGGATAACATCTGGAAACCTAACCAGATATCCAAAGGTAATCACCTGACTCATCCAAGAGCAACTCGTGTGGGTAAGCGACAACAAAACCCACCTCAGCACCACTCAGACATGCACAGTGCTGAGTACTCACAAGAACATAACCGCTTACCATTAGAAGACACGGAACAAGTCATGGAACAACTAAGAGAGTTCCTTCAAGACAATTTACATGCAGGTGACCACAAAGTTGAGTCATGCTCGCTGTGACCAGCGACAGAACGGAAGGCCGGTGATCACCTGGTGCACCGCATCAGAGATGACAAGCACCTGTTCAACAACAACCCAGAATGAACAAGTCTTTCACGGCCAACTGTTGATGAAAAATCTGAGGTACTAAAGGACATCACCTCAGTCACTAACAAACTGTCAAATGAACTCCAACTCCAAGTACCACATTCCCTGTCTGTGCAACAGCAACCACCAGAGCACAGAAGGTCAGAAAGTCTGCTACAGCCAGAAGGCATCACAAGAAGAATGCAACATAGGAGACAAGTTTTTCAACTCAGCTTCACACAGCCATGCCAAACTGCCTCCGACGGCGTGCTAAAGAACTTCCTGCCTTGCTGGACTGACCCCTCATTAGACCATGGACACGCCCTCATCCAAGCCAAAGATGCAGAGAGCCAGTCTTCAGTGACATGCTAGAAAAAGGGGGAGACAACACAGACTTGAACAGATCTGACCACACATGCACTACACCAGTAATACACAACATTACCTACACCCAGAGGTAAACACATCTACTGATAACACAGTCAACAAACATATTCTTCCCACAGGTAGAATATCCAACTTTTAGCGTAACAAAGTTACACATACCCACCATGAAGAAACGTGCAGCCATCCTCACAATAGGTAGAACACCTGACACTAAGTTAAGGTTCACGACACACTAGCTGCACCTGACATCCTAGCTCAATAGTAGTTGTAACACATGCTAGGAAAACCCACAGCAGCCTTGTTTTGTTTTGTTCTTCTTTTACCTATCCTTCTCCTTCCCCTCTTTCCTGAGTAGGTGAAATGCCTAGACACCCTGCGAGGGTTGAAGGTCTGATATTAGGATTGACTCGCAACACCTAATATCCGCCAGCCACTCTAAACTGAATGGAAGCCAGAGAGCTCCATGCATGATAGGTCAATCCATTGAATTGAAAATGAAATTACTAGAAAACTAATGGTAAACATGTAAAGTAAGACAACCTAGAAGAACCAAACAAAGTTAACCACAAATTTGATTGATGAATCAAAATAAAAACAATTTCCAAGACCATCTAAACTATCCTCAATGTGCTAAACTACATTGACTAATTGAACTTAACCACGTGTACCTAAATAACCTGATGCCTGCACCAGTACAGTAACTGTCATGGAGGTGTTGTCTTGCTGTTTGCTGTGTTTGTCTGCTTCTTCTGCCTTTGTTTCTCCAGCGATCGACGATGTCTTCACCTAAACACCTCGCCGATCGAAAGGGGGATATATGTAGCAGAAATGAGTCAAATCAGACAAATCAAAGAGTCTATCAGAGCTGTGTGCATTGAAACATGAGCTGAATTCCTCAGGAAGTCATAAATCAGTTCTAGTGCCACAGGAACCAAACAAGATAACCAACCAACCAACTTGTTCACACAACAGCTTTCAACATTAACACCAATAGAACAATTATTGACAATTTTAATTCAAAGAAGAGATTGTCAAATTTATTGTTCGTGATTGGAATGCAATGCTGGACATCACATGTAAACCCAGGAGATCAAGTTAAATACTTGCATTGACTCCCCCCCCCCAGCCAGTGAAACCAGACTGAAATTCCTAAGGGGGAAGGGCTTTAAACCTTTGTCTTCACAGAAAAGTCCCTTTGCCAGAGAATGGCAAAGAAACCCTTTTTATACATTATATATGGACCAGAATGAACTCAAAAAAGACTCATGAATGAATCATTCCATTGCTTAACTCCATATTCATTTACGTGTAACCCACACATTTGACTATCATGTATAATCACTTATTGTGTATGTCTTTTGATAACTATAGGATACATAGTCATGACTAGTATTGACATAATCGCATTTTCTTGCTTGATATTGTCCTGACAATCATTTATTTGTAAAATATATCATAATCATGTTATAGGAATCATGTCCAAAATTAGACCCTGTGAGGCAAGAACCACATGCTTGGTAAGATAAACAAATGATTTATGATACCCAAGACTCAAGAACATATCTGATTGGTCAAGGCAACATTTGAGGGGTGGCCAACAGGAAGTTTTAAATACTTTGGACACGATGTAATTTCGCTTTTAGTCTGCTTTTAGTTCTAGTCTAGCTGCTGCTATTAGCCATGTCGGCTTTTAGTTCTAGCATTGCTCGTGCTATCAGTCATGCCTGCTCTTAGCTTTTAGCTTTGCTACCTAGCTTTAGCTTGTAGCATCTAGCCATGCGGTAGTCATCATTGTTCTTTGAGCGCGGTTCCAGCGTGCCTGCCTGCTGCTACTATGAGAAGGAACACAACCTAGTCTCGTCGAACTTTATTTCTTTTCTTTTCCGTTTGAGAGTTTCGTGTTCTGAGTTAAGTTTTGTAACGTCCATACAACTTCAACCAGCGAACACGACTCTGCACTTTCAGCCAACGCCCAACAACCACGGGCTTCCCAAGACGTCACTTCAGAGACTGAACTTCCAGCCAATCAACGACCTCGGGATAGCCCTTTCACCGAGGCTCCTTCTTCACAGGAGATGCAAGTAACTTTACCTCCAGACTGTGACCTTTACTGGTGTATCTAATAAAATTTTAACCTCATTGAGGAACTCAATGCGAGCGCTAATTACGTGATTGATGGTTGTTCATGTTTATGCAATTTAACGTATTGCTGTTAACTTGGGATTCCATATTTCCATTCTCTTAAACTCATCTTTCCCTAACTTTTGACCTTCCTGCAACTTGTGTGAATGTATGTGTGCGTGCGTTTATGTTAGATTAGTTTATATGTCTTAGATTTATCTAATAAAGCCTTATTCATATTGAAAAGAGAAGTATCTTGTGTTTTGTGCTTACAAGTTAATGTCTTAAACTGCCGATCTTGTTACTGTGCTAATTGATAGTGTTTTCACTATAGTTTGGATATTAGTATCCAGCGCAGATTTGATGTTAAACGGCTCGTTCACTGAACCGCAGGCGCGTCTCCGTGAACAGCCGTGAAACAGTGATTCTGTTCAAATTCCCTTTAAAATCTTAAATGATTCCCTTTGAGCTAAATTGACCTGTTTCCCTTTACACAGGTGACTGCAGTGACTCTCTGATTTGGATTCAGACTGGATCTGGTGGCTACGTTGACCTCTGAATAATTGAGAAACCATTCCAAATGCCATTATTCTAACGATGTTGTGTTCCCGGTTCTGGTTTACCTAATTAATGCAGCCTGAATATCCTTCAACGGATTTGGATATTAGAAGCATATTAGTGTGTTATGTGTAAGCCAGTTTAAAGAGATAGGTCTTTAATCTAGATGTAAACTGCAAGAGTGTGTCTACCTCCCGAACAATGTTAGGTTAATTATTCCAGTGTTTAGGCACTAAACAGGAAAAGGATCTGCCGCCCGCAGTTGATTTTGATATTCTAGGTATTATCAAATCAAATTGAGTTTTGAGAATGCAGTGGATGTGGAGGACTATAATGTAACAAGAGCTCGTTCAAATACTGAGGTGCTAAACCATTCAGGGCTTTATAAGTAATAAGCAAGATTTTAAAAATCTATACGATGTTTGATAGGGAGCCAGTGCAGTGTTGACATAACTGGGCTAATATGGTTATACTTCCTGGTTCTAGTAAGGATACTACCCTAGGATACCTAGTATCTTAGAGAGAAATGGGAGATTCAAGATCGGTCTATACTTAACTATAATTGATTAGTTTGGTTTCTTATGTAAATCACTTTTTTTGTTGTTTTTTTTTTTTTTTTGACAGAATAGTCCATGAGACAGTGGTTCAACAGTAATTTTGTGAAGCTATAGTCCCTTTCACACTCCACATTGGGATTGATTCCAGTATTGATACCGGGTTGGGGACCTAGTAACATTGCCGGGTTCAGTCCCGGAACAAGCTCTGTGTGAACAAAAGCAAGAACCAAAGGGTCTTCAAAAAGGTGTTTTGAAGGCAGATCAATGTTCGTGACAAAAGTATTTGTGCAAACTGTAATTAAGGGTTCAGTTAGTTTCCTCACTTTCCGCGCTGAAGCTGAGATCGTTCATCAGCTCACAAGTGAAAGTGAAAGTGCTGCAGTAGCGCTGCAGAATATTTAAATTAAGTCACTGTCATTATTTTCAGTGCAATCACACCTCCTTTCAGTGCAAATTTACATTTACATTTATTCATTTAGCAAATTAGACTCATTATACAGAAGATTGTGATTTATTCATAAAACTAAGTGCTATGTACCTGGCTCAACTGACGTCATACTATTACTGCATGTACAGCAAGTGGTAAATGGAACATCATATACAGTATGTGTTTATTAGCATTTATGGCTGATATTGGCAATAGCAATTAATTTTTGAACTATTCTACTAACTCCTGATGCTGGCATCGTCTACAGGTGCTTGTTGATTATTGACTTCCAGTTACCTTAATGTTAAAGCTTGCCGTTGCTCATTTCAAATAACATACATAATTTCTCTCAAGTTGACAGAGAATGACTGTCTAACCTTCCCAACACTGTCACTTATTTCGTTTTCAAAGCAATTCTGTCTTTATGCAGGCTAAGACCTTGCTGCAGTTTAACAGCACACCTGTGTCCTCTAATTCTTAGTCAACATCTAATTATGAACTACTCAACCCTGGGTCTACAATTGATGTGCGCTATAAAGAGACAGGAGTACAACACACACAATGAGCCTGTGTCACCCTGGAAACTAATAAAAGCTGGTGGTTCAGCTGAAACAAGACCTCTGAAAGTAGTTTTAATGTTAGAAGTGCAAGACTTTGCACTTTTTAACTCTAAGCAGTTAAAGAGCTGCTTTTCATTGCATTTCAGTGTAGCTCAGCACTCCAAGTGTATAATACGTATTAGCTTGGGGGTTACAGGACATGACATTTCACAAAATGTCATGTCCTGCTTACCCAGGCATTCAGAATGTTGCAACGGTAGGTTAAAATGTTGCTCTTACTACATTGAAGCTTTTTGTATATGGTGAGTTGGATATATTAACAACTAATTCAGTAGTCTGAAAAAAAAAATCAATCAATATAAACTAACCAGTCAATCTTATAGGGGCAGTTAACCCCAAATTAAATTCTGTAATTATTTACTCACTTTCCTTATCATTTACATTCCAAACCTATAAATGTATTGTTTTATTTGAATGTTTTTCTTCTCCTACTCCTCCTTCTTCTTCTTCTTCTTTTGGTCAATACAATTAAAGTTTTGTGGTTCAAATGTTGTTTGCATTCTTCAAAATATTTTATTTTATGTTCCACAGAAAAGGTTGTGCAGGTTAGATATTTATTTATTTTATTTTTTGGTGAACTAATCCATTAAGTTGTTAGTTAACCAGCTGTCAACCATTCTTACCATCTTTAACTGAGTGTTAATGACATCATTGCATCTATCGTCCAAATGTGACTTTAATGAAAATTAGTTGGACAGCAGATGTTAGAACAGAAAACTGGCTTTCAGAGGATTAGAGAATGTGGGCTTCAGTCAGGTCTGCCCCAAAGAACAAATTTACTGAATTTACGCTTCAACTGTGCCTTTAGAACAAACACATTTTTCATAATTAAAACCAAATTCATGTTAAAAATACTCATTAAAAATGAATTAAAAACCAATTATATGTTTGTTAAAAAAATATTTGAGAACTTCTGCAGGCACCTAGTGACATTAGACACATCTCTCTCAATTAATTAATGCCTTCAGTGTGATCAAATTATAACTACTTTTATAATAGCTAAGTTAAGTTTCCTCTTCAGGCCTTCAGCGTGACCACGCTCTAAATCACATGCATAATCAGTCCAATGGATGGGAAAGACGTCATGGGCAGGGTGACGTAGTGATCAAGAAGCTTAAAAGCACATCATTTGAAACTGGAGTTAGCTTTCTGTCATTCAGCAAGCGCTCTGTGTGTGTGTAAGCTCTGCTCCTGGGAGTTCTGGAACGAGTACGTCTGGAACGGGGCCTGTCTGTTGTAAGTAGCCCTGTTCTGGCCTGGCCGAGTATGTTTCTCGGACCTGATTTCCATAGTAGATTCCCATCAGGAGGGACCTCCTCTCACAGGTGGAGGGCAAAATATTCCATCCCCACCCGGAGCTGTGGAAGTTGGTGTGGCCTCCGAGGGGGAACTACTTGTAGCTTGCGGTCTCTCAACCGAGGTGCTGGCCATTGCAGCCTACCATATTCCTCTCAGTTGGCCAGTCAGTCACTTTAATTGTATGTGTTGTAGCGAATCAGCTCAAATGGGGAAATATGAATAATCAAATATTATAATCAAATAATTATAAATATTTAGGTCCACTGTAAGTATTTACTAGACCTCTCAGTGTCAAATGTCTGTCATTCTAAGAACGTTACTTTCCTGTTTACAGAAAATAACTTTCTTACTGATCAATAATAGTCAGATCATGTAACTTAAATCTGCATGATTAGGGTCTTCAGTTATGAGCATACAATGAACAACCTCAAGTATGATACAAGTAAAACGCCTCAAGGTTACGTATGTAACCCTAGTTCCTTGAAGGAACGAGACGCTGCGTCGAGCGCTTTGGGGAATGTCCATGACGAGACCGACTCAGAATATCGTGTGCAAGCTGTCCATCGGAAGGGCGTGACGTCACGGGCAGGGTGACGTAGCGACCAGGAAGCTATAAAAGCACGTACCGTGCAGCTGGCTTCAGCTTCGAGTAGGGAAGCAAGCGCCGGCAGGGGTGCTGGGAGTATGGCTCTGCGACGCAGTGTCTCGTTCCTTCAAGGAACTAGGGTTACATACGTAACCTTGAGGCGTTCCTTTTCAGGAAATTGAGCTGCGTCGAGCGCTTTGGGGAATGATGTGCCCACGCTGCCAGACTTCCAAATCCCTGCCTAGTGTGTATCCGAACAGCACAGCTAAGGCGAGAGAACAGGAGAGCCCGGAGTGGTTGCAGACGTCCACGAGGGACACACCTGCTGAGAAGGCCTTAGAGGCCGCCATACCCCAAGTAGAGTGAGCCTTGGCCCCCAAAGGAGGGGGAAGACCAGAGGACTCATAGGAGACGTTGATAGCCTCGACTATCCAACGACTAAGGGTCTGCTTAGAGGCAGGAAAACCCTTTTTAGGAAGACCGTAGAAAACAAGCAAGGGGTCAGATTTTCTCCACAGGGCTTCTCTGTGGACGTATGCGTCCAGTCCAGTCCAGTCCAGTCCAGAGTTTAGCTTCTCCTGGTCTGGCTCCCTGAAAGGGAGGAGGGCAGAATGCCTGCAGTACTATGGGTTGTGGAGTAACAGAGGAAACTTTAGGAACATAACCCACTCGATGGTATAAGAATGCTTTGGCCATACCAGGGGCAAAGTCTAAGTAGTTAGGGGCCACCAAGGGGGCCTGACCTCTAACACCACAACCAAATCCCATGGGGGAATACGAGACCGTACTTTAGGTCTCAGCCTCAGTGCACCGAAGGAAACATGTAACGAGGGGGTGTCTACCCACTGACTGACCATTGAAAGGGACATGGTAAGCAGCTATGGCCACCACGTAAACCTTTAAGGTGGAGTGAGTTAACCCCACAGAGAGCCAGTTAACAGGGTCAAACTGGCGGTCTCTGCACCATGAGGAGAAGAGTTTCAACCTCAGGGTGTACAGTTTCCTCATAGAGGGAGCTCTGGATTGGAGGAAGGTCTCAACAACCTCGGTTGAGAGACCAGAAGCTATGAGCTGTGCCCCCTCGGGGGCCACACCCACAAATTCCACAACTCCAGGCGAGGGTGATTTATTTTGCCCTGCGCCTGAGAGAGCAGATCTGTCCTGATCGGAATCTCCCATGGAATCTCCCATCAGATATGCGAGCCATAACGGGCCCGACCAGAACGGGGCTACTAATAGAAGACAGACCCCGTCCTGGCGTACTCTCGCCAGAACTCCCGGAAGCAGAGCGATAGGGGGAAAGTCGTACAGATAAAGCCTCAGCCTGGTCGGTCCCATAGCGTCCAGTCCAAGAGGAGCTGGATGATCTAGAGAGAAACAGAGGGGACATTGCAATATCTCTTGAGTCGCAAAGAGGTCCAAAAATTCTCCGTATCCCCCGGGCCTCGGCCCCTGTCTCGACAGTATGTCTGCTCCCACAGTCAATCTCCCAGGAATATACATACTGCTCCGAACAAGAGGAGTTTGTCCTGGGACCAAAGAGGATCTGGTGTGCCAGCTTGTACAAGGGGCGCGAATGCAGATCTCTCTGGTGACTGATATAAGAAATCGCCAATGTGTTGTCGGTGCGCATCAACACATGGTGACCTCTCAGGTCTGGGAGGAAATATTTCAAAGCTTGGTGTACAGATAGCATCTCTAGACAACTGGTATGCCATGTCAGATGGCGACCACTCCTCAGACCACGGGCAGGGTGGCCACTCATGACCGCACCCACACCGTTGAGGGACGCGTCTGTCGCTAGCGTTACATGTCGACCAAGAGCTCCCAACACCGGGCCCTGATTCAAGAACCAAGGTTTCTCCCATATGTCTAAGGCACGAAGGCATTGCCGCGTGACCTTGATAGTTAGTAATGGATTCCCCCTCGCGGAAAATCCCTTGGTCTTGAGCCACCACTGTAAGGGTCTCATGTGCAGGAGGCCAAAAGGTATCACGTTGGACACAGCTGCCATAAGCCATAACAGTCTCTGAAACTGTTCGACAGTGAGTGGCTGGCCTTCTTTGACTCTCTCGACTGATGTGAGGATCGACTTGATCCGAGCAGGAGACAGACGTGCCTGCATCGTGGTCGAATCCCACACCAAGCCTAGATAGATGGTTCTCTGAACTGGAGAAAGTACACTCTTCTTGGCATATATTCTCAAACCCAGCTCCCCCATATGTACGAGAACGACATCTCGATGTCGAATCGCCATTTGCTCTGATTGAGCTAAAATCAACCAATCGTCGATATAGTTCAGAATGCAGATGCCCTGCATACAGAGGGATAACAGAGCCGCATCTACACATTTCGTGAACATGCGGGGTGAGAGTGCTAGGCCGAAGGGAAGTACTCGATATTGGTAGGCTTTGCCCCCGAAAGCGAACCTCAGACAATTCCTGTGTTTTGGAAGGATGGATATGGAAGTATGCGTCTTTGAGATCTATTGCGACAAACCAGTCTCCGGATCTGATTTGAGCTGCAACCTGTTTGACAGTGAGCATTTTGAACTTCAGTGACATTACTGAGAGGTTTAGATGACGTAAGTCTAAGATCGGACGCAACCCCTCCCATCCTTCTTTGGAACTATGAAATACCGGCTATAAAACCCGGACTCCCTGTCTAGAGGAGGGACCACCTCGATGGCCTCCTTCCTTAATAGGGTATACACTTCTTGTTCCATAACCAGAGCCTGCAGAGGGCTGACTATTGTCGATGTAACCCAGTTGAATGTCGCCGGTGAATGGCCGAACTGAGTTCGACAGCCTTTTTCTACTGTGTGCAGGGACCCATTGAGATACACTGGCAGTAGTTTCCACGCTGCAAACTTATGTACTAAGGGAATCAGTCTCTCGAGACTGACCTCTGGTGTAAGAGGCCCCCGAAGGGGCGGCGAGCATCTGAGCTCCGCTTCGCTCACGGCGGATTCGGATTAGGCTAAGAAGTCAGTGGCCTTCAGCCTCTGGTCCCGCTTCCTTAAGCGGGGAACACGGGCGGCAACGCTCTGTTTGTACGCAGAGAGGGCTGCTCCCACCCAGCAGTCCCTCCAGTACATCTAACTTCACAAGTCAAATATCTGTCAGTATATTCCTCAGAATGTAATGCAATCAAACAATCAGACAAGTAAACACGGTCTGGATTTAGATAAAATTCACATTGAAGTGATATATTGAACTCCTCGAAGTTAGATAACGGTCATTAGATTCCTCAGAATCTAATGCAATTCAACAATCAGACAAGTAAACACGGTCTAGATTGTGATAAAGTACACATTGTAGTGATATATTGACTTCTCAAAGTCATTAATTTCACCCTGCCCGTGACGTCACGCCCTTCCAATGAACAGATTGCACACGATATTCAGATTCGGTTTCGTCATGGACGTTCCCCAAAGCGCTCGACGCAGCTCGAGTTCCTGAAAAGGAACTTTAACTACATAAAACCTTAAACTAGTCTAATGTACACATACACAAGCATACAATTGGCATAGGAAAAGGGTTAAAGCTTAGGCAGTAAAGATAAGAGAAATAAAGACATGAAGAAAACAGTGCACCTGGAGCATGTTAGCTGTATTGCACATTTTGCTATCCGTCTTGGTAACACTGGAGAGGTGGAAGGTGCAGCATTTTTCATAACCAATATTGATTTAAATAAGGGTCAAGGGATTATTATTTGCCATCTGCTATCATCTGGACACAAACAAAAGCTAAAATCTCCTGGGTTGCATCTGGAGAAAGAGTTACTGAAGCCAGAAGGGGTGCTCATTCTGTGGACCTACTGGGTCCTGACAGTAAAGAGAAGGGAACATTATATTTTCATAGATCTGTTCACGCCAGCCTAAGGATTAGGTTGTATCTTCATGGTGACATTTTTATCTTGTACAAATTAAATTTCATATGTTGGAAATCACCAATGTATACAAATTATTGTAATACTAGGTTTGGTGTAAAGGACCATTTACACCAATAATGATAACAGTTACTTTTACATAAACATTATAATTCTAAAATAATACAAAAAAAAATCTATATGTGTACTTTATAACAATTCAATATTACGAAAAGTCTCTGACAATAAAAATAAATAAAATAACTGCTGAATTTGCTAACTATTAATAATTGTGGGTAAATAAAATAAGAAACTATTTATTTATTTATTTATTTGTAATTTTTATTATTATTTTTTATTATAGCTGTTTGGCAATTGTCACCAGTATAAACCTAATTTATCTGTTCTCCTGCATTGTTTTGGGCTGCATTCCACTCTATTTTTAGACACGCACTTGTGAACTTCCCTAAACACTTCCCCTCTGGGGAATCCACTCTGACATTTTGAAGTGCGTTCCACTTCGGGAATTGAAAGAGGGAAGTTTATATGGACAGACCCTCAACCCTCGATTTTAACAGAGGGACCGAATCTGCTTCATATGCACACTTCAGGCCACTCCACAGACCACAATGCAACATGATTGTGATGCCATCACAGATTGCATTTAATTTATCCCCACCCCAAACAACTCTACACTATATAAATTATTATTGTTATTATTATTATTATTATTATTTGCATTTATAACAGCCCAAGCATACCTATATACGTATAGAATGGTGCACCAAACAAATTCATAAGGAAAAACATGTAAGCTTTAAACCAACTCCATTGCAGATTCTAAATGATCAAGGGCTTAGGACATTCCAATTCAGCCCATTGCAAGGGTAATGTCAGTAGTCTGCACTCATGAAATGTAATTAATGACATCCAAGTAAACGAGAGAGAGGGAAGATTGCGAGAGAAGGACATACAAAAAAAAAAAAAAAAAAAAATGGAACAAAGCCTTAGTTCAGTAGTGAACTAGTTTCTGTCTCCCTTTGATTACTTAGTTCACCTGTGTTTAGTTGATATAACCATTAATCCCTTATTTTGCGATGTACTTAAGTTATTTCTGTTTACTTTGAGTTTGTTTCGTCTGGTCAGATATGTGTCTCCATGCAGCTTTCCTTAATGTGGATTACTTATCAGTGGATTTATTAAGGACTGTTTATCTTCATCTTTGTTGTCTTCATGTGTGTTCATCGACACCGTATTTTGATGCATTCTGACTGTTTACCTAGTGTTATATTCATTCAATTTTATTTAGTCACCAATGATCAGAGTTTCTTTTGTTGCACTTCAACCATATTTACTTTTTATTAGTTTTCTACTGACAGAACAACTGTATTACTCTTATATTGGGTTAAAAATGAACCAATAGATAACCCAATGGTGTGTTACTATAGCATCTGCCTAATGTTGGGTTATTTTAACCCAATGCATTGGGTTATAAAATAACTAATTTGTTGAAATCGATAATGGTGTTTTATGGCAACTGATGATAATAATGCATCTGGTAGGTCTTCAAAAATTGTCCCCAAAACTGTCAAGATGAAAAGAAAAAGGAAGGCAACCGTTTTTTTTTTATAGATTTCAAATTGATCGGCTTCAAAGCGCTCGTGTCAAGTCGAGTGCAGATTTTAATGCATTAAAATATCAGTTGCCAAGGGAGATGTAAACATACTCATAGGAAAAACATACTCATAGGAAAAACAGCAATCTTACTGTGTCGGGGCTTAAAGACACTTTGTAAAAAATAATAATAAAAATAAATAAAAACATACACACTTATTGATTTATCACTGTGTCATCTGTCACAGTTGCACTGGTCAAGTTACATTTCAGATAAAAAGATTAAAAAAAATTATTGTTGAATTAAACTGTTGTCATCCAGCATTATTTGATTAATTATGATTAAATGTTAATTTTTGCTTCTCATTACCAGCGTGAGATTGCATTCGCTCTGTGGTCTCACTGCTTTTGTCATTAAACTGTTTTGTCCTTTCATTTACAGGGACAAAAGACATTTGTAACAATGACACAAACAATGCCATATCTGAGGACAGCACATCTGAGCAGATTAAATCAAATCTTTTCATACTTCAAAAGGGAAATAGCCCAGTTTACCATTGTGTATCATGTTCTGCACTTGTTATTCAGTCAAGAATTTCTAGCATCTGATAAGACCTTCTAGTGGGGTTACAATATGTTTGTGTGTGTGTGTGTGTGTGTTTGTGGGAGAAAATAGAAAAACATTTAGAGGAGAATTGTTAGTGAATTGTGGCCTGTCTACAGTGTTTTAGAAACCAAACATGGAATATGAATCTTGTAAAAAACAAACAAAAAAATGACCAAAACATTGTCAATGAGCAGACTACAACAAGCTAGAATACTCTGCATATGACTGTGTGTGTGCGTGTGTGTGTGTGTGTGTCTGTGTATGTGTGTGTGTGTGTGTGTGTGTGTGTGTATATATATATCTCTGGTTGCACTTTATTTTACAGTATGTGTACTTGCACGTATTTATAGTGTACTTACAGTGTATTTATCTAAGAAAGTTCTGGTAATACAGGGTAACTACACGGGGTAGGGTCATGTTTAGGGGTAGTTCAGGGTTAGTTATTACATAGTTATTCTAATTACTATAATAAGTACATAGTATGTACATGAGGAACAGGACTGTAAAATAAAGTGCTACCTGAATCCAGGAAAGCATTGCTTACGCAGACACCCATCATGCATTGTTTATGCTCACATTAATAATAATGGCTTAAAATTGTCTATTGCCTAGTTTGTTATTTTCCTTCACTTTTCGTTTTTACTGACTAATTTTATTATGTTCAAAACTTATCTAGCAACTGAACTCAGTAGCAAAATCCTAATATCCAGTCAGAGCTACTCAGTCACCACATAGCAATACTCTGAAAAACATAACACTCTATAATTTAGATTTTGTAAAAATCTATAACATCTTGCTTTTGCTGAAGTGTCTAATTATGGTTGTTTCAAGCTCAAGCTGAAGGATTTGTTTATGATAATCAAGTACAATAGCTGTAATTATATTTGTTTTGATTGCTATTTAAACCTGTGTAAGGGAAACAGGTCAATTTAGCTCAAAGGGAATCATTTAAGATTTTAAAGGGAATTTGAACAGAATCACTGTTTCACGGCTGGTCACTTAGGCGCCCTGCGTTTCAGTGAACGAGCCGTTTAACATAAAATCTGCGCTGGATACTAATATCCAAACTATAGAGAAACACTATCAATTAGCACAGTAACTAGATTGGCAGTTTAAGACATTAACTTGTAAGCACAAAACACAAGATACTTCTCTTTTCAATTATATGAATTAGGTTTTATTAGATAAATCTAAGACATATAAACTAATCTAACACATAAACGCACGCACTCACACATTCACACAAGTTGCAGGAAGATCGAAAGTTAGGGAAAGATGAGTTTGAGAGAATGGAAATATGGAATCCCAAGTTTACAGCAATATGTTAAATTGCATAGACATGAACAACCATCAATCACGTAATTAGTCCTCGCATTGAGTTCCTCAATGTGACTAAAATTATATTAGATACACCAACACAACAAATATCTGGGAATACATTGCCTTCGTTTCCTGTGAAAGGGACTCCCGTTGAAAGGGGTATCCCAGTGTCGCTGATTGGCTGGAAGTTCAGTAGTGGCTGAAGTGAAGTCTTGGGAAGCCCGTGGTTGTTGGGCGTTGGCTGAAAGTGCAGAGTCGTGTGCGCTGGTTGAAGTTGAATGGGCACCCGAGGTCAGGCGTCAGAGACTCGACGTTACAAAACTTAACTCAGAACACGAAACTCTCAAACGGAAAATAAAAGAAATAAAGTTTGACGAGACTAGGTTGCGTTCCTTCTCATCGTGGCTAAGTAGCAGCAGGTGTGCAGGCTGAAGCACGCAGAACCTCGCTCAAAGAACAATGATGACTAAACAGCATGGCTAGAAGCTAAAAGCTAAAGCTAGGTAGCAAAGCTACAAGCTAAAAGCTAAAAGCAGGCATGACTAATAGCAGAGACTAAAAGCCGACTAAAAGCTAAAATTTTACGATTTCCTCAGTTTTTAAACTGGCCTGTTGGCCACACCCCAAATGTTGTCTTGACCAATCAGATATTGTCTCGGCTCAGGGGTATCATAAATCATTTGTTTGTCTTACCAAACATGTGGTCCGAAATTTGAATTTATTTGAGCCTTGCAGGGTCTAATTTTGGACATGATTCCTATAACACGAATACGATACATGGGACAAATAAATTATTGTCAGGGCTAATTCAAGCAAGAAGATTCGATCACACACATACCAAACACAATTATAAATCGTTAAGCTGTGCCATGGTTATTAAAAAAAAAAAACATACACAATAAGTGATTATAACATGATAGTCAAATGTGTGGGTTACACAAATTAATATGGAGTGATGCGATGGACTGATTCATTTATGAGTCTTTTTGAGTTAATTCTGGTCCATATATATGTACAAAAGCAGTTTCTTTGCCATTCTCATGACAAAGACTTTTCTGTGAAGACAGAGGTTTAAAGCCCTTCCCCCCCCTTAGGAATTTCAGTCTGGTTCTGCTAGGTGGGGGGAAGTCAATGGAAGTGTTTAACTCATGGGTTTCCATGTGATGTCCAGCGTGGCATTTCAATTACGAACTATACATTTGGCACCAAATTTCACTTCTTTAAATTGAAATTGTAAATAATTGTTCTAGTGGTGTTAATGTTGAAGCTGTTGTGTGAACAAGTTGGTTGGTCATCTTGCTTGGTTCTTGTGGCACTAGAACTGATTTATGACTTCCTGAGGAATTCGGCTCTCGTGTTTCAAACATCGCTTTGATAGACTCTTTAATTTGTCTGGTTCGACTCATTTCTGTTACACCTGACATGAACCACACTGATTTCACCCCCTCCTTGTAGCACATAACATTATGTAGGCCTAACCAAGGCTTCACTTAGGAAAATTTGTCAGCATAGCAAATGAAGGTGACATATGAAACTAAGGTGATCTATACAAAGCTCCCCCAAGTGAACCTTCTCATTGCGTTCTCCCTATCCCAAAATGGGATCTCAAGATTTTGCAGTAAAATTTCAAATATTTCAAGAGGTTTTTTTTTTTTTCTTTCTTTTTTTTCTGATGGTTACAACTTATAGCTTAGGGAAAATCAATATATCAAAAAAAAAAATAATAATAATAATAAAAATTTGTTTTGAGTATAAATACTGGTTACCTCTTGGGCTAGTTTAGAACATGCAACCACAATTATGCAAAAGACTACTGATTTGACAGTTGTCTAGAAGACAATCATCAAAACCCTCCACAAGGAGGGTAAGCAACAGAAGGTCATTACTGAAAGGGCTCGCTGGCTGTTCACAGAGTGCTGTATCAAAATATATTCATATAAAGTTAACTGTAAGGAAAAAGTGTGATAGGAAAAGGTGCACAAGAAACAGGGATGACCATAGCATTTCCGGAAGATTGTCCGGAAAAGCTGATTCAAGATCTTGGGAGAGCTTCACAAGGAGTGGACTGAAGCCGGAGTCAGCACATTAAGAGTCACCACACTCAGACATCTTCAGGAAAAGGGCTACAGTTGTCACATTCCTAGAACCAAGCCACTCCTGAACCAGAAAAAACTCACCATTTCACCTGGGGTATGGAGAAAAATAACTGGACTGTTTCTCAGTGGTCCAAAGTCTTCTTTTCAGATGAAAGTAGATTTAGCATTTCATTTGGAAATCAAGGTATGGTGTCTGGAGAACGACTGGAGAGGCACAGAATCCAAGGTCAAGTCAAGTGTAAAGTTTCCGATGTCAGTGATGATTTTGGGAGCTGTGACATCTGCTGGTTTTGGTCCATTGTGTTTTATCAAGGCCAAAGTCAATGTAGGCATCGACCAGGAGATTTTGGAGCACTTTATGCTTCCATCTGCTGACAAGCTTCATGGAGATGCTGATTTCATTTTGCAGCAGGACTTTAACACCTGCCCACAGTGCCAACCTCCAAGTGGTTTGATGACCATGATTTTACTGTGCTATATATATATATATTTTTTTTTCTCAAAGAGTAGTATCCATCATATGAGAAAAACAAGTTCAAAAAGGAACCTTCTAGCTTCAAAGCAGCATCATTTATTGCTATGAACTGTGTGCTGCTCTTTAATAGATAACTGGTAAAATTTTGATTACAGTACTACAACAAACGTTTGTTGGACTGCAGATATGTGCTACAGACACATGCAGTAAAACTTAATTTGTGATATAAAAGCACATCAGTTCACAGGAGGAGCTCTTCCTAGGGAAAGTATGGGTTTAAAAGTGCATTGAGGCCAAATTCTCACAAAAGATTTATGAGCCTATCTGGTTTAGCCACATTACAGGGAAGATTTTAGAAAAGAGAGGTTACAAGTGCACTATATACAGTAGATGGAACGGACAAGCTCTTACTGTTGGAAAAGCTCTTTGTGTAATACAATTTCTTAGGAAAGCAAATATATAAATATGTCTCTTTTATTGTGATATTAGAGTAGCTTTTCCATGAGCCAATTCTATGCGTGGCTGCTTTTCTCTTTCCATCTCCGGAAAGACACACAAAAGAGTAAAGAGCCAAAGTAGAAAAACAAAAGGACACAGAAAAGAGGTGGCATGTTGAAATCAAAAGAGGACATACAATGTTTTAGTAAATGTTTAGGTATTGTCCTTTATCAGCAAACTTTTGTAGTTTAACCATATTCTGAGGGCCAAAGTAAACCACTGTTACACATACATGGTCAATCAACGGTCTTTTAATTCTCTGAACACAGGAACAAGAAATGGCACGTACATACAAAGTAAATCCAACAGGAGAAACACACAGACAGGGACCAAAAACTTAGGCGGGTAACTTGCTATCTCGCTGCCATATCAGACAAATAATTTATAGGCAGCATTTTTGCACGAAGGCACCTCATGAAACTGATTTTGGACAGGTTTCTGAGGCAGAGTAGTTAAACGAACTTCAGCAAAACCGAGAGCTTTGGTGATAACTAAGTGGATATTTAATTACTGCAATATTAATTTCTCTCTAGAAATAAAGTGGAAAATGTTGATAAAAACATACATTTACACACAAAAAAATACCACAGACTGCAACTTTCAGATGCCATCTTTAATTTTTGGCTTAACTTTCAAAGAACAGAAGGGACTGGATTGTGAAATATCAAAGGCCTTCAAAAATGAGCCAGATGAAGACATTTCAGGAGACAGAAACTGAAGCTAACATTAAATTTGGACGTGCTTTGATGCCTTCCTACCTTGGAATGCGTCCTCCAAAGGCAGCATTTTTCAGTTTTCAGATGCAGCCAGGAACTTAAATGCTAGGAATAATTAACAAAAAAAGGCACACTGAATGAGTAATTAAACTAAACGAGGACAGGAACATGACCAAATAAGGGAACACAGGAACAGAAACGGGCAAAACAGACAAAACGTCCATGATCCTGACAACCACTGTACATTGTCTACAATCTGGGATGGACAGTATTTCAGATGTCTATTTGAAATGCAAATACTATTTTAAAACATTTGACAAATAACAAATGTAATTTGTATTATTTAAAAACATTTAAGTATCATCAAAGTAGTCAAGCTGTATTAACAACTTTGTTAATTTTCATTAAAACATTATGTTGGCTACTCCTCAACTGTGAGAAAATCAGAACTAATCAGCTGCCAACTACAAGTTTGTTTTACTCTGTTTTCCATTTATAAGGCCCAATCCCAATTCTACACTTTAGCCCTTCCCCTTTCCCCTACCCCTCCATTTCGCGCATTCACGTGAAGGGGTTTCTCGATTCTCTTTTGGTTGGAGGGGAAGGGAAGAGGTAGGGCCAGATAGCCCTTCAAACGAAGATTTTTCGGGACCACACTTCAAACGAAGGGGTATGAATTATCTCGGAAACATGGCTGCTACAGCAAAAAAAATACACATAAATCCAAACTTTTTTGGCATAAATATATGAAATAAAATAGAATTGGGATTGGGCCTAAGCTGCTTTTCCCAGGTTCCCCAGCAGATTATTATTTATTAATTTATTTTTTATTATTGGGTCGGCAGTGGCTCAGTGGTTCATGTAGGTTGACTACAAACCGGAAGGTTGGTGGTTCAATCCCCCGCTCCATCTGACCAAGTGTCGAAGTGTCCTTGAGTAAGACACCTAACCTCAGCTGCTCCCGACGAGCTGGATGGCACCTTGAATGGCTGACACCACAGTCGGTGTGTGAATGGGTGAATGTGAGGCAAATTGTAATGGCTTGGACTGTTGAAAGTGCTATATAAATGCAATCCATTTAAAATTTATTTATTAATTCTTCACTGTATTGCCTATGCAATTTCACATCATACATAAATAGACAAAAATACATATGTGGCCTATGGGTTATAAGGAAACGCCACACAATACAAAAAAAGTATATTTTATGGGTTTTATTCTGACAGCTGCCTCTCCGAAGGACAGCGATCGATGGGAGTAAGTACTGATGAAAAACAATCAATAAAATAAAGTAAATCTTAGGACTCTGTTGTGCTTATTTGACAAAAACAAAAGATCAAGCACGGATTTCAAAATGTGAGAAATACAGTCAAGAAATAGTCTCAAACTTTAAAAGTTCACAGTACAAATATAGGAAATTTTTGTATTTCTGAATCGCCCTTGAGTGAAATTAAAGGGAGTAAAATAAAATAAAATGAAATACGGTAGAGCCTAATATTGAATAACAACACATTAGCCTACCAGTAAACTCCACCGTTTTCATGAAATACATGAGTACCAAAAACACAATCTTTTAATACATTCTAATAATTTTATCAAAGTATGGTATGTTTTAAGTACACTCATAATTGTTGCTAACATGAATTCCAACATTCCATGTAAACAGGAGCTTCAACGACAGGAAAATACACTGGTTTTAAATAAGGAAAATAAGACTTCAGTAACATTCACTGTACATACCCAGTCTTTGCACGTGTCCCAAAACGTGATCAAACCCGATCCACCTCACACATGCAAATCCATAAACGTCCTTGCCAAAATCAAGATAATGGCACCAAACCCGAGCACCCGTTTGCTTATGTTGCTCTGCTCACTCTGAAAAACGTTCACATGCGATACATGCGGGAGTGCCTCAAAGCAAGTGTTGCAAACACAGTTTCTTAAAGGACCCGCAACCAATTTATGCTCAACGTTAAGTTTTGTTAAATTTCTTTACTTGGCTACACACACACACACACACACACACACACACACACACACACACACACACACACACACACACACACATATATATATATATATATATATATATATATATTTCTGTTAAACAAACTGCAAAAAATAATAAAAATACATAAATACAAATAAAATAACTGAATTTACTATTTCTCTTTTAAGGTGTTTACAATCAATTTATTTTAGCTACATTTAAATAAACAAATTTAGTTGCCATAAAAAAACTGGTTGTTTGTGGAATGGTTGTTTATTTAAATTTATTTAAACACTGAGTGGATAATAGCATTTTGATACTTTTGCAAATAGCATTATTATTTTGAGTGCAGATTAAATAATGTCTTAATAAAATAAAACTTTTTTTTTTACTATCACTGAAATTTATATTGAACTATTCCCCCGATTGAACATGACTAATATATGACTAATTACTGAATATGACTACACATTCTGGAAGCCATGGATGACAAGACTGATAGCATTACATAAACAGTCCTCAAGCCCTTAACCTCCTGTGCTAGTAACAAGTTTAATTTCTTGCTCAGCATGGCCACTCTTAGGATTCTTTTCACACATTATGGGGATTTCATTTTCAAAATCTTTAATTCTTTTCTCATTACTAAAGATCAATTGGTTGTTGTTAAAATGTGGTTTGTAATTAGATGGAGTATTTTCTCACAAGGCCTTAATATGAGGCAGTTGAGAACAAAGACTTCCATTATTTATTTTTTGCTTGTTAAAATGCTATCCAGCCCTCACTCTCTAATTTCCTTCACTTAAATTACCTTTAGATGCAGGCTTCACAGTGCTTGATGTATAAATGCAAAATGCAAATGCAAATGCAAAAAAAAGAAAGAAAGAAAAATAATAATAATAAAAAAAACCATGACACAACCAAGGAAGTCAAATAAAGTATATACTCTTGGTAAGGGTTCTTCACAGCGATGCCATAGAAGAACCTTTTTTTTATCCACACATAACAATACAGTCAAATGTTCTTTAGAGAGCCATTTCTCTCTTGCCTTTTATAATCTGAAGAAACTTTTGCCACAAATAACCTTTTGTGAAAAAAATCATATATCATATCGCCAATCATAATCAAGGACCTTGTATATATATATATATATACATTTAGTAATTTTACAACACAGTTACAGCAGTTTTTCAATGACAGCAGACCAAATTAATTGTGTCTACTCATATTTAACTGCCTCCTGTAAATGGATTATATGCACATTCATGGCATGATGTCTGTGATGTACTGTTTCAGGATATGACATTGCCACAGGCAGTGTGATTATTGATCGACAGTTTAACTGGAAGGATGTGTGATTTATGTTTGAATGTTTGTTATTATTTGCTTTTGGGTTTGTAAGTGATTTCTTTTCTTTATACTGCATTAATATATCTTTATACCCTGTTGTTGGTGCCCGTACCGCGTTTGAGCTCCATCACTATATTCTTTTTATCGACTATTTTTATCTTAAAAATAAATTTTAAACACCATCGTTTCCATTTATATAACGTGTGAATATATCCTCTATTGTATTCTACAATGTTACATTGTCAGACATGCAAAAGAAATCTAATGTATATCTTGCTCTGGCTACTGTGTATAGACCATCAGGGCCATATACAGAATTCCTAAAAGAATTTGCAGATTTCCTCTCAGACCTTCTGGTTACAGTTGAAAAGGCGCTAATCATGGGAGAGTTTAATATTCACGTTGATAATACATATGATGCATCAGGACTTGCGTTTACTGACCTAATAAACCCTTTTGGAGTCAAGCAAAATGTCACCGGGACCACTCATCGTTTAAATCATACACTAGATTTAATTATATCGCATGGAGTCGATCTTACTGCTATAGATATCGTACCTCAATGTGATGATATTACAGACCATTTCCTTGTATCGTTTGTAGGCTCTAAAAACTGCTAGGGCAGAGCATATCCACAAACTCATAGAAAATAACCAAAACAATCCAAGGTTTTTATTTAGCACAGTGGCTAAATTAACAAATTACCAGAAGCCACCTGATTCAAATATTACACCAACGTTAAATAGTAATGACTTTATGAATTTCGTCACTGATAAAATAGATAACATTAGAAATACAATAGCGAATGTAGATTCTACAGCGTCTAACACTTCAGTTTCATCCATCGCACCCAAAGATAAACTGAAGTGCTTTACAAATATAGGACAGGAAGAGCTAAATAAACGTATCACTGTATCTAAACCAACAAAATGTTTATTAGATCCTGTACCCACTAAATTACTGAAAGAGTTGTTACCTGTAGCCGAAGAACCACTTCTTAATATTATTAACTCGTCGTTATCTTTAGGTCACGTCCCAAAACCATTCAAGCTGGCGGTTATTAAGCCTCTTATTAAGAAACCAAAACTAGATCCTAGTAAATTGGCAAATTATAGGCCTATTTCAAATCTTCCATTTATGTCTATAATTTTAGAAAAAGTTGTGTCTGCTCAATTGACCACCTTCCTGCACAAAAATTATCTGTATGAAGAATTTCAGTCAGGTTTCAGGCCCCACCATAGCACAGAAACTGCACTTGTTAAAATAACAAATGACCTGCTTCTTGCGTCAGATCAAGGCTGCATCTCATTTTCTAGTTTTACTTGATCTTAGCGCAGCGTTTGACACCTGTATATCTGTATATTTGTATATCATGACATACTCAAAGATCGATTACAAAACTATACAGGTATTCAAGGGCAGGCTCTAAGATGGCTTAGATCCTACCTGTCCGATCGCTACCATTTTGTTTACTTAAATGGGGAGTCATCTCATTTATCATCAGTAAAATATGGAGTGCCACAAGGATCCGTCCTAGGTCCCCTTCTATTTTCAATATACATGTTGCCCCCCTGTAATATAATTAGAAAACACGTAATTAGCTTCCAGTGTTATGCTGATGATACTCAGCTATATATCTCAACGAGACCAGATGAAACCTCTAAATTATATAAGCTAACAGAGTGTGTTAAAAATATAAAAGATTGGATGACCAATAATTTTCTCCAATTAAATTAGGATAAGACAGATATATTAATTATTGGACCAAAAAACCCTACATAGAAACTTGTAGATTACAATCTGCAACTAGACAGATGTACTGTTACTTCTTCTACAGTCAAAAATCTGGGTGTTATATTAGACAGCAACTTGTCTTTTGAAAATCATATTTCCCATGTTACAAAAACTGCATTCTTCCATCTTAGAAACATTGCCAAGCTATGAAACATGTTAAGCTATTACTAAATATTGTAGAAATATAATTTTCTGTGAAAGTTTCTTTGTAACAATTTGTATTGTAAAAAGCGCTATACAAATAAACTTGCATTGAATTGAATTTAATTAATATTTTCAGTAACGTGTTCCATCCTTGAAGACTAAGGAATAGGTGTCAATAATAATAATAATAATAATAATAAAAAAATATCATAAGATATAAAACAGTGCCCTCCATAAGTATTGGAACAGTAAAGACAAAATTGTTCTGTTTGCTGTGGAGTCAATAAATCTGTAAATACGATTAAAAGACAATATGAGACAAAACTACAGAATGTCACTTTTTATTATTAAGTGATTCAACACCAAGATGTTTTACCAGCTAAGAAGATCAGCACTTTTAGAGTTTCATCTCCCTATCTGATCTGAGAATTAGAACAGTTGCCTCACAGGTCTTTTTAAGTGTTCAGCTGTGTCCTGTTGCATTCATTTTTCAGATATTAAAAGCAGGGAATGTGTCTTATCAGTTATATCCATTGCTTCTGCATCCTGCGACTTCAGATTCCAGACTAGGAAAAACATAGATTAACCGAATAGGTGGGCTCCCCATCTACGAGTTGCGGTGGTGGGGTAACAGGGTGGGCGGGTTAGTGGTGAGTGGAGGGGAACACGACTTCAGATTCCAGACTAGGAAAAACAGGTGGCTGGTAACCTTTGCTACACTTAAATGGAGAGAGGCTCGTGGCTGACGCTGGTAACGAGTTATGAGCGTACTCAACCATAGAGAGTTGTTGGCCCCAGGAAGAAGGATTCTTGGAGACTAAACATTGCAACGTTCTCTCTAAATCTTGGTTGGCTCGCTCAGACTACCCGTTGCTCTGAGGGTGATAACCCGAAGACAGACTAACTGTCGCTCCTAACAACTTACAAAACTCTTTCCAAAATTTGGATACAAATTTGGATCCCCTGTCAGAAATCACGTCGACCTTCGATTTGACCTCTCATACGAGTGTTGAAACTACTATATTCTCAGGTAAAATGCACTCAGGAGTCACCGGGCATTCGGAAGGATCAAAAAGACGTGACAAGGTATCGGGTTTGACGTTTTTGGAACCCGGGCGGTACGAGAAAAATCTAAATGACCGAATAAAAGTGCACACCGAGTCTACCTGGAATTGAGTCTTTTGGCAATTCTAATGTATTCTAGGTTCTTATGATCGGTCCACATGATGAAATTACCCCCGACCCCTCCAACCAGTGACGGCACTCCTCTAAGGCTAATTTTATGGCCAACAATTCTCTGTTACCAATTTCATAATTACGTTCTGCAGGAGATAACTGATGAAAAAGGGCCTCACGGGTATCTGGACTTGGCCAATCTATCACAGCCTTAACCTTGTCAGGATCCATACGTATTCCCTCAGATGAGACGATGTACCCTAGGAAGGGAACAGACTGTGCATGGAATACGCATTTCTCCACCTTGACAAAAAGTCCATTCTCAAGTAATCTCTGGAGCACTGGTCTGACGTGTTGCACATGTTCCTGGAGAGATGAAGAAAAAAACAGTATGTCATCCAGGTAAACATATTTAATCTAATCTACCATGTCTCTCAACACGTCATTCATCAGTGCTTGGACAACCCCTGGCGAGTTGGAGAGCCCGAACGGCATCACAAAGTATTCAAAGTGCCCTCTACTGGTGTTAAAGGTGGTTTTCCATTCACCCCCCTTCCTGATGCGGACCAAATGATAAGCGTTAGGTAAATCCAATTTTGTGAAGACGGATGCTCCCTCTATAACCTCTCGAACGTTGAAGACATCAACGGCATAGGATAGGTATTCTTTACTGTGATGTTGTTCAGCTCCCGGTAATCAATAAAAGGTGGCAGGGAACCATCCTTCTTACCAACACAAAATAATCCCTCACCCACTGGAGAAGAGGAAGGGCAGCTGAACCTCGATGCCAAAGAATCAGAAATATATTTCTCCATTTCCTCACTCTCTGGAATAGAAAGAGAGTAAAGATTGCCCTTAAGCAGAGACTTACCTGGAACTAAATATATGGCATAGTCATAGGGACGATGAAGAGGGAGAGAAGCAGCATGGGACTTACTGAACACTTTCTTCAGGTCCAGGTTTTTCGCGGGCACTATTTACAAAACTAAGGTCTCCTCTTGTAAAACAGAAACAGACACAGCAAGAGAAGCAGAAACCAGACAAGACTCATGACAACTTTCACTCCACAAGGTGACAGTGTTGGAACCCCAATCCACTCGTGGATTGTGCTTGACCAGCCAGGGATGACCTAAAACAATGGCTGCCACAGGGGAGTCCATGAGGAGCAGGGTTTCGGTGTGGTTGCCATATGTGAGAAGAGTTATGGGTTCAGTGGTGTGGGTGACGTCCGGCAGTTCTTGGCCATGGAGTGCGCTGACGTGGATCTGACTGGACAGGGGAAGGACAGGAAGTTTCAGGTGATGTGCAAGGACAGTGTCAATGAAATTACCTTCGGCTCCAGAATCCAGAAGGGTGTGACAGGTTTGAGTGTTGTTGCCCCACCGCAGTTTCACCGGAAGAAGAATAGACGATGTAATTGAGGACTTGACGGCGGAGATCCCACCCGATAGTAGCCTCTAACTCACTACCGGACTGGCTCTTTTCCAGTAGGAGATTTCTCGTAGTAGATTTCCCAAGCCACCGCAGTATAGACATAGTCCTCGGGACCTCCGTCTCTCTCTCTCTCCTTCCGGGACAGTCAAGCTCTACCCACCTGCATGGGTTCATGATCGATGACGGAGCCAACTATGTTCTCTCGACTCGAGTTACCACTCTCCGGAATGTTGAGAAGGCGTGTGTGACTGGCCTGCACTCTCAGGCGGTTATTCCGAGCGTCGACGCAGAGCGCCAAGTCAATGAGCCCGTTGAGACTGGTTGGCAACTCGAGGAGGTAGATCTCCTTATGAACACGGTCGGCCAACCCATGCAGGAATCTATCCCCCTGCACCTCCTCGTTCCACTTGCACGTGGCCGCCAAGGTGCGGAACTTGAATGAATAGTCCACCACTATTGAGCTGATGGACGGCTTTCTTGTTGGCCGTGGCCCGGCCGAACACTCTCCTCATCTCCTCAGAGAGGACCGCCATTACCAACAAAGCGGCCCTACCGGAGAGTATGGTGAGGGTGAATGTTACCTTGGACTCCTCCATCTCGAAGGTGCAAGGCTGTAGGGAAAAGTTGAATGGAACACTTGGTTAGGAATGTTCTGCAGAAATCTGGTTCACCAGAATAACTCTCCGATGCTGGAAGACGAAGTTCGGGCCGGAAGTGGGCTTCAGGGAGGTCCCGTGAGTGTGACACAGGAACTGTGGAGGAAAAGCCATGAAGGTGGGTGGTGAGATCCGGGGATGAGGAGGATTGGACAGGGTTCTGGAGACAGGACAATCCAACGACGAGAAGCACAAAAACAATAACGGTAGAACATAAGAAACACTGAGATTGACAAACAACGCTATGACAAACACAAGACGCCAGACAGGGCAATATATAGGGAAGGGTAATGAGTAGCAGCTAGAGATCATGAACAATTAGCGGAGACGCCCACATGAAACAATCAGTGCTGACTAAAAACACACACATAGTGCAACTCCACCCACATAGTGCAAAACCCAAGACCATGGTTTACCAACCGTGACAGCTACATAGCAAGATGCAAACCTCTGATCAGCAACAAAAATAGAAAGACAAGATTCTTCACAAATGTGAGCCAGTAGAGTTTTGGAGTTGATGGACCGATGAGACAAAGATTAACCTTTGTCTAAGTGATTGGAAAGCAAAAGTGTGGAGAAAAAAGGGAACTGCAAGTGATTCTAAGCATACAACCTCATCTGAAAAACTTGGTGGAGGTGGTGTCATGGCATGGGTATAACCTTTTAATTATAATGATGACTATTGAAGAGCACGCACGTGATGTGAACTGTGAGTGTTTTTTTTTTTTTTATTAAAAAGCTCTGCCCTCGTTCGTGTCTCTTTCCGAGAAAAAAGAAAAAGAAAAAGGGCAGCCATCTGCTTCCCTCGGTTCAGGACCTGCTGCTGCTAAGGCACGGAGGAGAATGAGCTCGTGGGAATTACAGGTGGATCTGGAAGTCGTTTAGAGAGGGACTTTCCCTTTCACGCTCGTAAGTGGTGGACAAGAGAGAGCCTAGGGAGGATGATCTTATATCTTTAACACTTTCTGATAATGAGGTTAGTGCTCTGCTGGGTTTTTACCCAGGAAAAGCAAGAGATATTTGAGGATGGTACAGAAGCTGAAGCTGAGCCTTCTCAATCCTCCTGCCTAGTGTATGTAGAGTTGTTAGAGGTTATGGATCCCTCCACAGCAAAGTTGGACTACGTACACGGTGACGCCGTGAGGCAGCCTCGACGAGCATTATCTTTCTGACCATAGCCCTCCAGCTCAGGTGAGCCTTCCATTTCTCCCTGATCTCCATGCAGAGATCGAAAAGAAATGTAAGAATGAATGTTTAATTTTAATTAGTTGAGAGCAGGGAATTATACAGCACTTGGTACTGAAGAGTTTTTTTTCTCTTTCTTTAGTTAGGTTAGAGGTTTAAAATAAGTTAGAATTATAGTTTATTTGTTTGTGTGTTTCTTTCTTTCTTTTGGCGTCACTATCATTCCCTTTCTCTTGGGTTGATTTGTTTAGTTTTTGTTTTGAGTGGTAAATATTTGTATATATTGGTTGTCCCTTTATTGATTTATAGTTTTGTAAACATACTTTATAATTATATGGAATCGTTTTCTCTTTGTACATTAAATAATTTTTTCATTGGTATCGTATTTTGCGGATTATAAGTCAAACTTTTTTCATAGTTTGGCTGGTCCTGCGCCTTAAAGTCAGGTGCGACTTATTTATCAAAATTAATTAATTATTTATTAATTAATTAATTAAGACGGTAATGTTTTCTCTTGGTTATTGGTTCTAAATAAATGTGACTTATAGTCCAGTGCGACTTATATATGTTTTTTTCCTCATCATGACGTATTTTTGGACTGATGCGACTTATACTCAGGTGCGACTTCCTGGTCCCTACGTCACCCCCGTCGATGATGTCACCCGGGATTCCCTCAGATGGATTACACAAATAGGCTTGTTTGAGATGCACCTTGTCTCACCTGAAATGTATGCAAGAGTAGGGGGCTGCAGCGAGCGGAGGAGTGAACAAAACTCCCACACACCCACTCCTGTCGGGAGAATGGTGGCGATTTAGGACGGGGTGCCGATGATTATCAGGGAAATCACATTCCCCCTCCCAAGTGACATACCCATCATCAGAGTGCCACCCACACGGGAGTGCTACCATCCTCGACCAGGCTCCAAACGGTCAGAGTGGGCAGGGTGGGGATTCCTCTCCGGGCATTCCTCCCTCTCGCAGCGCACCGGAACAGGGTGAGAGAAACCGAGTTTTAGTCAGTTTAGTTTAGTTTATTTGTTTAGCACATGTTTAGTACAAGTACAAAACTATGCAAGGAGGGAATGAAGCCACTCTAGGCTTGTACATAGTTCCACTCCTGCTCATTTTAACTCATGAGACATGCAGACTAAACACTCAAACAAAAACAAAACAAACAACAAACGAAACAAAGCAAGAGCATAAGAAGAAAACAACAACAACAACAACAAAAAACAATACAAAACAATAGTTCAATAACATAAAAGATGATAAGTCTAGATAAAAATACAATAGAAAAACAAAAAAAAACAAGCACTACCTAGAAAGGACTACATAAAAGCATCAGGCTAGCAATTGAAGTCTCTTCAGATAATATTTACCTTATCAATAGGGAGAACTTTAAACTTTAGTCAACAGCCTCAACCAACCACAGAGAAAAAATTACAATAAAAGAGAAGTCTCTTACCCCTTTTATGGCTGATAGGCTGTCTCTATCGTGCCTCCATCCCAGTCCGGGTTTTCGCGAACGTTTGCAAGCAAGAGGGAGTGACATCTTCAGGTGTTTCCCAACTGCACTGTCTAGGCTCCGCCTTGTCCGCATTCTCCACCACTGTGGCGGGAGAAGCACAAAAAAAGACACAGTGGGTGTGGCGCCAGGCCTCGGAGAGGCTTTTATTAACAGAAAAAAATCTAATTAAACAGGGGATAAAGGGGAAAAGTGTCCACAACAACAGGGGATCTGGTGTCCTCGTCATCCCACGGGTTTGTGTTGGATGGGCAGTGTTCATGGAGGAAGGGTCCAGGTAAGGGGCGGAGTCCGGCGACTGCACTCGAAACTTTTTGGTCATATTTTAAGCAAGATGCTAAGGTCTAATCAGATTCAATGATCTATGCTAAGCTGCAGCTAAAAGTGCTACCACCAGACCTGGAGATGGGCTGAATGGATTAGAAAGCGGTTAAATTCAACTGTTTAATTATTGGGGAGTGGGAAAAATTGTCTAAAAGATATTAAGCTAAACGGAAGTTGTCAGAAGATAGTTGTACCTTCTTCTCTAAGAAATATATATGTGGTTCAGCCAGATATGTCACTTGACCATCACTAACCCTGCCATGGAGTGACCAATCATGTGAGCCATCTCTAATCATTCAATAGTCTGTGCTAAGTTTGCCGAGATTTATACATATAAACAAGAGAGGCTTACAGACTGGGCCAATGGAGACTTGGGCCCTCTGAATATTAGGGGCCACCAATTGAGAGGTTTATAGTGATCCAACACTTGGAAACAAGGTAATGCAGAAGTAAAATTTACATAAATAGGTACAGATTGAATTTGTGGCATAAACTATTGCCACACTATCGGCTTTTGAAATAAATGTTATTTGTTCTACAGTATATGCTGCAGCATCCCAGTGACCCTACATAGAACAATACATTTGGAAAATGCACTTATGTATGTTATTTGATAGAATTACAGCACAGTGCCAGTCTACTTCAAACAATGATTCTACAAATGCAAATCTGTATAATAGAAGTTAAATTTCTCTGTAGAACATAATTTTAGCTATAACTCTCTATTATATTTTAAAAAGCCTACAACTTAAAATGAGTTTAAATAACTGGCTCAATAAAGAGTCTTTTGTAAGACCCAAATCTGCACAATCAATAAAATATAGTAAAGACTAATACCATAAATCTATGGAGCGGCTGGTATGATGACAGTAACAAAGTACTTCTGTCACACCAGCTTGCTGTGCTTTGATAAATAGCTCTGTAATGGTTGCCTAGTAGCTCATTACACCCCATAAATGAGTTGAGCGGGACCCCCATGTGTGTTTGCTTTAAGAAGTCAAATTCAATACAGTTATTCCGTACAGTAATGCCTGGCTGCATTTGCTACATGTCTTGCAGTAAATGTTCTTAAGACTGAATCATATCACTACCACCCGGTTCAATTATTATTATTTTTTCCTTAACTTTGAATGGTCATTGATTCATTTTACAATGTTAGTACAAGCAGTGGAAACTGATTTTATATTTGACAGCATTTGCATTATCAATGTATTAACATTTGGTAAAAACAAAAATATATAATTTATATAATTATTATTTAGATTAGATTAGATTCAACTTTATTGTCACTGCACATGTAGGTACAAGGCAACGAAATGCAGTTAGCATCTAACCAGAAGTGCAATAAGCAGTAAGTACAGAATAAAGGTCTATAATATGTACAATAACTATACAGGTAAGTATTATGGACATAATTTACAGATATTAAATAGTATAAGCACGATATACAGATAGGTGTACTATGAACATACTATACAGATGGGCTATGTAAAAGTGTATGTACACTATAGGCAGAACTATGAACATAATTTACAGTATTGCAATGGACAGTAAAGTGCATAGAAAAAAATATTTCAATGTGCAAATGGATTATACATTGTTCCTGGATGAACAGGCAGTAGTGCAAGTAATAACAAGTTACTTTTTGCTTGTTGTGAGTAAATAAATAAATCAGAGTGTTGAAGAGGGGGAGGAGTCTATGTGTGGTGTGGGGGGTGTTGAGGGGTGTCAGAGGGCAGAGTTCAGCAAGGAGACAGCTTTAGGGAAAAAGCTGTTCCTGAATCTTGTGGTCCTTGTCCGGAGGCTCCTGAAACGCCTTCCGGAGGGGAGGAGGTTAAACAGTTCGTGGTCAGGGTGAGAGGAGTCCTTGAGAATGCTGCGAGCTCGACGTAGACAGCGTTTCTTCTGGATGTCCTCAAGAGCAGGAAGTGGTGTCCCTGTGATGTGCTGGGCAGTTTTCACCACCCACTGCAGTGCCTTGCGGTCAGCCACTGAGCAGTTCCCATACCAGACTGTGATGCAACTGGTCAGGATGCTCTCGGTCGCACACCGGTAAAAGTTCTCCAGGATGGTTGAAGACAACTGGTTCTTCTTCAGTGTCCTGAGGAAGAAAAGGCGCTGGTGAGCCTTTTTGACGAGGCTGGAGGTGTTTGTAGTCCAGGACAGGTCCTCCGAGATGGTGGTTCCCAGGAACTTGAAGCTGGAGACACGTTCAACAACCATCCGGTTAATGTGGATGGGGTCATGCGTGCTTCCTTTCTTCTTCCTGAAGTCCACAATGAGCTCCTTGGTCTTATTGGTGTTAAGGAGCAGGTTATTGTCAGCGCACCATGTGGCCAGGTGCTGTATCTCTTCCCTGTAGGCAGTCTCATCGTTGTCACTGATGAGGCCAATCACCGTGGTGTCATCTGCAAACTTAATGATGGAGTTGGATCCATGCACAGGCTTGCAGTCGTGGGTGTAAAGGGAGTAGAGGAATGGGCTCAGCACACAGCCCTGTGGTACGCCAGTGTTAAGTGTGATGGTGGTGGAGTGGGTGTCGTCTGACCGAACATGCTGAGGCCTGTTGGTCAGAAAGTCCATAATCCAGTTGCAGAGGGAGCTGTTAATGTCCAGGTCTCCAAGTTTTGTGGTCAGCTTGGAGGGAATGACGGTGTTAAATGCTGAACTGAAGTTAACAAACAACATCCTAACATACGTGTTGTTATGGTCCAGGTGTGTGAGTGCAGAGTGCAGCACTGTGCATACTGCATCCTCTGTGCTCCTATTTCTGCGGTAGGCAAATTGGTGTGGGTCCAGTGTGGGTGGGAGGCAGTCTTTGAGGTGTGCTAGGACCAGTCGCTCGAAGCACTTCATAATGATGGGTATGAGTGCTACGGGGCGATAGTCATTGAGGCACGTTGGGGAGGAGTGTTTTGGTACTGGCACAATGGATGTGGACTTAAAACATGTAGGCACAGTTGCTTGGATGAGGGACATGTTGAAAATGTCTGTGAAGACCCCTGCAAGCTGCTCTGCACATGCCCTAAGCACACGTCCAGGAATGCCATCCGGGCCAGCAGCCTTGCATGAGTTGATCCGGCTCAGTGCAGTGTGGACATCTGTGGAGGTGAGTTTGAGAGGTTGGTGGTCTGAAGAGACTGAGATTTTGGTGGCCGTCTCCTTGCTGTCGCTGTTGAAGCGAGCATAAAAGTCATTTAGCTCGTTAAGGAAGGAGACGTCCGTGACTGTTGGTGTGGAGTTGCTTGACTTGTAGTCACTGATAATCTGGATGCCCTGCCACATGCGTCGGGGGTCAGAGTTGGAAAAGTGTTCCTCTACCTTCAACTTGTAGCAGTACTTCGCCTTTTTGATGCCCCTTTTCAGGTTAGCCCTGGATTTACTGTAGGCCTGAGCGTCGTCTGACCTGAAAGCGGTGTTGCGGGCTTTCAGCAGAAGTCACACCTCCTTGTTCATCCATGGCTTCTGATTAGGGTATGTTGTTATCTGTTTTTCTGTTGTTACACTGTCAATGGTGGAGTTGATGTGATCCAGTACAGAGGAGGTGTAGATATCAATGTCCGTGTGAGAGCCACAGGCAGCCTGTGAAACAAACATACTCCAGTCAGTGTGTTGAAACCTGTCTTGAAGTAAAGAGTCAGCTCCAGTTGGCCATTTATATTCTTAAGTTACTATAAAGAGATATATTTCAAAATGTCTACAAGTTTGTTCACATTAAATGACGGTAACACATCATTAGCAAGCATTTTACTGTTTCCCAGTTGTAAATACTGTAACTAATAAGGTCGCAGTGATTTTGCCAAGTAAGACATGTTCCTGGATCAACATCTTTTGATGGTTCTGAATCAACATCTCTTGATGGTCCTGGATCAACATTAATGTCAATATAGACTTAACCTAATCCCTCCCCCTAAACCTAACTCTGCCCATAATCTATTCCTAAAATCAGAGGGAAATGATAGCTGATTAACAAGAGTATAGAAGCCCCTAACCCTGATTCTAAATCTAAAACAGATATTTCCTGAAAATTTATATCTCTGTTCTTATCGGTTGATTGAAATGATGTTCCAGGATCTGGAAACTAATCCAACTGATAAAACAATGTTCACACATTGTGAACAGTAATGTAGCTTCATTTATTTATCTTTTTTTCTGCCATAAAATGTATTCATTTTAAATCAAGATCTGTTAGAGGGCAGTTTCTTTATCAGACAACCTTAAGGGTCTTTCACTAGACTTCTAATAGCTAGACTGTCTTCAGGTCTAGATGGCAAACATTTGAAATTCATAACTACATATGAAGAGTTTATTGGAAATACCTTTGGGCAGTTGTTTAACTCAGTGCTCCTATTCATTTATAAACCTGGCTAGAAATGAGTGAACTGTGAGGAAATGCACTCCATTAAATGGGTTTGAGTAGTGAAGGATCCCTTTGCCAGAAGCTCTGAACAATCAATTACTTTTATACTTCAGACAATGATGGAAAATGCTAGAGGTACTTGTTTATAGTTCAGAAGCTCAATCAATAAATATAAGTAGAATTTTGTCCTCAACAAAAAATCAGCAATTAATTTTAAAGAAAGTACACTTCCCTGTATGATCCAATGTTCTCATTAGTTCATAAGTGAAGACAATAAAATCCTAACTTTATTATAAGTAATGTCAAATCAGATCAAATCAACTGAAATTAAGTATAGAATTTTCATTCTTAAAAAGTAAAATAAATAATGTAAACCATGGGGAGCTTTTGCTGCACCAAGGCTGGTAAAATTAGAAATAGACTGTACATGTTTGATTACCTTTAGTAGATTTGACATAGACTGGGGGAGATTTCATTCCATTTTCGAGAGATCACTTTATGCTGCATCAGTAGTTAGTCTTGTTTAAGATGAATTGGTGCTGTGCAGGCTGATCAACCATTCTTCTTGCAGTACTGTGATGGTGTACATGCCAATCGGTCTGCACAGCGGCTTTGCATCTTGAACTAGCCTGTTGACTCTATGGTAACACCCTCCAGTGGTGATGATTGTCTGAAACCTTTATAGAATCATGCCATGACATCACCAAAGCCACACACCCGCACCATTGCTCTTCTTTACAAAGATGCCAAAGGTGCCTGTGGTTTATGAAAGATTTTGCAGTATTATTTCAATATGTATTAGTGTTAGCATTCCTTCACAATCTAATTTTTTTTTTCTGTTGCCATGATCCCAAGGAATTTGGCTACAGTTGTTGCATTCCTCTTGTTAAGCCACTCATGAACCACAGACAACGTCAGATGTGCCTTACCTGGGCTAAGAAGAAGAATAACTGGACTGTTGCCTAGTGCTCCAAAGTCCTCTTTTCAGATGAGAGCAAGTTTTGTATTTCATTTGGAAACCAAGTTCCTAGAGTCTGGAGGAAGGGTCGAAAAGCTCATAGCCAAAGTTGCTTGAAGTCCAGTGTTAAGTTTCCACAGTATGTGATAATTTGGGGAACAATATCATCTGCCCTTAAGAAAATCAACCATGGTTTTACTACAAGTAAAAAAAAAACAAAAAAAAACATGGTTACTATAGTTAAACAATGGTGACCACTAATTAACCATTGTTTTGCTAATTAACCATAGTTCATGGTATTTGTAGTAAATCTGTGGTTATACAAATGGTAGTCAACACGCTAAAAATACTATAATTAAACCATGGTTAATTTTTGTAAGGGTGCTGGTGTTTGTCCATTGTGTTTTTTTGACAACCAAAGTCACTGCACCCATTTACCAAAAAAAAAAAAAAAAAAAAATCCAGCAGGATTTGACACCTGCCAATGTAACGGGCTACTGAGTAGATAGCATCTTTACACTTTTGGCATAAGTCGGTAGGGCCCTTGACATACACAAGTAATATGAGTCCTAGCGAGCAGCCCCAAGTAAATGCGTCAATGCATTGATGCCAGAGGTAGAGCTGCAAGGGGTAGCTAAACTCCAGCAACAACCACCTGTGGTGTTACCCCCTGGCAGTGAGTTGATCGGTTGGGCCCATGTCTCACAAGCCACCAACCTGCCTAATTGCCCTGTCATAGTTGAAGATTTGGATCACCAAGGGCGGGAGTGGTGTGTTGGAAGATCGCTGAGCTGGGTGCAAGGTTCCCATTCCCCTTAGAGTTGCCACAACAGTGCCCCCTGGCTTCAGACGCAGACTGAAGATCACCCAGCCCTTACGTTGTGTGGTGAGGACCTGACCGGGGGCCAGCAAGCCCAACTAGTAGCCCTCCTACGGAAGTGGGCTCACGTGTTTGCGACCAGTTCGTCCTAAACTTTACCCCGAATTGAGGGCATTACTGCAAGGTAAGTTGGAGAGAGTTGTTGAAGAGAGTTCAAGTCCTTGGGCCGCTCCGGTTGTTCTAGCAAAGAAAAAGGATGGGTCATGGAGGTTCTGCATAGATTATCGTAGACTTAATGCAGTGTTAATGCGCATATTCTTAGTGATTTGGGTGCTTTTGAGTCAGTACTTTTTGGCAGCCATGCCAGACTGCCAGTGGACGTGCTCCATGAAGTTGCACTGCCACAATATCAGGATGAGGTGGAAAGTTTGTTTAGGAACCACCATCGAACTCTCCTTCAAGCTTATTCCACCGTACGCAACAATGTTGAACGTCGTCAGGAGTGGAACCGATCTAGCTATGACAGGCATGCCAGAACCTTGTCACTGTTACCAGGGGTAAGGGTGCTGTTAAGGAACTTCAGCCGTTGAGCCAAAGGAAAATGTAGGAAGGCTCCCTACGCCCTTTGTAGTGGTGGCCCAGCCACACAAAGATCAACCAGTCTTCAGCATCTGGCCTGAGACAAAGGACAACATCACTGGCCCTTTACTCCACTAGCTTCACTCCCTCTTGCCCCCCAATATCAGACTCTCCCTCCAAGTCTTTGTTGTGAGACAGTGGACTTGGTAACTGGTACTTCTCTTCCCTATGCACCAGCTACATCAGACCACGAAGCCACTGGGCCCAACCCAGAAATATTGCCTCTTGCTGAGCTTGACCCGATAAGATTACCTCTTGTAGTTACGAGTCACGACCCAGCCCTAGAGCCTGGCTCAACTGGTAATAACCAGGACTCTCGTTGATACCCCCTTCGTGTCACTCGTGTCAATACACCTGCACGTTATATGCCTTGTTTGGACACTCCATGGCATTGGCCGTTTGACTCTTAGAGACTATGTTCGCGGCGACCATTATTAAAGGCTGTGGGAAAATGAAATGGGAAGAGGACACTGACTGTTGGACAACCTGTGAGGGTGGGTTAATGTCTACCAGGTGTGCATGTGTACCTGCAAGTCTCTTTTGCAGGTGTGTTCAATGTTACTGATGAGACAGCAGTACATCATGATTGGTAGATCCACTGAATAAGAAGATTGCCATGCATTCCTTCGGAAATGATGAGAGACCCAGTGAAGAGACAACTGCCTTTGTGCCGACTGACTTGAGGTTTCAGAGTTTGACTGCCTTTGTGCCGACTGACTTGAGGTACGACTCCATGCAGTGATAACCATTGTGATTGACTCTGGGCAGCGAGAGGTCCAGGTACGAGATTAATCAACGTGCTATACTTATTCATACTGAGGGAAGTGGGAATTCTTATTGTTAATGAATAAGTGGGCATTCACATGTATTCAGGACTGATTGCCATTACCTTGTCTCGCAGCTTGGATTTACGGTTCCGGTTTCCTCCGCTGGCCACTGGGAGCGTCACTGCTTGTGTGTCACTGCAGGTTGCCTTTATCTCGCCTTTAGCGCCTTCTGTGTGCATTATGAGCGCCGAGTGGGCGGGGTCGTGAGTGACATGACCGTCAGTGTGCTGTGAAATTTTGATAAATGCATATAATTATGACATTTTGCTTGTTTACACTTCTCTCGGCTTCGTGAGATAAGGGGTGCTCATCTAGGTTGAAATTTTGTCAACTGTCTTAACCTCCATAATGGAGTGAATTGTTTTTAAGGCTATGACTGATCAAACTAATGTAGTTATATTCATTTGTTGATGTGCAGGGTCTATTTTGATTTGATTACACCTGTACATTGTTAAACTAGTTATTTGCCCTTGCTGTGTAAATCTCATGTGCGATTATGTGTTGTTCGATATATGACCTTATTGGGGTGAATCAGGTGATTGCCTTTTTCTCATTCGCTGTCCAGTTAGGGGGCACTAGATTGTGACACTCTTCTTAGCCCTGGAATGTAAACCGGTAGTCATTTAATGTTTTCATTCGATGATGCATACAATTACGAATGGTTTCTTTTTTAAATTGTTGTATAAATAAATTACGTATTTTTGGGTATGTCTGTTACTTGTGTATACCAAGGGTAAAAGCCCTGCGTGCTACTGAGTAGATATCATCTTTACACCCACACCTCCACTAAACGTTTGTTAAAGGACCATGGTGTTGGTGTGCGTGACTGGCCAGCAAACCCACCAGATCTGAACCCCATAGAGAATCTGATTACCTCCATGCCACGACAAATTGAGGCAGGAATTAAAGCAAAAGGAGCTCCTAACAAATATTGATTACATGTACAGTAAATTAACATACTTAACATACTTTCCAGAAGGCCAACAATACACTAAAAGTGTTTATTTATTTTTTTATATTATGTTTTATTGGTTTTATGAAGTATTCTAATTTGTTGGTGGGTTTTTGTTAAATGTGAGCCAAAATAATCACAATTAAAAGAACCAAAGACTTCAAATACAGTGTGCATTGAATTTAATTAATATACGAGTTCCACAATTTGAGTTGAATTACTGAAATAAATGTATTTTTCCACAACAATTTATTTTATTGAGATGCACCTGTACTTCCCTAAACCACAAAGACAACAAAAGAGAAAAAACAAATGCCAAAATTAGAGTAAAGGGGTAATAAACCATGTTTGCTTGTGAATATCCTTCCCTTCCATGCTCCATTTCAGCATATTTTCTATAGCTGGTAATCACTCATTCAATGAGATGCAGGTGCACCGGGGTGGACCTAAACAATCAGACTCAAAGAGAAAGATAAAGGGAGACATGACGTCACATGAAGGAAAATGTTCTTTCAAGCATTTGAATTAGCATTGTCTCTTGGCATTTAAGCTCACTCTAACTAAAAGTGTTACTTAATCCCAGGCATTATCTTAAGGTGAAATACATTTGGGTGGTGGCAGGCTGGGCTTCTCCACATTATGATTCCTAGGTTGTATGTTTGAATGGGTGTCAGTTCCTATTCCTCTATCAGTCTATGTTAACAGGCTGATAAACTGTCAGTCAATTTGTAGTATGTCACTATAGCATAGTCTTCTCATAACATAGCTACTGATCCATTGGCAAGCAAGTCTTTGTGTATTTTACCCTGAATCCTTGATTAGGGCTCTGCCATACTCCTTAATTATTGCTTCGATTTGCTCCTAGAAAAAAAATCTCAAGAGTAATGGCGCAGCAAAACTCTTTTGAGCCATTGGAGATGCAGTGACTAGAAGGGTGACACTTGAGCCATCAGCTAATGAGTTGGTGTTATTCTATCCACCTTAGTTTGCAACATGAAAAAAAAAAAAAAAACCTTTTCTTGGACTGTGCAAGATACTTCTGATTCATCGGCCACTACTGGTAAATAAACAAATCAGTGTGTTTATTATTATGATAAATAATTAAAATGAACATAATTACAAATACCAGTTTGCAATGTTAAGCAGAATAATAGACTTTCTTTCACTGGTAAAATAACTGTACTGAAAAAGCACCGCCTCACCATCTCAATGTTTGCCAGGGTAGCATCTTATGGTTGCATAGCTGGCAGCAGACAGAGTTTGGCAGAGAGTGGCTGAAAACATTAATATCCACATCCATACTGTTATAATGATTGAAGCTTGAATGGTTGAATGAATCATTTGACGTTATTATAAAGGACACTATTCTGTGTATTTGGTGTATTGCAATGTGTTTATGTCGTTTAAGGATAAAAACATTATTTTCCATATAAGGTACATTACTGATGTTCCTCTATGCCACACCTTTTTGAAAGTTGCCTTTTATGTGTTGCGTTACGTATTGCGCTGAGTAAACATAAAACCATGTCTGCATTTGTGAGCGGAGAAACAACAAACAACAAGCACTACACTGCTTAAAACTCGCTTTTGAATTATCAGTGGCAAATCCTTTACATATGAAAATGTACTTAAAGACTGTGAGTTAGAAGCACCAGACTGTCCTTACAAAGTTAAAACTGCCCCACTTTATAGAAACAGACACTAGCATTGTAGGCTAATATCACGGGAAACAGTCCTCATCCTCCATAAAAAAATTAGCTGCACATATCTGAATATTTGGGTTGAACTTTTCTGGAACAGTGTTGTAAATACATCTTAACCACTGATTTCTAGTTGTGTCCCCTTTTAGAAGCAAATGAAGAAGTTTTGTTTTCACAATGAAACACACAGGGACTCCACAACATGGTGGCAGTGTCAACAGTGAGAAATAAAAGTTATGCCTTTTTTTTTTTTTTTTTTGCGTGAACATTATGCAAATTACTACATTGTGATGTAAATATGTGGGGGCTTGTTAGAACGAGCCGTTTTAGGTAGGCGTGGTTGTCTGAAATTTTATAAAGAATATTAATTTGGATTTGAGACTTAGTCTTTGCAACTTTACAGATCTTCTTTGTTCACCAAGTGCTTGTAACACTCCAAAGAGAAAGGAAGCATTTTAATTGCATCATATGACCCTTTAACTGGAGCAGACTTGCAGCTGTGTATAAATAAGTGCATTATATTTATTTTCCACATTCTGCTGCATTGTGGATGTCACCACCAATAGCCCTCTCCTCTCATAGCTTTTTATTCCCAACATACAGTCTTGTAAGTCCTCCATCCCTGTTATCGGCAGGTGATTAACAGTGGTTTTGTAAGCGGTGTGGTTTCTATTCTCTTTCTGTTGATTAGCTCTTCTGTCTAAGACAATGAAATGAAGGAAGGATAATTTCACACTGACGAGCCATGGAAGATGTGTGTAATTAAAATCATATTCTGTAGCAAACGTTAATCTCTCTTCTTTGTGCAGACCTTAACAAGATTGGCGAGCTCAGGTTAATAGATTGAAAAACCTTGTCTGAGCATAAAATCATAATTAATAGATTAACTTGGGGAAGATATATGGAAAATGGATGTTGAAATACATGTTTGTATCAGTGTATCTGATAATAGAGTCCATTTGGGTGAAAAAAAAAGCATCTATTTTGATTGTCTTGTCTTGAAATGGCTACAGAACCAAATAACTATTGGAGGAAAAAGCAAAGACACAAAGGTTTTTTTTTTTGTTGTTGTTGTTGTTGTTACTGAGCAAGCTGAAAAAAAGAGCATCACTTTCTTTAATGAAGCCACTGTCCAAGGTTTTTTTTTTGATTAAATGGTTATTGTGGACTTTGTAAAAAGGGTTGGTACAATAAAACTGATGGCATCTAGTTTAAAATGATCAAATGATCAAATCTTTACTTGTAAAATAACGTCTGTTTAGGTTTATACTGCAGTGCAAATATTTTAGCAAGAACCAGCCACATGTGCATCTCAATAAATTAGAATGTCATGAAAAAGTACATTTCAGTAGTTAAAACTCAAATTGTGAAACTTAATTAATTGTGATAAATAATTGTGATGATTTTGGCTTGCATTAACAACGACAAAAAAATAAATAAAATAAAAATAAAACAAACAAACAAAAAATCTCAACAAATTAGAATCCTTCATATAAGAGAAGGAATTGTTGGCATTCTAGAAAGTATGTTCATTTATTGTACATGTACTCAATACTTGGTAGGGGCTCATTTTGCTTTAATTACTGCCTCAATTCGGGTTGGAATTGAGGTGATCAGTTTGTCACTGCTGAGGTGGTATGGAAGCCCAGATTTATTTGACAGTGGAATTCAGCTCATTAGCATTTTTTTTGCTCTCTTGTTTCTCATTTTCCTCTTTACAAAACCAGGTCAAAATCAGGTTCAGGTCTGGTGAGTTTGCTGGCCAGTCAAGCACACCAACATCATGGTTATTTAACCAACTTTTGGAGCTTTTGGCAGTGTGGGCAGGTGCCAAACCCTGCTGGAAAATGAAATCAGCATCTTCAAAAAGCTGGTCAGCAGAAGGAAGTATAAAGTGCTCCAAAATTTCTTTGTAAAAGTCAATTTTATTTATTTTTTATTTTAACTATATTTGAGTTATTCTGTAAGGTTTTCTCCCTTTCTTTCCAAACTGCAACAAATGGCAGTCTCAATTCTCTGCAGAATGCCATATAGTAATTTAACCAATCACAGCGCACCATTACATGCACTCTGGACAGGAATGGCGGTTCTTTGAATACACTCGGCATCATAGTTTTCCTCATCTACTTTGTACTTTGTGATCAACAAACAAACTAAGGGCTCCATGATAAATCACATGTGATTGTCATGCACCTTTTGCCAGCAAAGCCGTTTCTGTGATTAATAGTGAATCTCCATCACGTGCTTTCAGATGGATAGCCATAGATCACTGACAAGCAATGCAATATCACGTTCATAATCGCTTTTCTGTTCATGTTTTAATCATAATTTTATGTTTTTGTTTATACAGTGTATAGTACTAGTCAACTACATGAATGTAACATGACAAAGATGAATGCACTTTTGGAAGTTAAATATAAGGGAATTGTCATTTTGGAATTTATGTGGTCTAATGTGATGTTGTTCATGTTTTTGTTCATGATGAAATTTTATTTATTGCTGTAATAAATTTATAGCATTAACAAGATGTTAATAATAATTTATTTTGAGAGCGATGACTGATGAATGTATTTTTAGTCCAGTGCATGTATACAAGTAATATTGACCAAGTTCACCGGCTCTCATATGTGGATTAACCATGTTGTGTATTTTCAACAGTTTCAATATGAAAAATAACATTTTGATCCAATGGATTTACTTCATAAAAATAATATACATTTTTTTTTATAAATAAAAATAAAAATAATAATAATAATAATAAGTGTCATGGGTTTTTAGCATTTTGCGATAAAAATACAATTTAATAATAAATATTTGAAAATCAAAATCTGTATCTGAATTTATGTTATTATAATCTAAATGTGAACGTTCGAAACAGAAAAGAATGGCACGAAGTGACCTCAGATGCTTGTGACCCCACAAGAGGAGATGGCGAGCGAGTTGTGACATGTGGCGGGAGCGTAGAACACCCTGACAGTTTATGTACGCTACGGTCACAGTGTTGTCCGTACGGACCATAACGTGCTTGTCCTTCAGCAGGGCCCTGAAGCGGTGCAGAGCAAACCGTACTGCTAGCAACTCGAGGCAATTCACATGCCACTGAAGTCGGGTCCTGTCCAGGAGCCCAACGCAGGATGCACGTTGCACATGGCACCCCAGCCCGTGGCAGAGGCATCTGTTGACACAACAACATGTCTGGACACCGGTTCTAGGGGCACGCCGGCCCATAGAAACGAGGGCTTGAATCACAGGGTGAAGTTTGGCGGCAGGCTAGAGTGATGGTCACTCAGAGCGTGCCCTGTTGCCATGCCCATCTCGGAACTCGGTCGTAAAGCCAGTGCTGAAGCGGCATGAGCACTGCCGTGGATGCCATATGCCCCAGGAGCATCTGAAACAGTTTCAGTGGAACCACTCTCTTGCCATCGAATTGTCTCTGGCAATTCAGCAGTGACTGTGTGTGCTCGTTTGTAAGCTGCGCGAGCACTTCTCCATACAGAGAAAAGAGATCATCTGCACAGGGGAGAGCTTGCTCTTTTCCCAGTTGACCTGAAGTCAACTGAGTCGGGTGAACTGAATTGCGTAGCCGAGCCTGAGTGTCCGGATGAGCCAGCGGGAGGGCCTGGGAAGCTCTAGCCAGGCTCCCAGAAACTGAACCAGCGGGGTCAAGGGGACTACAGGCGTACCCAGAGTGGGGCAGTGTGGTGAAGCAGACAGCCCCGGCATGGGAGGCATAGCGTCCCTTAGCGGGGGCGGAGTGCGGGCACTCGCCTGATTCCAAGTAGCAAAGAGGGCATGAGAAGGCGAAGCGTTCTCGAGCCGGCTTTGCATGGAAACTGGCAAGGGGAGAGGAGAACGAGAGCGGCGAGGAAGCACATCACCAACTGTCATTCGTGGCCTCTTGGGACCTGGAGGTAGAGGAAACAGCTCTTTTAGTGAAGGTTTGGGTTCACAAGCCGGCTTTGCATGGAAACTGGCAAGGGGAGAGGAGAACGAGAGCGGCGAGGAAGCACATCACCAACTGTCGTTCATGGCCTCTTGGGACCTGGAGGTAGAGGAAACAGCTCTTTTAGTGAAGGTTTGGGTACAGCCCTGGCATGGGAGGCATAGCGTCCCTTAGCAGGGGTGGAGTGCGGGCACTCGCCTGACTCCAAGTAGCAAAGAGGGCATGAGAAGGCGAAGCGTTCTCGAGCTGGCTTTGCATGGAAACTGGCAAGGGGAGAGGAGAACGAGAGCGGCGAGGAAGCACATCACCAACTGTCGTTCGTGGCCTCTTGGGACCTGGATGTAGAGGAAACAGCTGTTTTAGTGAAGGTTTGGGTACAAACAAACAAAACAAACAATTATTATTATTATAGAGCAAACCTTACTGCTAGCAACTCTAGGCAATTTACATGCCACTGAAATTGGGGTCCTGTCCAGGAGCTCAACGCAGCATGCCCGTTGCACATGGCACCCCAGCCCATGGCAGAGGCATCTGTTGACACAACAGTCTGTACAGAACTGCAATCGCCACATTTGCGTTTGAGTCCTCTCTACTCCATCACAGAACAATCTGATCAGAACATGGACTCAGCGAGTGGCAGCCAGTTCCAGTCTGCCATCGAACACCAGGGTGCCCTTCTAAGAAAACATGATGAGAACATCTCTGCTGCCCGACATGCCGTTGAGAAGCTGGCCGCTCAGATGTCCGAACTCTCCTGCCTGGCCCACAATATGCGCCTTCAGCCTTCCACCTCTCATGTTTCTCCTGTTCCACCAGAGCCGATTAATAATCCTCCGGTCTAATGTCACTCCTTCTTAACCCAGCGTGAGGTGGTGTTTTCCCTACAGCCTGTCATGTATGCTAAGGAGAGAGCCAAGGTCACCTACGTTCTCTCTCTTCTCACCAGTCAAGCTCGAGAATGGGGAACGGCTAACTGGGAGACTGAGACGGATTGCATCTCCAGCTTTGCGTGTTTCAAGGAGGAGATGATTCTGGTCTTCGACCAATCAGCCTACGGTGAGGAGGCTTCTCGACTGCTTTCCACTCTCCGGCAGGGCAGGCGCTCCGTGTCTGACTTTTCTATCGCATTCCGGATCCTAGTTATCACCAGCGGCTGGAATCAACCCACGTTGGTAGCTCGTTTTTTGGATGGGCTTACTCCTGAAGTGAGGGACAAAGTCCTCATCTGCGAGATCCCCACTCGGCTCGACAATCTCATCAACCAAGCTATTCGGGTGGAGAGGCGATTCGACCAACGTCGCCGAGCTCACCGCTTGGAGGGCGCTCTATTTTCCTCGCCCATCGTTAACTCCGTTCCCCCTACCGCAGTCCCGGATTCCAAACCCATGCTGCTGGGAGGCCTTCGGATCTCGCCTAAGGAGCGCAAGAGGAGGATTTTAAATTGTCTCTGCATGTACTGTGCTAGCGCCAAGCACTTTGTTTCTTCGTGTCTGGTAAAAGCTAGCACTTGTCAGTAGGCAGATTGACACGCTGTCGGGTCTCTGTTTCCCTGGGTGTCCACTAGTGGGCTCACTTCCCCTTAGGCACCTCACCGTAGGCACTACAATTCCCACTAGCCTTGTCCCTTCATCACAGTAATTGCATTCCTGTTAATTGCACCAGGCGCCTTAACTTATTAGTCATTAGCCTTTATTTACCAGTCTTTTACTGTTGTTTGTATGGAGTCCTTTCCTTCAGTTTCCTGCTGTACCCAGTATTCTCATCTCCCGAATCCTCACATTCTGAATTTCCTGATTCTGTTCCCTTCCTGTCCCTTCCTTGTTTATTCATTTGGATTGTTTCTGGTTTTGACCCTGGCTTGTTTGAGTTACGATTTGGATTACACCTAATAAAGACATACTGCAACTGGATCTCTCTCTACCTGTGTTTCACTGGGTCACGAACGTCACACAGATGGTAAATGGCGAGCACTACCACCAAGGCCATCCCTTCAAGTTCCTCCACTACACTTCCGGCGCAACTCCATTAGGCTGGGTCGTCAGTCTTCTGCTCCACCCTGATTGACTCTGGGGCAGAGGGAAACTTTGTGGATGAGGAGTGTGCGCTCCAGCAAGGTATTCCTCTCACACACTTAAGAGACTCCACTCCTCTTTTTGCCCTTGATGGTAGTTCCCTACCTAGAGTACAGATGGAGACTATTCCATTTACTCTTACCATTTCATGTAACCACAGAGAGACAATTTCCTTTTTTATTTTTTGATCTCCTTTCGCTCCATCTTTGGCTAAAGCTCCATAACCCTCACATTGATTGGGCTAAGGGGTCTATATTGTCTTGGAAGATGTCATGTCATGTTGAGTGTTTAGTCTCTGCTGTTTCCCCTGTGTCTTCTGTTTCTGTTTTTCAGGAAGAGGCAGGGGATTTGTCTGGAGTTCCGGAGGAGTATCACGATTTGCGAGGGATTTTCAGTCGTTCCTGAGCCATGTCTCTTCCTCCTCACCGCCCGTATGACTGCGCTATTGATCTTCTCCCGGGAACCACGCCCCCACAGGGAAGGCTCTACTCCCTTTCAGCTCCCAAACGGGAGGCGTTAGAGAATTATTTATCCGAATCCATTAGAGCCAGCACCATCGTTCTGTCCTTGTCTCCGGCGGGCGCTGGGGTTTTTTTGTCAAGAAAAAGAATGGGTCATTGCGCCCCTGCATAGAGTATGGGGGGCTGAATGACATCACTGTTAAGAATCGCTATCACTGATGTCCTCGGCCTTCGAGGTCCTGCAGGGGGCAAAGATGTTTTCCAAACTTGACCTCCGTGATGCTTATCAACTCATGCATATTAAAGAGGGAGACAACTGGAAGATTTTAACATGCCCCTCTGATACTTTGAATATAGGGTTCTTCCCTTCGGATTGGTTAACGCCCCCACCATCTTTCAGGCTCTTATCAATAACGTCCATCGGGATATGCTCAACTTATTAATCTTTGTCTATCTCTATGGCATTTTGGTTTTCTCACAATCTCTCCAAATTAATGTTCATCACGTTCTGTGCATCCTCCAATGCTTGCTTGAGAATTGACTATTTGTCAAAGGGGAGAAATGCTCCTTTCATGTGCCGTCGGTAATGTTTCTGGGCTCATTCATCTCCACTGAGGGGATCAGTGTGGACCCTGCTATTCTTAGAACTTTTCAACTTGGATTTCACAGGTTTTTCAGTTTTCAGGTATTTTTTCATGTTCCTCGTGGAATCACAGAGACAGCGATGCGAGCACCGCCCCAACTGTACAAAATGCCTCCACCACAAGAGAAAGTTGCAGCCGCTCTGCAACCCTACAGCCCACCATGCCCCGCGCGAAGGCTCCTCACAAGGGATGTGGCAAACAGCGGAACTGAGGTGCCACCCGTGCCATTGTCCCGTGACGGACGTTACCACAAAAGCCCCAAAGACTTCACATTTTAGCTTTGTACACCAAGGAGGGAACTGGAACAATTCATTCTTCCTCCATTACTGGCAGTGAATTCTATTAACACTAGTGATAATGGTGTGCCTTAATGCTAGTATTTCCTGTCACTGTTTAAGTTCAGAGATGAAGACTGCTCTCTAACGGTCGGGAGATGAACCCAAAACTGAACAACTACTATTAATCTTGTATTATTGTTATTTTTTTATATATCAATATTTCATTTTTGAGAATCGATACAGTATCGCCAAATGCTTACCCTTCTGATTCTCATGATCAGGCTGTAGGTCGAGCCCCCTTCTCTCTTTGAGAGTTGGGTTTTGTGCTCCCTCAGCTAGGTAACCTACTGCCGGTCTATCCAGCATTGGAACATGCTGAAGGCTAAGCCCCCTCTCTTGGAAGAGTTGGGTTATGCTCCCTCAGTTACATAAATATTTGCTCTGTTATTGTGGTAAAAATGAATTTTAGCCATTGGTTCTTCTGATCTAAATTCTTTGGCAGTGAAAATAAAACAAACTTGCCTTTACAATTTTAAACACACTGTCTCCTCGACATGATGCTATCACACCAACCAGAGCTTCTGTGTGTGGGGGGGGGGGGGGGCAGGTCAGAGTTCCGTTTCTCCCAAGACGGTAGGTGGTGATTATTATGCAAAGTGTTCCTAGTGACGTACATAGAGATGGGCAAAAGATTTGAAATCTATAACGACTCGTTTCAGCGATTCAGAGTCAACTCCTTACTTTAGAAGCCAATAACTTTATAAATCGTGTACTTTTTGGTTTTATTACTTTGCACATTGTTTACACTGATGGACAGCTACATCATACACTGTAATACAGGTAATTTTTGATTTCCCATCTTTGTGGCTCTTTAATTCATAGTTTTGATGCCTTCAGTGTGAATCTACAATTTTCATAGTCATGAAAATAAAGAAAACTCTTATATATATTGTGACACGGGTCCCGAGCTCTCATCGGCGTCTCCCTGGAAACGGAGCAGGCACACCTGCATCTGCTCATCACGGGCTGAACGGCCACACCTGCGCCCCATCAGCCACTCCTCATATAACCCCCCTGGGCACAGAGGTGAGAGATGTCTCCGCAAGACTCTGCTCACCTTTTTTTTCATTGTGCCCGCAAAGAGCAGCATGCGACCGCCAGCCCCAACGCCCACAGGAGAGCATGGACCCACACTATCATAGAGGTGCCCTCTGAGCAGATTTGGATGGATTTGGTCGGGCCACGTGGATCGTCATCATGGATTATGCTACCCGCTATCCTGAGGCCATTCCCCACCATAAAGCCACAACGAAAGCCATAGCCCAGGAGCTGTTACTTCTTTTCAGCTGAGTTGGCATTCTCTCCCAGATTCTGACTTACTAGGGTATCCCGTTCATGTCCTGGATGATGGCGGACGTCTTCAAAGTGCTAAAGGTCCAACAGCTCCACACCACGGTGTACCACCCCCAGACCGATGGGCTCGTTGAGCGCTTAAATCAGACTCTCAAGCAGATGTTGGATCCCCAACTCTCCGCCGGCCAAAAGTCGGAACTGCAGCACCTGGCCAGTCAGTTTCTGGATGTGTTCTCCCTCCAGCCTGGGTGGACCCATGTCTTGGAACATAACGTCCGCACACCACCGGGGACCATCGTCCAGCAGCGGCCCTACCGTGTCCCGGAGGCCCGGCGACAAGCCATCGAGGACGAGGTACAGGAAACGCTTAGGTTAGGGGTAATTGAACCATCGTGTAGCCCATGGTCCAGCCCCATCATCATTGTTCCAAAGCCCAACAGCACCCTCCACTTCTGTAAAGGCTGCCTAAACGAGGTCTCTGAGTTCGACTGTTACCCCATGCCCTGCGTCGATGAGCCATTGGATCATTTGGGAAGGGTCCGGTTCATCTCCACTCTCAACCTTATAAAGGGCTACTGGCAGGTTCCCTTGATGGAACAGGAAAAACCAAAGATGCCCTTCTCCACCCCAAGTGGTCACTGGCAGTACCAGGTCCTTCCCTTCAGCCTACACGGGGCCTCGGCCACCTTCCAACGGCTAATGGACATCCTCCTCCGGCCGCATCAGGCCTAAGCGGCGGCCTAGCTTGACGACGTCATCATCCACTTGGACACCTGGGAGGCCTGACCGCCAACCCCCGGAAGTGTCATCTGGCCCATGCCGAAGTGAAGTACTTGGGATACCAGGTGAGTTGCGGCCTTATTAAACCTCAAGAGAAGAATGTGGCAGCTATCCTCTTCGCGCCGCGGCCCACCTCCAAGACACAGGTACGGGCCTTTTTGGGGTTGGGGGGGTACTACTACTGCTTTATCCCTAACTTATCCTTCTTAGCTTCTCCCCTGACAGACCTGACCAGGTAGGGGCAGCCGGAGAAGGTCCCGTGGACCCCCAAGATGGAAGCAGCAATCCACAAGATAAAAGCGGCCCTCACAATGGAACCGGTCCTCCGAGCAACCGACTTCAACTGACCCTTCCTGCTGCGACACAGGGTTAGGAGCCGTCCTATCACAGGGCTATGACGGTGAGTAACACATGGTGATGTTCATAAGCCGAAAGCTGACCCCTGCGGAACAACGGTATGCCACGGTGGAGAGGGAAGCGTCAATATGTAATATATATACAGTACAGACCAAAAGTTTGGACACACCTTCACATTCAAAGAGTTTCCTTTATTTTTATGACTATGAAAATTGTAGATTCATACTGAAGGCATCAAAACTATGAATTAACACATGTGGAATTATATGTGGAATTATATACATAAAAAAAAAAGTGTGAAACAACTGAAAATATGTCATATTCTAGGTTCTTCAAAGTAGCCACCTTTTGCTTTGATTACTGATTTGCACACTCTTGGCATTATCTTGATGAGCTTCAAGAGGTAGTCACCTGAAATGGTCTTCCAGCAGCTTTGAAGGAGTTCCCCGAGAGGTGCTCAGCACTTGTTGGTCCTTTTGTCCTCTGTCTGTGGTCCAGCTCACCCCTAAACCATCTCAATTGGGTTCAGGTCCGGTGACTGTGGAGGCCAGGTCATCTGGCGCAGCACCCCATCACTCTCCTTCTTGGTCAAATTGCCATTGATGCCTTCAGTGTGACTCAATTTTCATAGTCATGAAAATAAAGAAAACTTTTTGAATGAGAAGGTGTGTCCAAACTTTTGGACACACTTTCTCATTCAAAGAGTTTTCTTGCGTCAATTAGATAAATTATTTATCGAGAAAAATAACGCATTCAAATTATTAATGCATTTAACGCACATGCCACGCCCCAAACCTATGTGGATCATCTGCCATTTCATATAGTCGAGTCAATTGATGACTAATATGAGGCAGAACAACAACTTATCCCTTAATAATATCCCTAAAATTCAAGATATGGGGCAAAATGCCCCCGTTTGAAATTTTGTCTCATATTGACATCACATATTTAAGAAATATAACACGAGCTGTAGGCTAAGTGCAATATCACACTAGTGCAAATGTGATACTCTTCTTATACAAGTAAATTAATTTTGCCAACCAGAAGATAAAAACAGTAACTTTTCATCTCTGAGCAACCCACAGCCATTTCATTTCTTAATCCATGTTTTGAATGAATTGGGTGAACCATTTGGCATGTTGAACCATTGGCCATAGTCACGTTAGGTTTGAAGTGGTGCTGCACAGACCAATCGTTGTATGACATCAAAGTACCGCACAAAAGATTCAAAATCACAAGTAGCCGTATGCTCTCTAAAGCTCTTGTGGTTCTTTAATTTGTCACACACTGGTCGGTCTGATGGTGATCCGCTTCAAGTCGAACAAGCCTAATGATTCAATGAATGATTAGAACCATTTACTTCACTCCTGAATGAATCAGCCATTTGAATGAATTTTTACGAATCAGCTCAAATGGGAAATATGAATAATCAATCGTAACTAGTTAAGATAAATTATAAATATTTAGATCCACTGTAAGTTTTTACTTGACCTCTCAGGATCAACTGTCGGTCAATTCTAAGAACGTTAATTTCCTGGTTAAGGAAAATTACTTTCGTAGTGTACAATACTATTCAGAGCATGTAGCAAAAGTCTGCTTTATTAGGGACTTCAGTTATGGGCAAACAATGAACAAACTCTTGTGTTACAAGTAAGTGAAAGTGAAAAAGTGACATGACGTGACATTCAGCCAAGTATGGTGACCCATGCTCAGAATCCTTGCTCTACATTTAAAGGTGGGGGGGAGGGGGTGAAATGCTCGTTTTCACTCAATATCCTGTTAATCTTGAGTACCTATAGAGTAGTACTGCATCCTTCATAACTCCAAAAAGTCTTTAGTTTTATTATATTCATAAGAGAAAGATAGTCTGTACCGATTTTTCCCGGAAAAACACAAGTGGCTGGAGGCGTGACATGTGGGCGGAGCTAAAGAATCACGAGTGCCAGTAGGCTTTTGCGTTGAGCGTGTCTGGAAGCTGTGACACCGTGAGGACAAAACCAACCAAAACAAACCATGGCTAACAGTCAGATTCAGCGTATATTTATGATCCAGAATCAGATCCAGAGGCTGAAATTGAACAAGAGCAGCATCAGCAATCAGTCTCTATGTGGTAGGTACTGAAACTGTATATATTTGCTTAGCGGTTTTGGAAAATGACTAAGTTCCACTTTGTCATCTTTTTTTTTTTTAAGCTGTACACGTGGAAAGTGCAGTTTGATGACAACATCGCATGTTGTTTACTTGACGTGCTCACGCACCGATAGCTAAGTTAACAACACAGAGATATTTGAAGCAGTTTTACTCACCGCATGCGGTTCCAACACACGATCGTGACCCTTTTTCGTTGAGATTGCATTATCCTTAAGAAATAAACGATGTGCAAATCCGGCGTCAAACTGGACCTTGTTTGTAAAACAAGCATCTTCGAAATGCAGGGGAGCAAACACTTGCACAACTCCGTGGATGCTCTGTAAAAATAAACTCCATCCACTGGTCCCTTAATGCTGTTTCTCTTTTGGTAATCTGTGCTGGGTTGGGCAACCAAAAACACACTCCTTTTGTGACATTTCGCGACGCTCTTGCTCTGATCAGTGAAGTCTGTTGTGCTCTCAGTGCTGTGCTATACGGGAGCGCGCACTCTTCCGGCAGACGTGCCCTGTGGACCCGTATAAGGAAATTCCGCTCCATCTAACGTCACACAGAGCCATACTCAAAAAAAAAACTTTCCGAAACTTGTGACAAACCGGAAGTAGTATTTTTGGATCAGAAATACTCCTTCAAACGTACAACTTAATTTTTGAAACTTTGTCCATGTTTAGCATGGGAATCCAACTCTTTAACAGTGTAAAAAACTCAGTATGCATGAAATAGCATTTCACCCCCCCTTTAACCCATACAAAGTTCACATACACAGAGCAGTAAGCACACACACACACTGTGAACACACACCCGGAGCAGTGGGCAGCCATTTATGCTGCAGTGCCCGGGAAGCAGTTGGGGGTTCAATGCTTTGCTCAAGGGCACCTAAGTCATGGTATTGCCAACCTAAGATTCAAACCCACAACCTTAGGGTTAGGAGTCAAACTCTCTAACCACTTGGCCATGACTTCCCAAGTAAGAATTGTAATACTTTATTAACTACATAAACACATAAACTAGTCTAACACACATACACACACACACATACATGCATACAGTTGGCATAGGAAAAAAGGGTTCAAGTTTAAGCAGTAAAGAGATGAGAAAAAAGACATTAAGCTATGGTACAATTTGATATTCAGCAGATATACAGCCTGAAGGAAACTTAATTTTCTTAGTTCAAACACACCTTTGTAAGAGGTGCATTTTATACTTAATGTATCAATTAATAAGACTAAGTTTGATACTTGCAAGTCTCGCCTGTTTGATAAAGAGTCCTGATGCACTTTGGGGCTCCAGTTGGTCTGCTGAAGTGAATTTCTGGAATTCCTGAATCTAGAAGAACCGCCCTGATCTGGTGATCAGTGATCTTTATAGAGGGATGATGTCACACCCTCAGGATTGAGTGAGCAATTGAGGAAAGGTACCTTTTGGAGGGAAGTTTTACAACTCTTTGTTCCTAGTATGGTGTCTTGCATATGAAATTAGATTGGGGGTTCAAGTGAAGAATCTTTAACATTTTTATAAAACTAATGTGTTGCATAGGCATCAACATATATTACACACTCTCATTTAGATCATGGAAATATGAACTCATAGATACCAAACATCATATAGATGAGGTTTTATTAACTAGTGATCCATCATAAGCATGTATAAAACATATACAATACACAAAACACAATATACAAGAACAGTAACAGCATACAGAATGCCATAAAGTATATGTGAATTAATTAAAAGAAAGGTTTTTCTGTGTATCAATAAGAGAAGTATCCCTTTTGTGTGCATTATGTGTCTGTTTTTGAGAGACTTGAGTTAAGAGTGGCTTAGCCACATTCTTGGGCGTCATAAACCTAGTTTTATCAGATAGTTGTGTGTCTGATTGGTCCAAATGCTACAGAATCAAATGAATGAATAAATGACTTGATGACTTTTAATCATTAAGACATTTACCAACACCGACTGGCAGTTTTAGTATATTATTTAGAGTATCATTTCATTAAATGAAGAATTTTAAATTGTCATAGTAATAATAATTAAATTAAGAAAATAAATTATTAAAGTTATAGTTCACCCAAACAAAAATGTTCTGTCATCATGTTCAGTGGAATTCTGTCATCATTTACTCAAATGTTTCAAAAGAGTATGTATATATATATATATATATATATATATATATATATATATATATATATATATATATATATATATATATATATATATACAATATTTCTTGCTAAACCTACTTTTTGTAATCTCTGTTTGATGCTTTGCCCAACAATGACTTTAAATTATCTTTTCAGAGTAATTTCTCCAAATCTGACGTGCAATTAATTAGATTAAATGTGATACTATCTAAGAAAACACATGATAACATTTAAAAAAGTGTAGATTTTTACCATATGTAAGCTGAATTCAAGCCCTTTCCAAAACCGTTTTCAATTTTCTGTTTCAATAGCTTGAACGTAACAAAAGTTAAGGCTATCTGAAGTTGGCTGATAGCTATTATTTTCCGGAATGTAATTTTGATTAAGATGGGTTTAAAGTGAGATATGGGTTTCACTTTCATTTCTACTTAAAGTCTTGGCCTAATGGTTAGAGAGTCGGACTCCCAATTGAAAGGTTGTGAGTTCGAGTCCCGGGCCGGCAGGAATTGTGGGTGGGGGGAGTTCATGTACAGTTCTCTCTCCACCTTCAATACCACGACTTAGGTGCCCTTGAGCAAGGCATCGAACCCCCAACTGCTCCCCGGGCGCCGCAGCATAAATGGCTGCCCACTGCTCCGGGTGTGTATTCACAGTGTGTGTGTGTGTTCACTGCTCTGTGTGTGTGCACTTCGGATGGGTTAAGTGCAGAGCACAAATTCTCAGTATGGGTCACCATACTTGGCTGAATGTCATGTCACTTTCACTTTCACTTAATGATCACTGTCTTCGCATCGCATCATTACACAACTCATTACCATTACCCTGAAGAGGACAGTTTTCCATTGTTTATCATGATAGGCCCTGTCAGCATGAGCCCTGTCCGACTGGTCGGGGCGGAGGTGTTGCAACAATATATAGTTGCAACAATATATATAGAATATAATATATTCTCAATATTACCCAGAAAACAGGATACAAGTTTAACTCATTTGAAATACTTCTGCTTAATGTTACACTTTCAGACATGCAAAATGAATCTAATGTATCTCTTGCTTTGGCTACTGTGTATAGACCACCAAGGCTGTATACAGAAATCTTAAAATAATTTGCAGATTTCCTCTCAGACCTTCTGGTTACAGTTGATAAAGCACTAATCATGGGATACACGTTTATAATACAAATGATGCATTAGGACTTGCGTTTACTGACCTAATAAACTTTTTTGGAGTCAAGCAAAATGTCGGCCCACTCACCATTTCAATCATACACTAGATTTAATTATATCGCATGGAATCGATCTTACTGATATAGATATCGTACCTCAAAATGATGATGTTACAGACCATTTCCTTGTATCGTGCATTCTGCGTATCACTGATATTAACTACATGCCTCAGCATTACCATCTGGGCAGAATTATTGTTCCAGCCACCAAAGACAGATTTACAAATAACCTGTCTGATTTATCTCAACTGCTATTTATACCCAAAAATACACATGAACTAGACGAAATGACTGGTAACATGGGCACTAGTTTCTCTAATACATTAGAAGCTGTTGCAAATTGAAAAAGGTTAGAGAAAAACTTAGGTTGCCATTGTATAACAGTAATACTCACTCCCTCAAGAAAGAAACTCGTAGCCTTGAATGCAAATGGAGAAAAACTAACTTAGAAGTTTTTAGAATTGCATGGAAAAACAGTATGCAATATAGTCCAAAAAATTTAGAAAAAGTTGTTAAAATTACAAATGACCTGCTTCTTGTGTCAGATCAAGGCTGCATCTCATTGCTAGTTTTACTTGATCTTAGTGCTGCGTTCGACACCATAGATCAGTGGTTCCCAAATCTATCCTGGAGTACCCCCAACACTGCATGTTTTCTTTGTCTCCCTAATTAAACACATCTGATTCTACTCATCAGCTCATTAACCCATGTGATAATGAGCTGATGAGTTGAATCAGATCTGTTTAATTAGGGAGACAAAGAAAACGTGCAGTGTTGGGGGTACTCCGGGACAGGTTTGGGATCCACTGCCATAGATCATGACATACTCATAGATCGATTACAAACCTATACAGGTATTCAAGGGAAGGCTCTAAGATGGTTTAGATCCTACCTGTCCAATCGCTACCATTTTATTTATTTAAATGTGGAGTCATCTCATTTATCACCATTAAAATATGGAGTGCCACAAGGGTCTGTCCTAGGTCCCCTTCTATTTTCAATATACATGTTGCCCCTCTGTAATATTATTAGAAAATACGGGAATAGTTTCCACTGTAATGCTGATGATACTCATCTATATATCTCAACGAGACCAGATGAAACTTCTAAATTATCTAAGCTAACAGAGTGTGTTAAAAATGTAAAAGAATGGATGACCAATAATTTTCTCTTATTAAATTCGGACATAGATATTAATTATTGGACCAAAAAACTGTACACAGAATCTTGTAGATTACAATTTGCAACTAGACGGATGTACTGTTACTTCCTCTACAGTCAAAAATCTATTATATTAGACAGCAACTTGTCTTTTGAAAATCACATTTCCAATGTTACAAAAACTGCATTCTTCCATCTTAGAAACATTGCCAAGCTACGAAACATGTTACCTGTTTCTGATGCAGAGAAGCTAGTTCATGCATTCATGACCTCTAGACTGGACTATTGTAATGCACTTCTAGGTGGTTGCCCTGCATCTTCAATAAACAAGCTACAGGTAGTCCAAAATGCAGCAACTAGAGTCCTTACCAGGTCGAGAAAATATGATCCTATTACCCCAATTTTACAGTCTCTGCACTGACTTCCTATTAAGTTCCATATCAGTTACAAATTATCATTACTTACCTATAAGGCCTTAAATGGTTTAGCACCTGCATACTTAACTAGCCTTATACCACGTTACAATCCATCATGCTCCCTAAAGTCACAAAACGCTGGATTTTTGGTAGTTCCTAGGATAGCAAATTCCACTAAAGGAGGTATAGCTTTTTCACCTTTGACTCCCAAAACTCTGGAATGCCTTCCTGATAATGTTCGGGGTTCAGACACACTCTCTCTGTTTAAATCTAGATTAAAAACGCATCTCTTTCACCTAGCATTCGAATAATGTATCTTTTAAATTGTGACTGCAATTGTATCTGATCAAATGTGCGTTCTTATTCTTTAGCTTGGGTTAAACTAATTAATTTTACTTTGTTGGAACAGCAGCTATGCTAATGATGTCTCTGTTTGTTTCTATGTTTTGCCACAGGGTTTACATCCCATGGTAACTAGGATTTACACAAGCTCCAGTCTGAATCCAGAACACCTGAGAAGAGATGATGCTGACCCTCTGAGGACCTCAGATGATGCTAACCCTGAATCAACAAACATAACTAACAAATATTGCTACAAGTGTGATTGCATCTCATAATAATTGCTGTTAATAATGTTCATTGTCTGGCTGACTACGTATTGTATTATTTTTTTCTGAAAAATCTTTTTGTAAAGTTGCTTTGTAACGATTTGTATTGTAAAAAGCGCTATACAAATAAACTTGAATTGAATTGAAATGAATGGGCACTGTCTCTGAACTTTTGATCACCCATTTTATATTTGAATAGCACAAATAGTGTACCTTGTAGTTAGAAAAGCGTGCGCAGAAAAGCGTAAGAGACTGTCATCTGACTCCTCGTCTTTAGTAACTTCATCCAATCCTTCATATCTGGATGTGAAATAGTCGATTATATAAAAAAAAAATATGGCACTGACATCACCGCAATTGAGCAGACTGAGACGAGAAAGATCGTCTAATTGGGCAGCTTCAGACTGCATTTGTTTTCTTGCGCTGTGCCATCTCATGATATTAACAAAATAAAAAACTTTTTGTGCCATAATTTACACATGACTGGCAGGAAATGTGCATTGAAAGAGCTTTATTATAGGTTACTTGATTTATTTTGATAGGTTAACAGTTTTTGTGGTCTTAAGAGAAAGCAACTCTGCAGCACTCTTAACATGCTTTTTCTGCCTTCTGCAATACATCGTTATTTTATTGCACTAAACAAGTTAATTTTGCTAATATATTTTCAGAGATGTTAAACAGGATGTTATAGAATAATAATTAAATGTAACCCTAATTGTAACCCCAAAAAAAGCTAAATTACATACAACCTAATTTGCGTTTTTTCTGAAACATCCCAGCACAACATCTGAAGGGTTTTCCCGGATCACATTACAAATAGTCATGATAATGATAGGCACCTCTGCAAGTAATCATTCTCAGGCACAGGGTTATGGGAAATGAAGTCCGCAAAGAGAGTTATTACTCCAGTGATGGTTCCCTCTGGTGGTGATCAGAAGGAGCCACAGAGACTTGATGTGTGACAGGGCCCCCTCCCTGCGAGTGGCTCCTGACACGAGGAGGGAGATGATGCCAGGGTCTTCCAAAGGGGCTTGGGGCTGGTTTATCTGGATGGGTCCTATGAAAGTCAGTGGTAAGAGAGGGATCTAGAATGTCCTCTGCGTTGACCCAGGACCGCTTCTCCAGACCATACCCCTCACCATCCATTAGATACTGGAATAACCTGCCCTGGCGACAAGAATTCAGGATCTTGTGAACTTGGTATGCCTCCTCGTCTTCCATGATGATGGGATGGGTTCTCCGGTCACCAGCCTCCTGGTCATCCACTCCTCTGTTGCCACCAGTGAGCTTAAGCAAAGAAACATGAAAGGTGGGTGAGGTATGATCATTTGCTGTCAAAGCCAATCAAAATGAAATTGAAGTTATTTGTCTGAGAATTTTGAATGGACCCACATACCTGGGACTGAGCTTCTTGCAAAGGGGTCTTAAGCGAAGATCATGGGTAGACAGCCGGACTCACTCAACTGACTGACAGTTGGGACTAGCACATCGATGACAATCAGCTTGTTCCCTTGTTCATCATTCCAGGTCTCCTCGATCTGTTGGAGCCATTAATTAACAGCAGATAAGTTTTGTTGGCAGAATGAGGGTAGAAAGCGGGTGAGCTCTTGGTTCAAATGTTCCACCTGGCAACTGGATTGAGAGTAATAGCTGGAGGTTAGGCTAGCTTTGATACCCAGTTTCTGACAGAAGGCAGACCAGACTCAGTGAACTTGGGATCCTGTTCGGAGACTATGTCATCAGGAAAGCCGTAAACATAAACACATAATGCATAAGGATTTGGCTGTTTTGAGATCTGTGGGTAGTTTGGACGCAGGGGTCATTATGACTGTGAGGATAGTGGTATGCCACTCTGAGAAGGGTGGATCTGTGACAAAATTTATGACTATATGTAAACAGGGGTGTTGTGGAATGGGTAGAGGTTGTAAGAAGCCAGCAGGTAGTTGGTGAGAGGGTTTGGATATATTACATGTGTAACAGTCCCTGATGAATGCTACTGTATCTGCCTGCAAAGTGAACCACCAGAAGTAATTAGGGAGTAGTTGTAAGGTCACAGTTATACATGGATGACCAAAACTGGGAGTCGAGTGAACCAAATATATTGCTCTTTAACATTGAGCCTGTGGCACGTAAGAGAGGTTTGGTGGATTTTGGCTGGTGGTGTGTCGGTGGTTTGGGCCTCTGTGATTTCCGTCATGATCAATTAGCTTGGTGCTAGTGAGGCCAGCAGGGGGTGCTCACCCTGTGGTCTATGTGGGCCCTAGCACCCCACTGTAGTGATGGGGACACTATACTGTCAACAAGCACTGTCCTTCGGATGAGATGTTAAACCAAGGTCCTGACTCTCTGTGGTCATTAAAAACCACAGGATGTCTTTCGAAAAGAGTAGTGGTGTGACTTCGGCATCCTGCCTATATTCGCCCATTGGCCTCTGACCATCATGGCCTCCTAAACAATCCCCATATCTGCTGATTGGCTTCATCACTCTGTCTCCTCTCCACCAGTAAGCTGGCGTGTGGTGGGCATTCTGGCGCAATATGGCTGCCGTCGCAACATCCAGGTGGATGCTACACACTGGTGGTGGATGAGGAGATACCCCCTGACTATGTTAAGTGCTTTGAGTGCCTAGAAAAGCTCCGTATAAATGTAAGGAATTATTATTATTATTATTATGTCAAATTGTATGGGAGCTAGAACCAGGGTAATAGGGATGATAAATTCACAGGAGAGTGGTTGCAAGGATGACTCAGTCTTGACAGAGCGTCTGCCATTGTATTCTGTGTGCCAGGGTGATATGTAACAGTGAATTCAAATCATGTGAAGAATAAAGTCCATCTTGCCTGCTTGTGATTGAGTCTCTTGGCGGATTTCAAGTATTCAAGGTTGTAATGTTCAGTTAGTACTTTAAGGGGTGTTTAGCTCACTCGAGCCAATGACGCCATTAATCAAAAGCTTCCTTCATGGCGAGGAGTTTCCAATTGCCTAAATCGTAATTATGCTCTGTGGGGCTGAGTGAAGAAAAGAATGCACAAGGAAATAATTTGGGAGGATTACCGTATCGCTATGATAGAATAGTGCTGATGTGGTGCTAAAAGCATCCACCTCTATAATGAACTTCAGTTCAGCATTAGGATGATGCAGAATGGGAGTGGTGGTGGATCTTTCCTTAAATTCATGAAATACAGAGATAGCGTTTGGTGTCCAGATGAGACATTGTCTCATACAAATTGCACCTTCTTGTCATGATCACATATCCGAGAAATGATACAGTGTTCTAACGAAACTCACTTTAAGTCTTGGCATACAATTGATGAGTAATGCAATGCTGGAGAACAGAACGAACATGTTTAACATGATCCTCATAGGAGTCAGAGTAGATCAAGATATTATCAATATATATATATATATATATATATATCAATATATATATATATCAATATATATCAATATATATATATATATATATATATATATATATATATATATATATATATATATATCAATATATATATATATATATATATATATATATATATATATATATATATGTTGACCCATTGATTCAGCATGTCTTGTAACACATCACTGATTAAAGCTTGGAATATGGAATGACTGTTGATCAGCCCGAACGGCGTAAGAAGATATTTGTAGTGCACAGATGTAGTGGAGAAAGCAGTCTTCCATTCATCACCCTCCTGGATGCGAATGAGATTGTAAGCACTGCGAAGATCAAGCTTGGTGAAATACTTTGCTGTCCGCAGCAGTTACGAGGCTGCTGGAAATAGTTGTAGGGGTAACGGAACTTGACAGTGAGTTCGTTGAGACCACTGTAGTCAATGCACTGATGAAGTCCTCGATCCTTTTTTTCACAAAGAAGTATCCGGGTGAAGCAAGTGAGGTGGATGGTCAAATCAAGCCCTTTGTTAGTTCCTCCTTGATGTATGATTTCATAGCTTCAGACTTGGGTGAGAGAGAATTTCTGATCATTTTACTGACTGGGACCTTTGAGTCTCTTTCAGCAAAATGAATAAATCTTTTTTTGAGTCATTTTGTTAATTTGATCAAATATAATTAAAATGTTATGTGTTACATTTTCCAGCCACTCTGTAATGTCAGGATTGAACTTATCAGTGTCATGTCGAGAGTGGTTCCACTGCCGGCTGTCGGGGCTATGGTGTGCGTTTCTCCGATCCAGCCACTCTGTAATCTGTGAGATTGTTTCAGTTCTGTGTGAACAGTGTCAAGTTCATCTTGGAGCTTGTCTCTCTGCAGATATGCTCGTTGATTTTAGCTCAGGCTGCTTGCACGTGTGTTTTGCAGGCCCAGGTTTTAAAGTCTCTTTTTTCAGTTCAGTCTCTGCTCTTTTTAGGAGAGCGTCACCTTACTGGAGTTTTTTGTTGAGTTCTTTTCTGGCTTCTATCTCCAGCTGTTCTCTTTGATCTGTTTCGAGGCGAAGATCTTGCAGGGCATTGTGAAGTCTTTCTCTCGCTGGTTTTGGGTCTCGAGGAGGAGCTGATCAAGGCATCTGGGGACTAAGGAGACAAGTTGCTCAAGTTTAGGAATAGGAATGTTGTCCCAATTCTTGTCTAATACAGGCTTCCTCTTGTCACATCTTCCTCTTTATGATGCACCAAATGTTTTCTATGGGTGAAAGATCTGGACTGCAGGCAGGCCATTTCAATACCCGGATCCTTCTTCTATGCAGCCATGATGTAATAATTGATGCAGTGTGTGGTCTGGTATTGTCATGTTGGAAAATGCAATATCTTCCCTGAAGAGACGGCATCTGGATTGGAACATATGTTGTTCTGGAACTTGGATATACCTTTCAGCATTGATGGTGCCTTTCCAGATGTGTAAGCTGCCCACGGCACACGCACTCATGCAACCCCATACCATCAGAGATGCAGGCTTCTGAACTGAGCGCTGATAACAACTTGGGTTGTCCATGTCCTCTTTAGTCCGGATGATAGCATCCCAGTTTTCCTAAAATAACTTTTTGATTATTCTGACCACAGAACAGTCTTCCATTTTGCCACAGTCCATTTTAAATGAGCCTTGGCCCAGAAAAAAACACCTGCACTTCTGGATCATTTTTAGATTTGGTTCTTTTTTGACCTATAGAGCTTTAGCCAGCAAGGGCGAATGGCACAGCGGATTGTGTTCACCAACAATGTTTTCTGGAAGTACTCCAGAGCCCGTGTTGTGATTTCCATTACATTAGCAGTCCTGCATGTGATGCAGTGCCATCTAAGGGCCCGAAGATCGTGGGCATCCCGTATGGTTTTCCGGGCTTGACCCTTACGTACAGAGATTGTTCCAGATTCTCTGAATCTTTGGATTATATTATGCACTGTAGATGATGATAAATTCAAACTCTTTTCAATTTTTCTCGGAGAAATTCCTTTCTGATATTGCTCCACTATTTTTCACCGCAGCATCGGGGCAATTGGTGATCCTCTGCCCATCTTGACTTCTGAGAGACACTGCCACTCTGAGAGGCTCTTTTTATGCTCAATCATGTTGCCAATTTAACTAATAAGTTGCAAACTGGTCCTCCAGCTGTTCTTTGCTACCTACTTTTTTGGAATGTGTCACTTTAATGAAATCCAAAATGAGACAATATTTAGCATGACATTTCAAAATGTCTCACTTTCAACATTTGATATGTTATCTATATTCTATTGTGAATAAAATGTAAGTTTATGATATTTGTAAATTTTTCCATTCCTTTGTTTACTCACAATTTGTATAGTTTCCCAACTTTTTTGGAATCAGGTTTGCAATTTTTTGAAATCTACAGTGTATTTTGTTTTATTATGATGTGATTTAATGTATATGAAAAAAACACAAATATCAGGGCATGACAAAACTTCTCCAGGCCCCAAAAATACCCTTAGACTCCAGAGGGTTAATGTATGTGTATATATATATATATATATCATGATTTTAGGTCAGATAGCAAATGTTACCATTCTTCTGGAAAACTGCTGGTCTAACATTCATCAATTAGGTAACTATCAATCTAACTTGTTTTTAAACAATGAAAACTGTAAAATATATATTAATATATTAAAGTGTGTTTTATTTTTATTTTTTTTACAGGATCCTCTGTTCTCAGACCCAACCATTCATCTGAAGGACTGTGAAAATATGAACCCTTTGAACCACTGGTGACAGTTTCCACATGATAAACAGAAATGGCATGGCAGAGGATGATAGGGGTATTGACATTTCACTAAAATTAAATATCATTTAATTACATTTAGTCTGCTAGTCAGAATTATATCTGATTAAATAAAAAATAAAAAATAGTGGTTCATGTTAGTTTTGGGATAGTGGTTCATGAGTCCTTTGTCCTGAAAAGTTTAAATGGCTGATTTTCTTCAGAAAAATCCTCCAGATCCTTCACTTTCTTAGGTTTTCCAGCATATTTTGCATATTTGAACACTTTCCAGCAATGCATGTATGATTGCAGAAAAACAATTGAGGGACTTATACACAACTATTTCAAAAGGTAAACACATTTATTGATTTTCAAGAAAGCAACACAATTTATTAAGAGAGACATGGTGTGAACTACTTGAATTGGATGATCAGGGAAAACTACTATTTTATTATTATTTTATTTTTTTCGGAAAATCATTATTATAAAAGTACCGTATTTTCCGGACTATAAGTATTTTTTTTTTTTATCATAGTTTGGCTGGTCCTGCGACTTATAGTCAGGTGCGACTTGTTTATCAAAATGAATTTGACATGAACTGAGAGAAATGAACCAAGAGAAATTAAACAAGAGAAAACATTGCCGTCTACAGCCGCGAGATGGCGCTCTATGCTGCTCAGTGCTCCTGTAGTCTACCACTGAGCAGCATAGAGCGCCCTCTCGTGGCTGTAGACGGTAATGTTTTCACTTGGTGCTTGGTTTTAAATAAATGCAACTTATAGTCCAGTGCGACTTATATATGTTTTTGTTCCTCGTCATGACGTATTATTGGACTGATGTGACTTATACTCAGGTGCGACATATAGTCCGAAAAATACGATATGTAGCTTCTGAAGGGCAGTACTAAATGAACAGATATGATCTTTAAACAAAACAAAACATTTTTACTTATCATCCTGTTCAAAATGTACACCCACAACTTTTAAAGCATTGTGTTTCCTTCTGGAGCATCAGTGAACAATGTTTTCACCTTTTATAATAGTTGTATATGAGTCCTTCATGTTTCATTAGAAGTGAAAAGATAGATATCAGAATTATTAGTCATTGATGGACAGGTGCCAAATATGCAGAAGATGCTGGAAACCCAAATAATTTGCAATACTTTTTCTGAAGAACAGCAGGCAGTTGAACAGCTTTGGCCTCAAGAAAAACTATCCCAAAACAAAAACAGCTGTGGGTAAATATCTATTTTGTAAAATTGCTTATTCATGACGGTACTTAATAAAAATAGCATACATTATGATCCCTCTTTTGTTAAAATGGGCTACTGTCCTGCAAAGTTTTGCTCCAACCCTAATTAAAAACACCTGAAGCTGATCAAGGTTTTGAGGATTACTAGAAGGCTACATGCAGGTGAGTTTGATCAGGGTTGGAGCAGACCCTTACAAAAAAATAACCATGGTTTTATTATAGTAAAACTGTAGTAACCCATGGTTTTTTGGCGTATTGACTGCCATTTGTAAAACCACAGATTTACTACAAATACCGTGGTTAAACTATGGTTAATATAGCAAAACCATGGTTAGTTTGTATTTACCATGGTTTAACTACAGTAACCATGGTTTTTTTGTTTTATTTGTAGTAAAACCATGGTTAATTTTCACAAGGGGCACTCTGCAGGGCAGTGGCACTCCGGGACTGATTTTGTTCATGTCTGTGCTAGGGGTGCAAGGGTAACTTGGCATGGTCCTGATGGTGCCATTAGTGTTGTAAAATATGTGTGTGTCTGTCTGACTGAGAGAGCAGTAAGCACTGTCCTGTCTTTGCAGTGTCCTTTCCAAGTGTATTAATTATTGTGTTTGTCTTTTGGTTAGTATACTTTTTTATTGTTTCTTTTCAAAATTATTTTATTTTTCAATAATTTTAATTATATACCTGAAGTGTCTGTGTTTGCTTTGTTAACAGTTTTTTTAAGCGCATGATGCGCCCATAGCATTTAAAACATTAAGTATACAGTAATTTATAGATATGGATTTACCGGTGAGTGAATAAACCTTTCCGTCCGTGTCTGGGAGTTTATTGCATTAGTAAACGGACTGGAAAACTGCCGCACACAAAACATTCCATTTCTGACAGTGTACAGAAGTCAGAAACGGCAGAGCACGTAGACGGAAACTGCCGGAAACGTTCCATTTATGGGTTTGTGTGGAAATGCACCTTTGCATGCAGTATGTTAACAGAGATGTTAATTATAGGACCTAAAAACTCTGCTTGTAATAACCTAGAACACTATCTAAGACTTGATGGCTGCTCTGTCAATTCTTCGTCATCAATTAGGAACCTAGGTGTGCTATTTGTTCACAATCTTTCCTTAGAAATCCACGTTTCTAGCATTTGTAAAACTGCATTTATTATAGTAAAACTGTAGTAACCCATGGTTTTTTGGCGTATTGACTGCCATTTGTAAAACCACAGATTTACTACAAATACCGTGGTTAAACTATGGTTAATATAGCAAAACCATGGTTAGTTTGTATTTACCATGGTTTAACTACAGTAACCATGGTTTTTTTGTTTTATTTGTAGTAAAACCATGGCTAATTTTCACAAGGGGCACTCTGCAGGGCAGTGGCACTCTGGGACTGATTTTGTTCATGTCTGTGCTAGGGGTGCAAGGGTAACTTGGCATGGTCCTGATGGTGCCATTAGTGTTGTAAAATATGTGTGTGTCTGTCTGACTGAGAGAGCAGTAAGTACTGTCCTGTCTTTGCAGTGTCCTTTCCAAGTATATTAATTATTGTGTTTGTCTTTTGGTTAGTATACATTTTTATTGTTTCTTTTCAAAATTATTTTATTTTTCAATAATTTTATTTATATACCTGAAGTGTCTGTGTTTGCTTTGTTAACAGTTTTTTTAAGCGCATGATGCGCCCATAGCATTTAAAACATTAAGTATACAGTAATTTATAGATATGGATTTACCGGTGAGTGAATAAACCTTTCCATCCATGTCTGGGAGTTTATTGCATTAGTAAACGGACTGGAAAACTGCCGCACACAAAACATTCCATTTCTGACAGTGTACAGAAGTCAGAAACGGCAGAGCACGTAGACGGAAACTGCCGGAAACGTTCCATTTATGGGTTTGTGTGGAAATGCACCTTTGCATGCAGTATGTTAACAGAGATGTTAATTATAGGACCTAAAAACTCTGCTTGTAATAACCTAGAACACTATCTAAGACTTGATGGCTGCTCTGTCAATTCTTCGTCATCAATTAGGAACCTAGGTGTGCTATTTGTTCACAATCTTTCCTTAGAAATCCACGTTTCTAGCATTTGTAAAACTGCATTTATTATAGTAAAACTGTAGTAACCCATGGTTTTTTGGCGTATTGACTGCCATTTGTAAAACCACAGATTTACTACAAATACCGTGGTTAAACTATGGTTAATATAGCAAAACCATGGTTAGTTTGTATTTACCATGGTTTAACTACAGTAACCATGGTTTTTTTGTTTTATTTGTAGTAAAACCATGGTTAATTTTCACAAGGGGCACTCTGCAGGGCAGTGGCACTCCGGGACTGATTTTGTTCATGTCTGTGCTAGGGGTGCAAGGGTAACTTGGCATGGTCCTGATGGTGCCATTAGTGTTGTAAAATATGTGTGTGTCTGTCTGACTGAGAGAGCAGTAAGCACTGTCCTGTCTTTGCAGTGTCCTTTCCAAGTGTATTAATTATTGTGTTTGTCTTTTGGTTAGTATACTTTTTTATTGTTTCTTTTCAAAATTATTTTATTTTTCAATAATTTTAATTATATACCTGAAGTGTCTGTGTTTGCTTTGTTAACAGTTTTTTTAAGCGCATGATGCGCCCATAGCATTTCAAACATTAAGTATACAGTAATTTATAGATATGGATTTACCGGTGAGTGAATAAACCTTTCCGTCCGTGTCTGGGAGTTTATTGCATTAGTAAACGGACTGGAAAACTGCCGCACACAAAACATTCCATTTCTGACAGTGTACAGAAGTCAGAAACGGCAGAGCACGTAGACGGAAACTGCCGGAAACGTTCCATTTATGGGTTTGTGTGGAAATGCACCTTTGCATGCAGTATGTTAACAGAGATGTTAATTATAGGACCTAAAAACTCTGCTTGTAATAACCTAGAACACTATCTAAGACTTGATGGCTGCTCTGTCAATTCTTCGTCATCAATTAGGAACCTAGGTGTGCTATTTGTTCACAATCTTTCCTTAGAAATCCACGTTTCTAGCATTTGTAAAACTGCATTTTTCCATCTCTAAAAATATCTAAATTACGGCCTATGCTCTCAATGTCAAATGCAGAAATGCTAATCCATCCATTTATTACATCAAGTTTAGATTAGTGAAATGCGTTATTGGGTGGTTGTTCTGCACACTTAGTAAACAAACTACAGCTAGTCCAAAATGCAGCAGGAAGAGTTCTTACTAGAACCAGGAAGTATGACCATATTAGCCCGGTCCTGTCAACACTGTACTGGCTCCCTATCAAACATTGTATAGATTTTAAAATATTGCTTATTACTTATAAAGCCCTGAATGGTTTAGCACCTCAGTATTTGAACGAGCTCCTTTTACATTATAATCCTCTACGTCCGCTACATTATCAAAACTCTGGCAATTTGATAATACCTAGAATATCAAAATCAACTGCGGGCGGCAGATCCTTTTCCTATTTGGCGCCTAAACTCTGGAATAACCTACCTAACATTGTTTGGGAGGCAGACACACTCTTGCAGTTTAAATCTAGATTAAAGACCCATCTCTTTAACCTGGCTTACACATAACATATTAATATGCTTTTAATATCCAAATCCGTTAAAGGATTTTTAGGCTGCATTAATTAGGTAAACCGGAACCGGAAACACTTCACATAACACCCTATGTACTTGCTACATCATCAGAAGAATGGCATCTACACAAATATTTGTCTGTTTCTCTCTCATTCCGAGGTCACCGTAGCCACCAGATCCAGTCTGTATCCAGATCAGAGGGTCACTGCAGTCACCCGGATCCAGCATGTATCTAGACCAGATGGTGGATCAGCACCTAGAAAGGACCTCTACTGCCCTGAAAGACAGCGGAGACCAGGACAACTAGAGCCCCAGATACAGATCCCCTGTAAAGACCTTGTTTTAGAGGACCACCAGGACAAGACCACAGGAAACAGATGACTCTTCTGCACAATCTGACTTTGCTGCAGCCTGAAATTAAACTACTGGTTTCATCTGGTCAGAGGAGAACTGGCCCCCCAACTGAGCCTGGTTTCTCCCAAGGTTTTTTTCTCCATTCTGTCACCGATGGAGTTTCGGTTCCTTGCCGCTGTCGCCTCTGGCTTGCTTAGTTGGGGTCACTTCATCTACAGCAATATTGTTGTCTTGATTGCAAATAAATGCACAGACACTATTTAACTGAACAGAGATGACATCACTGAATTCAATGATGAACTGCCTTTAACTATCATTTTGCATTATTGACACACTGTTTTCCTAATGAATGTTGTTCAGTTGCTTTGACACAATGTATTTTGTTTAAAGCGCTATATAAATAGCGTTTTAAACAAATCGAGGTAAATCGAGGTAAGTCAGCTGTATTTATACTGTGGTATTGATTACTTGATTGTGGTCCATCGGTTTTGATTAGGCTAAGTATCTGAAGCGCTCCTCCTGAACCTTGTTAAAGGGATAGTTCACTCTCAGATTAAATTTTTATATGTTTTAGCTTACCTCAAGGACATCCAAGATGTAGGTTTCTCTGTTTCCTCAGTATTTCCCATTTTGATATTTTTAGGTCTAACCGTTCTTGTCTGTGACTCACATAATGGATGTCTATGGTCACCACCTCAAAGAGCATGCACAGAGGAGTCAAAATTAAACAATTTCCCATCGTAAGTACACACTGATGACCTAAGACACGAAACGAGCGGTTTGTGTAAGAAAACGGACAGTATTTATGTCGTTTTTACCTCTTGTACACAACCATGTCCAACTGATGTGAGTGCACGAGTGCTTCCCGATGTGACGTGCGCGTGCGCTCTGGCTTAGTCTGCACAAGCGCGGAACGCGTGTACATCACTCATTGTTTACACTTACTGCCTATGGTTTACACAGATTTTGGAAGTTTTACCTTTCACTGTGAAGATCTAAACATATTTAGACGTACAGGAAATTGCAATGGAAGACGATTTCAATATATTCATAATAATTTTCTTTCTTTTTTTTTTTTTTTATAGTGCAGCAGTAAGAGGATGCATGTTATAAGCCTGATGTCTTGCAGGGAATAAAAATGGAACCTATTGAATCCACTGAAACTCTTCAAGCTCCATGATCTTCTCTAAATAATGGAGATACACATTTGTTTCATCCTGTTTTGATAGATTAATGTGGTGGTGATTGACTGACAGCTGATGATTTGGCATGGGTGAAAAGCATCCTTCCAGAGCTGTACAAAGTCCTGCATGCATCTCTCAGTCATCAGCTGTCCGTCTTATTTTATTTATTTATTTATTTATTTATTTATGTTGCAGCGGTTTCATCTCATGCTGAGAAAAGACTGGTGGTGCTCTGTCGTGTTCTTTGAATGCACTGTGGTCCTCCAGGACTTGAGACATGAGGCGGAGAATAACAGAAAATATACACATTTTTACATTTTGATTCTAAACATAGTACTAAATATTAAACCCCAGCTATCAGTGTATTTGTTATACTGATTTCATCTGAAGGCACCATTAAGGAGATTAAGCCTATCTCCTTAGGCAATACATGTATTTATTCAATTGCAAAATTAATTGTAGGAATTTTTAGATTTTCAGTCTATATGAACCTTGTAGGAGGAAAAATAACATGGAACCTTCTCAACTGGGAACTGATTGACTGGTAAAATTTAAGCATTCTATTCTGAATATGCAAATAAAAATGTATGAAAACAATTTACATTCATACTTGTTATTCCAATTGGAGGAAAATAAAGTATGAAAGTATCATTCATAATTAATCACATCTGTTTTAGATTTCATGTTGACTTTAATATCAGGTGTAAATGAGGACATAGATAATTGTAAAATCATGGAAAAATTGGAGTCTAACAAAGTGGCAGTGAGTTTATGGAGGTAATGCTACTTATATATGTTTACATCTTACACAGCTAATAACGATTCGTGATTGTTTTGTTCATGACTGCATTGCTGGTCTGCCCTTTCAGGTAATTTACAGATTTGTTGAACAGCAATGAGGTGAGCATTACATTCCCCCCTTGTTCACAGTCTAAATGCACTATTAATTCCAAAAACAAATAGCTGTGGTTCATTTTGAATATCCAAACTTATAGAATACTATGATGCAAAATAAGAAATAACTGTCATTTTTTTTTTTTTTTTGTACATTGTGCTAAAGTAACTAAAGTAACTACTGCTCTGTGATTTTACAATTAACACCCAGCCAGTTTTCTAGCCATCAGGTCTTGCTTGTTCTATTCCCTTTATCTGGATAGCACACTTTTGACATATACACTTAATGGAGTGTAATTGAGATTCCGTGCCCTTGCCATGGTCCACTTCCTCCGTACCCTCTGTCATTTAATCATTTCAGATTACTGATGCTTGGTGTTGGATGCAAACTTTGGGTCAAATAATGTTTTTTTTTTTTTTTCAAATAATGTTTTTTTTTTTTTTTTTTTTTACTGCTTTTGAAATTAATGTAGGATAGAAAAAAAAAAAAAAAAACTTGTGACCTTAGGAATTTCACGGCTGTTTCTCACAGATTTAGATTAGTTTGACTTTATAATAGTTGACCAGAAGTCTTATAAAAGACAATTCATTTGTCTGTTGACACAGCCTGACTGCTCGTAGTTCAGAATAACTTGCCTTTAGGCTTTCACAGTGATAAATGATGTAGACTGTATTCAGGATTGTGGCACTGCTGATTCCCTCTCTACCTCCATCTTGCTTTCTACCTAGCTCATATTCTTTCTTATCCCCCCCCCCCATTCCTCTTCGTCAATTTCTTATCAAGAATGACAAATGAGGCTTTGTGTACGGTTTATCTTGCAGCAGTGTTGTGAGGTCTAACCCAGATCAATGCTCTGAAGTGTACACTGATTACAAGAACACCAAGACCTATCCATTGTTTGACAGTTCTTGTCTTTCAATACTCTGCCTACCACTGTCAAACATCCAGGAATAAAAATGAATGATGTACAAGCAACACTGCAAAAAATGAAATCTTGCAGAGTCAAAAAATCTTAAAATAAGACTAATTATTTTTCTTCTTCTTCTTCTTCTTCTTCTTCTTCTTCTTCTAAAATACATTAAATAACCTAGAACTAAAAGCAAAATATTATTTAGCTTGTTTTGAGAAAATATAACTTGATTTTTCTTACTTAGAAAAAAAAATAAAAAATTCTGGTGATTTCTTTAAATGCATTAAGTATCTTTTTAAAGTGTACTGTTACAGTCTATCCTAGAATCAAGCCATGTTTTCTTATTTTAAGAGCACAACATTTCTAATTTTAGATCATGTTAGCACATTCATATATATATATATATATATATATATATATATATATATATATATATATATATATATATATATATATATATATATTTACATTAAAATACAAATATGTACTACTGTACACCCAAAGTGCTTTACAATCATATCAGGGGATCGCTCCTCAACCACCACCAGTGTGCAGCATCCACTTAGATGACGGCAGCCACAGTACAGCAACGCAAGTGGGCTCACCACACACACACACACACACACACACACACACACACACACACACACACACACACACACACACACACACACACACACACACACACACACACACAAACACACACACACACACACACACACACACACACACACACTAGAGAGAAGAGAGAGTGGTAGAGCCAATTCAATGAATTAAACATTATTTAGTTTGAACCAAATGAGAACCAAGAAGTTGCAAATCAGAGAAACATAACATTTTATTTGGTGCTGATAACTGTCAATTTATAGACAACATCTTGTACATCAAACAGCATCCAGTAACTTCATTTTAAAGGATTAGTTCACCCCAAAATGAAAATTTCCTGATAATTTACTCACCCCAATGCCATCCAAGTTGTCCATCTCTTTCTTTCTTCAGTGGAAAATGAATTAAGTTTTTTGAGGAAACCGTTAGGATTTTCTCCACACAATGGATTTCAATGGTAACCAAAATGTTGAAGTCCAAATCAGTGCAGTTTCAAATGACTTGTGAGTGCTTCAAATGTCTCTCCTTAATCCCTGAAGATTTAAGAAAATGAGCAATGGATTCGCTAGATAAGGCCCTAATGCTCAGCTGGGATCGAGGAGAGTCATTTGAAGCACTTTAAAACTGCATTGATTTGGACTTTAGCATTTTGGTTGCAATTCAAGTCCATTGTGTGGAGAAAAATCCTAAAACATTTTCCTCAAAATAAATGTATTTTCCACTGAAGAAAGAAAGACATAAGCATCTCCAACAAATCAAATCCAGCCTTGGTTTGGCTTGGTCCATTGTCAAACATTGCTAGAATCATTGGATGTGAAAGTAGTTGTGCCAAACTTCGGACCAAAGGAATATAGTAAAAGCATATTTTTCTTATTCTTACAGCTTGTGAGGCTCCTCTACTCCTAAAGGATGCAGTCTGGGAAATTTCAATTTCTTGGGCTTCAACTACTTTGAACTGATTTTTAGATTTGAATCTTGCATATATGTGGTGGAAACTGTGTCAAAAGGGTATTCAAAATTATTAAAAATGTCCAGAACGTCACTCATCAGTTGATCGCTCACCCCTGATTGTCTGTGAATAATATCTAGGGAAGTCGTGGCCTAATGGTTAGAGGGTTGGACTCCCAATCGAAGGGTTGTGGGTTCTAGTCTTGGGCCGGACGGAATTGTGGGTGGGGGGAGTGCATGTACAGTTCTCTCTCCACCTTCAATACCACGACTTAGGTGCCCTTGAGCAAGGCATCGAACCCCCAACTGCTCCCCGGGCGCCGCAGCATAAATGGCTGCCCACTGCTCCGGGTGTGTGCTCACAGTGTGTGTGTTCACTGCTCTGTGTGTGTGCATTTCGGATGGGTTAAATTCCTTTTTTTTTTTTTCTGGGGGAAGTCGTGGCATAATGATTAGAGGGTTTAACTCCCAATCGAAGGGTTGTGGGTTCTAGTCTCGGGCCGGACGGAATTGTGGGTGGGGGTAGTGCATGAACAGCTCTCTCTCCACCTTCAATACCATGACTTAGGTGCCCTTGAGCAAGGCATCGAACCCCCAACTGCTCCCCGGGCGCTGCAGCATAAATGGCTGCCCACTGCTCCGGGTGTGTGCTCACAGTGTGTGTGTGTGTTCACTGCTCTGTGTGTGTGCATTTCGGATGGGTTAAATGCAGAGCACAAATTCTGAGTATGGGTCACCATACTTGGCTGAATGTCACTTCACTTTTTCACTTTAATATCTGTAATTTGGCCCACGAAGGCAGTCCAACAGTGAGGCTTGATACTGCTGCACCCCGAAAATTATGTCACTGACAGTTCACTGCAGAAAAAAAAATCACTTTCTTCCTGGTGGAAATGAAAAACATTTTAAGACTTCATAATGTATTATGCATTTATAAATAACCTAAAATAACGCAATATAAAGTGCAACAGTGCCCACTAAACATATTCTTTGTTCAGTAATTATATACCATGAATGAGCCAGGAGGAAATCATTAAAAAGAGACGGCATTACAAATTAACAAAGCAAAAAAAGGTATTTGAAAATCAGATAAAAAGACAACAGCACAGAACTTTAACGACTTTAATAGGAATGGACTTCAATTCCAATGACAATTAAGTTAAATGAGATATGCTTGTATTTGTTTGTGATTAATGCAGAATAGAGGGGTGCAAGTATGGTGTCAAAATCCTGTCCCCTTGTTCTCTCGAGATTTTTCGATATGAGTAAAATAAGCCTGTGTTAAACATGACTTGAGAACCTTGACGTTTTGTTGTACAACATTTTTTGTTTTATTTTATTACGTGCACCCATACAAAAAAAAAAATAATAATAACACATTTTAAAGCAATCATGATCATATGTTTAAAAAAAAAATAACTTGGTAATAAAGTTTGGGATGTGAATGTGCGCAGTTTATGTTGTAGAACAAAAAAAATAAAATAAAATTATCAACAAGTTATGTTTATCAACAGGCTTTAATTTACTTATAAATTGAAAAACCCATTTTCAAATGCTTGCCATCATCGTGTAAATGAACGGCAATAACACAAACAAAGTTTTTTTGATTTCAATAGAAAACGGTGTCATATAAAAAATACATTAAGATATATGCAACTAACATAAAAAAACAAAACAAAAAAAAACAAAAACAAAAAAAAAACAAAGCAATGAGTCGTTGTTAATATGGATAAAATAAATGGTATTTTTCTCCCGGGACCAAGACAGTTGTACTATATTAGGCTTCTGTTCAATTGCTGGCTACATGTGTGTGTATGATGATTAGGGGTGGGCGATAGGTCAAAAATATAATATCACTATTTTTTTTTTTTTTTGAAAACAATGCCTTACAATGTAACATATATATATATATATATATATATATATATATATATATATATATATATATATATAAAGGGCAGACATTAAGGCCAAAGTGGCGAAGACAAAAAACCCTTGACAATACACATACATAATATAATTAGCTAAAGAAATAAAGCACCATTTATTTAATTTGTATAAGTACCATATTTTCCGGAATAGTCACACTTTCTTTCATAGTTTGGCTGGTTCTGCGACTTATAGCCAGGTGTGACTTCTTTATCAAAATTAATTTGACATGAACCAAGAGAAATGAACCAAGAGAAAAATATTACCATCTATATAAATTTTACATTGATTCTTATTAAAGCTACTATTAAAGTTCTCAGTCAAGAGCAGCGAGTGATTTTCTCTTTGTTTAGTGTTGTCTTAACATTAAATGGACAGTTTATCCCAAAATGAAAATTGCCATAATTTACTCTCCAGGTTGTTTTAAACCCAAATAAGTTTCTTTCTTCTGCTGAAAATAAGTTATTTCGAAGAAAGTGGCCATCTAAACAGTTGCAGGTCTCCAGTGACTTTCATAGTATACATTTTTTTCCTGGAATTAAAGTCATTGGGGACCATCAAATGTTTGGTTAGCCACTTTCTTTAAATTATCTTCTTTTGTGTGTTCAGTACAAGAGACAAATTAACCCTTTGACGTGATCACACCGGTGTGATCAGTCTTGGTTGGTCCCTGAAGCGTACGATCACACCGGTGTGATTATAACTTTCAGTGCGTCACGTCATCAACTGCTGAATTTAAATCCACTTTTGCGCTTTGACTGATGCAGAGCCATATTGCACGTGCCATTTAATGTTTATTTAAAGTTTCAGACATTTAATTACACAAGAGTATTACCAAAAACATATATTTACAGTTTGTAAATATTCAGCTAGAATATTTTAAACTAACGTGTGAAAGTGTTAAAACAGGTTTGGAACAATGTTATAGTACGTGAATAAGGACAGCATTTTCATTTTTGGGTGAATTATCTCTTCAGACAAGCGGGAGCAAGTTTACTATTAGACTACTGTCGCTTTAAGACCTGATTGCATCTAATAAGCTATACAGGCATGACGGCATTCTATGTTCTCTCAAATGTTAGTGTATAAACTGTATAACACAATAAGACAACTTTTTGACAGGCTTTGACAGACAAAAGCGCATGTTAGAACAGTGCATCAGCATGCAAATTAAATGTTTAACCGGCAAAACACAACTTTTGTGAAGTGCAGTGTCCCGTGAATGTAACTAAAAAAAAACATTTTTGTGTTTGCGTTAAAATGTGCTGTGAATGTCAAGAAAGAGGTTGCAGCCTTTCAAAAGAACTTTGTTGTCGACTTGAGCAACACAGTGACCAACATCATGTCTATCATGCATCAAGAACTGACTTCATGTACCCATCAAAAAGTGATGTGCTTGCAATGGCAAAGCGACTGGATGAATACTATCCCATGCTTTGAGATAACTCTGTGAACTGCAAACTTATTTCGTCAGTGTTTAAGGGATTGGGATTCAAAAATTACATTTAAGGGCAGTTTTTACATCATATATTGGGCATATTTAGGAGGTCCTTAAGAACTGATAATAAAAGCATCGGGAAATAAAACATTTAATATTTGTCTATGTGTACAACCTGTAACATCGTCAAACAGGATTCCATCTTCAAGCAATAATGAAGAGACTCCAAAAACATGAGAACCCCAAAAAAGAAACAGGGTCCAACACCACAAAGAAAAAAGAAAAGGCGCTTTGATTTTGACTATGATGGTGATTCAAGCTCTTGCACATTATATATTCAGCAGAAAGCAGCAGTGTTTCAGCTGTAATGTAGGGCTGCAACTAACGATTATTTTGATAATCGATTAATCTGTCGATTATTTTTCCGATTAATCGATTAATCGGTTTATGTACTTATATTTTAGTTTTTCCCATTTTTTCCCCAAGGAAATTATTAATAAAGGGTCTTTATCATTCAGCATAGATTTTTAAGAGATTTTAACCATTTTGCATTGTCATATCCTCATCAAAAATATACCTGGAGTTGTTTTATTATGTTAGTAATCCTTTGTCAAACTCTTCTGCAATCAAAACACTGACCCATACTCTAGCAAAATTCACAAGGAGATTTCAAATATTGTTTTCACCATGGCAGTCCTTAGAGCTCCTAAAGTAGTTTAACATCCCAAACAAAGCTTAAGGAATCTTTGAGAACATATTTTCACGAAGTATAAGGATAAAACAGAATAAAATTGCAGTGCATTGTATTTTATTATTTACTGGGAAAAAGCTTTATAGCTTATGCTGTGAAATTGTAAACAATCCTTCGAAAAAAAGTGCCAATGGCATGAAACCTGAATGGAACTCACAATTTAAAGTAAAATCCATCAGAAGGTTGTCCAGAAAAAAAAAAAATTGGGACACACACAAAAAACCTGCTGTGTGAAAAAGAGCAGTGAATACTTAGAAAAGAAGTGCATTTTAAATATACTCAAACATTTACCTCTGTCATTCAGTCATAATTAGGCTGCACGACTGAATTATGAACTGGTAAACGACAAACTGATCACATAACATGTTTGTAAAGCTTTAAATGTTAACTGTTAAAAAGCAATGTTATCAGCTTTTACGACTAAACATTTGCAAACAACCTTGTACTGGAGAATCAGCACAAATAAAATTCTTAGGGGCCGTTCACATATCGCACCTAAAAACGCGTGGAAAACGCTAGTCGCGCCGCTTTCTCCTTCTTTCCAAAGCGCTCGGGCAGAAGCGCCCCTGAGGCGTCTGCCTTTGCTAAGCAACCATGACGTGCTCTCTCCATGACGTGCCCTCTCCACGAAGACCCGGAAATTTCAGCAAAGGATAAATGGATGCGGTGTGGACGCTGTAACGGTGGCTGCCCCAAAAAGAATGGTACTTCATAAATGTATATTTAATTTAAATAGTTCGGGCGCCAGACAAGCAAAACTTGTCAAGAAAATAAAATATTTATTTATTTATTTATTTATAATGCGTAACTAATTTCGGTTTCCCCGTAAATAGCTCAAGCCACTGTTACACAACAAAAGAAAATATGTTTTAAGGGAAAAAAAAAAAAAAGTTTCCAAAAAAAAACTACATGAAGTTAAATTTTCACACCATTTGTATTTTTTTTCCGTTACTTCACATAACAAATGACAGAAGAAAGTGTAAACAGAAAGTAACAATATTGCGGTTCAAGTTCAATTCAAGATTTCATAAACAGTCACAAAATCACGAGAGTCCTTGATTCACAAAGTGTCTTAAAGTTCGTTTTCCTCTTTAAAGTTCTTTTCTTTTTACATGTTCAATTTTAATCAAAGGGAAAAAAAAAACAAGAGAGAAGAAAAAAAAACACAACAAAGAAAACTAAATAATCCCAACGAGTGTTTGTGTATGGGTGTATGCGTGTGCAATGGGAGTATGTGTGTGTGTGTGTGTGTGTGTGTGTGTGTGTGTGTGTGTGTGTGTGTGTGGTGGCTGTGGGAAGTCCGTGTAGCGGCCGCTAATCCCGGGCCGGGAACAGAGTACGTGAGGTTAACAAATGATGGACAACATCACTAGTACCTGAGGCAGGCGAACGAACCAGTCTGGATTGTGTATCCCCAGGCAGGCGACCGAACCATGTAGTAGAGCTCAATTTCTCCGACACTTCTTCGATCGCACCCAGTCAGCGCATGCACAGATTCCAGCACAAAACAGCAACGACCTTCAGGTAGCGTGCGTCCCATTCAAATACAACCTACACGTGTGTTTTGTTTTTACTTCCCTCCCTTTCACTTCCGTTTCTAAACTCGCTTTTATATTAAATTTCCTTCATTGATTTCCGCCCATTAGACAAAGTGAAAAGCTGGCATGGATTTCTTCCAAATCGCCACACTCTCCCTCCCTGGAGAAAACAACCTATGGTTGTTGAAAGATTAATCATATTTAAAATCCAATGAATTCCTCATCATCAGATGATTCATTGAATATTTGGCAGAGTCTTTTCTTCTCCTGGCTTTCCAGCTCTTCAGCCGTGGGAAAGCATGGTTTCAGGTTGCACACATGCACTATGCGAACATCTTCGCCAGTGGACTCTAGCGCTACTCGATAATTCAATGGACCCATCTGCTTTATGACACGGTAGGGGCCTTTCCATTTCTGAGCCAATTTTGCAGTGAAGTGATGTTGTGCACTAGACTGGGGAAAAGTCCTCATCCACACACGATCCTTTTCCTTGTATGTAACCTCTCGTCTTTTTTTATTGTAATTCCGAAGCTGTCTCTTTTGTGCTTTTTTGCAGCATTCCATGGCCTTGGTCTGAAGCTCAGTTAGATGGTGGACTGTATCGTAAGTTAGACAATCTGGAGTTATATTCTTGCCATGTAACAACTTGTCCATGGGACTTTGCAGTTTCCTCCCCAAATGAAGCTCTGCAGGGGTCATCCCAATCGTTTCCTGGACAGCTGAATTAATAGCGAAACGGAGTTCAGGTAAGTATTGGTCCCATTTCCTGTGATTATTGTCCACATAGGCAGAAATCATGCATTTGAGCGTACGATTTACCCTCTCTGTCATATTTGTTTGTGGATGGTATGACGTCGTCAATTTAGGTTTGATACTCCACTTTTGACAGAGTTCTCTGAACAATGATGACACAAATTGTGTTCCTCTATCCGACAGAATGAAGTCCGGTACCCCCCAACGGGTTAGAATTTCCTTCCGAAGTAGTAATGCAACAGTCTGAGTTTTAGCGTTGCGCATGGGAAAACATTCCACCCACCGGGAGTAATAGTCTACAACGACTAAGAGGTACTCATTTTGCTGTGTGCTGCGTGGCATTGGGCCCATAATGTCCACTCCAAGCATCTCGTTGGAATGGGTGGTGGTGACTTGTTGTAGTTTGCCCACAGGTTTCTGATTTTCTCCCTTAAGAGTCTGGCATTTGACACATTTTTTAACATGGTGTTTTATTTCAGTCCACATTCCAGGCCAGAATGCAACATCATGGATACGCTTGTAGGTCTTATAAATACCTACATGACCGCTCCAGGGATTTGCGTGGTAGTGGTGTAGAATGGACGACACAAGGCTGTTAGGAATGTACACTCTGTAATGAATTTGATTGTTTGGCAGGTGAGTTTTGTGATAGAGTTTATCTTCCACTACCTCATACTGATCTTTTAGAGGGGAATCATTTTCTGCAAGTGCTTGAAGTGTTTTGATGATGTGAGGGTCTTTGTGCTGTTCCTCCCAGATTGTGGCTGGAGACATCGGAAACTCAGCATTCTCCTGCTGGTCTTGGTTGGTGTACAGGTTACAGCTGGTACGAATCCGAGACAGAGCATCAGGTGCCATATTTAGTTTTCCTTTGCGATATTCAATGATAAAATCAAATCTCTGAAGTCGCAAGGCCCACCGGATAAGGCGACTCTTGGTTTTTGTGGAAGAAATTACCCATTGTAAGGCTGAGTGGTCTGTGATGACGGTGAACAATTTGTGCTCTAGGTAGTGCTGCCATTTTTCCAGGGCCCAAATTACAGCCAAACACTCTTTTTCGGTGGCTGTATAATTGGTCTCCGCTTTGTTCAGGGTTCTGCTGGCATAAGCAATAACTTGTTCTAAACCCTTTTCCTTGCGCTGGGTCAGCACAGCACCCAACCCAGTGTCACTGGCATCAGTGTAAACAGTAAAAGGCAATTGAAGGTCCGGATGGCCAAGAATGGGAGGAGAGGTTAGACAGCATTTCAAATGTTCAAAGGCTTGCTGACATGGTGGTGACCAGAGGAATGAACATCCTTTTTTTTTCAGTGCATTGATGGGTTCAGCGATCCTGGAGAAGTTTGGTACAAACCGGTGGTACCACCCGGCTAACCCCAGGAAGCGCTGGACCTCCTTGATGTTGGTGGGCACAGGGTATTCCCGTATAGCCTCCACTTTACTTGGGTCTGCAGCTATGCCTTGGACGTTGACAATGTGTCCCAGAAAGGTTATTTCTTTAAGACAGAACTTGCTTTTTTTTAAATTAATAGTGAGGCCAGCCATTTGCAGTTTATGGAGGACAGCCTGGAGGTCGGAGAAGTGCTGGGCTACAGATGGTGAGTAAATAATTATGTCGTCAATGTAGACAAAGCAGATGTTTCCACGCAATTCTCCTAGAACCGTCTCCATTAGTCTTTGGAAGGTTGCTGGGGCATTTTTTAACCCAAACGGCATAACATTAAACTGAAACAATCCTGATGGAGTTGTGAAAGCAGTTTTTGGTTTACTTTCTTGATCCATGTTCACCTGCCAGTAGCCACTGTTAAGGTCAATCGTGGAAAAGATGGCGGCTCCAGATAGTGACTCTAAGATCTCAGTGATGTTGGGTAAAGGGTAAGCATCATTCTCTGTAATGGCATTAACTTTCCTGTAGTCCACACAAAACCTGAGGCTTCCGTCTTTTTTAGGGACCAAGACGACAGGTGAGGCCCATCCAGAATGTGATGGTTCTACGATGCCGGCAGTCAACATCTCTTCCAGTTGCTCTGTAATGACAGCTTGTTTGGCAGGTGTTGTACGGTACGGTCTTTGTTTTATAGGCACTTGGTGGGTAGTATATATGTGATGCTGTGTAACTTCGGTACGTCCCAGGCGAAGGGTACAAACTTGAGGGTTTGACTCGAGGATCTGCAGTAACTGTTGCTTTCCTTCCGGAGGTAAGTGGGCATGCTGTACAGCAGTGTCAATTAGTGTCTTGTCATCCAGATAGGCTGGTTGAACCATGTTAAGTTGAGGAGGAGGAACAGAAGATAGTAGAGAGAGACTGTTGGAGTTTTTACTTCCAATCTTTCCCTTTGGATGTTGGGAGCTGATAACTGGTACACTGGCATTTGTTGGCTGGAAAGGATAATACTCTTTAGGATTGGACTGAAATGAATACTTTTGATCTGCAACATTGATCTGCAGCCCACTGGAAAAGATAAGGTCCAGTCCTAACACGACTGCATAGGCCAGGGCTTTGGCTGATAGAACCACAGCAGATATGGTGAATATTTTTTTTATGTAGGGTAATTGGCAGGTTTACCCAACCTAAAGGAATTTCTGCTTCCCCATTGGCGAGGTAGAGTGGACCCTGGGTCCATGGATTGAGTTTTTGTGAAGAGAGTTCCTTCCAGAGATTCTCATGTAGAAGGGTGTAGCTAGCCCCAGTATCAACAATGGCTTTTCCTTTCCAGGTACCAATACAGAGTGGTATCACTAACTGTTGTGGAACAATTTCAGTAGGTGGTGTTTTCTTACCAGTTGTGGGTGACTTCTGAGGAAAGGTGGCAGACACAGAGCGATTGCCAGGTGGACCAGTACCTTTAGAAGCTGGAAATGTTGTCCGCTTGCTATTAGAGGAAAGGTGTTTGCTGGTGGACTGAGGTGACTGGGACTGAGAAGAGACAAAGTGAGGACAGTGGCCAGGGGAGTGATGGCCTTTACATCGCCAGCATTGCACTAAAGGCTTCTCTGCCGGGTGGTTGGCAATAGGTCTTTGAGGCATGGATAAGGGTTGCTTAGAACTCACACGTTTTTCATATTGCAGTTGTTGTTCGTAGTCTTTTTCCAGCTGTTGGCCCAATTTCACAAGTTCATCGACTGTGTTCACCCGACTGCGAATCTGGCTTGCAAGATAGGGGTTCATATTTTTTAAAATCATTTTCACCAATTCACTGTCCGTCAAGGAGGGCTTCCACCTTTTGCAGAGAGCTCTGTATGTAAATGCAAAGTCTCTAATGCTCTCTCTTTCTCCCTGTGTTCGTGTCCTTACCCGTTCAGACAACTCATCTTCATAATCCTCTGAGAGGAAAGCAGAGAGGAAAGCAGCTTCAAATTCTTCCCACGTGGTTATTGAGGATCGTGCAACTTCCCACCAGTCCCGGGCAGTACCGTAAAGGACAGTGCGGAAAGTGGCCAGAATGTCAGCATCAGTAAGAGGATGTAACGCTAAGAAATCCTGACATCGAGTTAGATAGAGCAAGGGGTCCATGTCATCTGACTGTCTCCCAAAAGTAGGAAATGTAATCTTAAAATGATCACTCTTTACAACAGGAGCAGGAAGCAAAGGAGCGGTCACTGGTGATACAGCTGAAACTGGAGCGTTAAGAGGCAAAGGTGAGTAATCTCTTGTCTGCAGGTCAGTCATTTGTTTCTCTTGCTTTTCGAGTCTTCTATCAAGTTCAGTTTGTAAGCTCTTTACAGTTGCACACAATGTGTTTGTGATTTGGGTACACTGGGTGAGCTCTGTAGATAACTGATCATGATTTCTTTGATGGGTTACCAGGTAGGATTTGAGGTCTTGCTGAAACTCCACTTGAAGTTGGTCGATCATAAACCGCACTTCAGACACATATGTAGTCTCAGCTCTGTGAAGTTCATCAGAAATCATAACTTTAAGTGATTTAGTGAGTTGATCAGCCTCTTCCTTCACATGCTTCTTACTTTCAGAAATGTGGGTGAGCACTTCTTGTTGATTGTGCTTGAGTTTATCAGCAAGGTTAGAAATCAGGCTGTCTTGGCGTGCAGACAGGGTTTTAAGTTCTATGGCAAGTTCACCAATGGTTTTCTCATGGGTTTGCATATGTTGTGTCAACGTTTCCCAGTTTTCTTTAACTTGAGCGAGTTGATGCATTCCTTTTCCAGGAGTTGATAGGATACCAGGCAAGTCCTGCTGTGCCGCCGAAGATTGAGATGAAGGGTCAAGTAATGTACATATCTGCATAGAGTCGCCATTCGGTTCCTCCTCCCAGATGAAGGGTTGAACAGGAGTACTGCCAGCTAGTGGTGAAGTTGCAAACCGCACCTGGGTTCCTGGTACATCAGTGGTGCTGGCTTGAGTAGGAGTGACATGGAGAGGAACACGAGAGAGTCCAGGTGGAGAAAGTAGAGGACGAGGTGCTGGAGGCCAGACTGGGGTAGCAACATCGGGTGCCGGTGGTTCAATCTCCACAAAAGTGGATGGAGAGAGAGGAGTGGTAGCCATGTTTGATTGTCAAATGTATGTGTAGTCAGTGTAAAAATGTAGTGAAATGTACGTTGAGTGAGAAAAAAAAAAAAAAACAACAATGTACAAATGTTTGAAAAAAATAAATTGGAACAGAATACTCTAACAGTTCAATGTGAAATGTCTGTCCAGTTGTCCAATTCACACTACAATTCCCTTAATTTCACAAACAATAATAAGATTTCAATAACACAAATGATTATTTCCCCAGCTTTCACATTAATTAGGTCAATCAATGTAGCAGCAAGACAACTAAGGGGTAACAATTATATATTTAACAACGTGTAAGTTCATGAACAACAAAAAAATAAATAAAATCTTCCCACAAAACCCTTCAATAAAGAAAACGGTTTCAGTTCAGTATACATTTCACGAACACAAAAATATGCAGTTTTAAGTGACAATAACCAACACTCAAGTAATCCTTTAGGGAAACTATAATTCAAAGTTCCAGTGACCCGTTTAAGTGGTCACGATATAAATGTTTAAGTTTCAAGTCGTCCAGGTTTATCAAAGCGTTTAATTTTCAAGTCCCTGTTCGGGCGCCATTTATGTAACGGTGGCTGCCCCAAAAAGAATGGTACTTCATAAATGTATATTTAATTTAAATAGTTCGGGCGCCAGACAAGCAAAACTTGTCAAGAAAATAAAATATTTATTTATTTATTTATTTATAATGCGTAACTAATTTCGGTTTCCCCGTAAATAGCTCAAGCCACTGTTACACAACAAAAGAAAATATGTTTTAAGGAAAAAAAAAAAAAAAAAGTTTCCAAAAAAAAACTACATGAAGTTAAATTTTCACACCATTTGTATTTTTTTTCCGTTACTTCACATAACAAATGACAGAAGAAAGTGTAAACAGAAAGTAACAATATTGCGGTTCAAGTTCAATTCAAGATTTCATAAACAGTCACAAAATCACGAGAGTCCTTGATTCACAAAGTGTCTTAAAGTTCGTTTTCCTCTTTAAAGTTCTTTTCTTTTTACATGTTCAATTTTAATCAAAGGGAAAAAAAAAAACAAGAGAGAAGAAAAAAAAAAACACAACAAAGAAAACTAAATAATCCCAACGAGTGTTTGTGTATGGGTGTATGCGTGTGCAATGGGAGTATGTGTGTGTGTGTGTGTGTGTGTGTGTGTGTGTGTGTGTGTGTGGTGGCTGTGGGAAGTCCGTGTAGCGGCCGCTAATCCCGGGCCGGGAACAGAGTACGTGAGGTTAACAAATGATGGACAACATCACTAGTACCTGAGGCAGGCGAACGAACCAGTCTGGATTGTGTATCCCCAGGCAGGCGACCGAACCATGTAGTAGAGCTCAATTTCTCCGACACTTCTTCGATCGCACCCAGTCAGCGCATGCACAGATTCCAGCACAAAACAGCAACGACCTTCAGGTAGCGTGCGTCCCATTCAAATACAACCTACACGTGTGTTTTGTTTTTACTTCCCTCCCTTTCACTTCCGTTTCTAAACTCGCTTTTATATTAAATTTCCTTCATTGATTTCCGCCCATTAGACAAAGTGAAAAGCTGGCATGGATTTCTTCCAAATCGCCACAACGCGCCTGGAAAAACGGGCGCATCGCACCTCGTGCGTGTCGCGACCGCGTCGCTTCCATTATGAGAGTGCATACTGCGCGCCTACATAGGAAATAACGAACTTGAGCACGCAAAAGACACGATATGTGAACGGCCCCTTAAACAGTTCAGTAGTGCAGAGTTTACAGGTTACTCTTCATTTTGAACGCTCAAAGTAAAGTACTCCCACTTCCCGCTGAATGCTGCAGAGACGCTGTTCGGGAAGCACGTGACATAAAACGAGGCCAGCTATTGGCAATTCGCTACTTCACCTGCTGTACTGGCTGAGTAAAACCTCCGGTGGCTCATTACTGCCACACTTTGGTCACCGCAGATTTGAAATATGCACGAAATGAGCCGCTTATGGCAAATAAAATTTATTTAGCGACGAATCGATTACTAAATTAGTTGACAACTATTTTAATAATCGATTTTAATCGATTAAATCGATTCGTTGTTTCAGCTCTACTGTAATGTTGGACAAAGGAGAGAGCAGCACACCACCATCAGTGAGCACAAAACCACTTGCTGGTAAGTGTACCACATATTAATTTATACTGGTTTATTTTCTCTCTCTCTTTTTTTTTTTTTTTTTAATAAGGGGGAACAGCTGAATAAGATTTACCATTCAGTCAGATTGACCATACAAGAGATGAAGACCATTCTGACAGTATTTAAGTTAAGACAATCTAAGTAATATATCTGATAATATATTTGAGTTCCTATTGACTTCAAATCAATTTTTTTTCTTTTTTTTTTTTTTTTTTTTTTACAAATGTGTATGTGTGGGATTATTCCAGGTAATGGATGAACTAGGCCAGATTCTTGACAAAGGAAATCCCAGATTCATCCCAAAACTAAGGGCCCGTTGGGAAAGCTTCTGAATCAAAGATCAGTTCTATGGGGTTTACAAAATGGTTTTGAAGCCACCAATGACTCTAGATGGAGGTAAACTACCTGCCTTTACTACTTGAATTAAAATGTGAAAAAACTAATAATAGTTGTTTAACTTGATTGTCAGTGTCACACACTACCATTCAAATGTTTTATAACACTTACTTTTTAAAGGTCCCGTTCTTCGTGATCCCATGTTTTAAACTTTAGTTAATGTGTAATGTTGCTGTTAGAGTATAAACAATATCTGTAAAATTCTAAAACTCAAAGTTCAATTCCAAGGAAGATATTTTATTTAACAGAATTCGCCTACAACTAACGACCAGTTTGGACTACATCCTTTTACTTCCTGCTGTAATGACATCACTAAAACCATTTTTTAACTAACCTCCACCCACAGGAATACACAAAAAAGGGGGCGTGGTCTTGTTGTGCTTGGAGCAAGGAGAAGGAGGAAGAGTTGCGTTTGAAGAGTGCTTTTGTCGCAATGTCGTCGAAACGCTGTTATTTTCATCTCGGGAGTCCAATCACCTTTGTTTGGGCTTCCCAGGGATGCTGTACTTAGAGATCAGTGGTTACAATTTATGTTTAACTCGGTCCCGAAAATTATAATCCACATGTATAACTATGTGCTGCACATTTTGCTGAGGACAGCTTTGTATCACTGATTATTTTTGTAACTACCGTATGTTTTAGGAAAGCTGCACTGTGTAGCTGGTTAATCGCGCGCTGTGTTCGGTGCGCACGAGAGATCCACGTCTCACGAACAGCAACACTGAACCGAGCTCTCCTTCAGGATGTTCGCGTCCTCCTGCACCTGAACAAACAAATATAAATCGCAGTTTAAACAAAAAGAAAAGCACTGCGGTGTCCTGGTGTTCAGGGCGCAAGTAGAGACGCGTCTCAAAGTCTTCTTTCTTTTGTACCGACAACAAATACATACAAAATATGTCAAAATACCTGTCTTGGAAAGTGTGTTCGAAAAGTCTGTGGTTATGTCTTAAGTGAAAGTGAAGAGTTGAGAAAGAAATTTGATGTGTTTCATTGTATCAAAATACAGCGAACTGTGAAACATTATACCCAAAAATTCTTCATAATGTAGATTACCAGGGAAATTGCTAATATATATATATATATATATATATATATATATATATATATATATATATATATATATATATATATATATATATATAATTAGGGACCTGACCATGTTTTGCTTAATTATTTAATTTCTTTAATTGCTAATGCAACCTTTACACACCACAGACTGAACAAAATAAAGTATTGCTTGGTAATTTTTCAACAAAGTATGGATAGTTGTGTAAATATTGTCATACTGACAGTTGTCTTAGGTTTTGGTTGATTCCATTACATATTTTCTATCAAAGTTATCTGACATTATCAAGATAATAATTTTTTTTCTGACACAGTTTAACTCTGAGTTCTTGTCATATTTTATTACCATTTTCTAAACTATAACAAATAAACTGTGATAATGTGAGAAATGTTGAAGGTGTCTGAATACATTTTGGTTTGACTGTGTATTTCATTTTACAGTGAATACTATGCAGTGCTATTTTAAATTAGTTTCAGGACACCTACAAACTTAAAAATGGAAACATTGTGTTAATAGCACAAATAAAGAAATAGAACGAACATACAGTAAATATTAAACCATTTCAAACAGGGCCCACTGTACAACCTGCACCAGGGCCCCTCAAACCCCAGCTACGGCCCTGGGTTAAGGTACCAAGACGGAGCAATGCACTGTTTGTACTGTAAAAATAAAACAAGAAGGCATGTGGTTTAAAATATGGCAAGTAAAATAAAAAGCACATCTGTATGCAATACAGTTTCATTATTATCCAGAGCGTCTTATTATAAAAAAATTTGTGCGACCACATTATGTTTTGTGCCACCAGTGGAAAAAGTTAGTGTAGTTCCCTGAAAAGCGTTCTGTGATTAGAAGTGCATCTCCAGCATGTGTGTTCAGAACAGGATTGCCAGGTTTTCAAAACAAATCATGCCCACTTGCTTCTCAAAACTACTCCAAAACTAGCCCAATCGCGTTTCAAGGAGGACAGCCTGCGCTCAGCTGCTGTCGAATCACAACACAGGAACCGCTGACACAATCAGAACTCTTTACGTATTTCTGAAGGAGGGACTTCATAGAACAAGGAAGTCATCAGCCCGTTTTTATGACAGTGAAAACAGCGGTATACAGATAAGTTAATTGTGTGAAAAACACTGTTTTTTTTGTTGTTGTTTTTTTTCATGCGAAACATGAACACATGCTATATTGCACACTGTTAACACAATCAAAGCTTAAAAAAAACATGAAAAACGTGACCTTATGTGTCTCATTCTGCTCACCAAGGCTGCATTTATTTAATCCAAACTACAGCCGTTTTATAAGTGACTGTATAGTAAAGTGCAATTTATTCCTGTGATCAAAGCTGAATTCATCAGCATTACTACAGTCTTCAGTGTCACGTGATTCTTTAGAAATCATTCTAGTATGATGATTTGATGATGAACAAACATTTATGATTATTATTATTATTATTATTATTATTATTATTATTATCTATTCACATAGTATAATATTTCACAATATCACTTTTTTGCTGTAGTTTGGAACAAGTAAATGCAGGCTTGGAGAGACAAAGATACTTACAAAAGAAAACATTTAAACAATCTCACATTTCTAAAACATTTAAATGGTAGTGCATTTGAAATCATTAACAGATTGATATGAAAAGTTTAACTTCATTAAATAAGTTAAAGTTTAATAATACTTTCGACTACTTTTACATGTTTATCCTTTTTAAAGCACAATTGTTATACAACTATTATCAAAATCAGGAGGTTAAAGGAAAGTCTGAAAGGCATAGTTCACCAAAAAATACAAATTCTACATCATTTACTCTCCCTCTAGTTGTTCCAAACCCGTAATCGTTTCTTTCTTCTGATGAGCACAAAAGAAGATACTTTTAATAATGTTTTTTTGGGGTGAATTATACCTTTAATTAATGCATTCTCTACTCACTAATTTCAGTAAATCATAAAAGACTATTTGTTCTCCTCAATAGTCAAATGCTACTTAGACTTGATGAAGGCTCTTCCAGAGATGTTCCCATCACCTGTAGCCCCACCAAAAAAGACATGCAAGTGAAGCAATGCTGCACATCCTTGAGGTAAGACATACAATCTTGTTTATATTTCTACAAGACCAAGAGAAATAGAGAAGGTGTCATTTCAAGATGTACTGCTCAGTCATTTTTGTGTTTGTATTTCTATCCAACAGAAAACACAGATTCCTTCCTCAGTTTGGTCACATCACTCTATAAAACATTCCTCCAGAGCTCCACAGGTCTAAACAAATGAACTGTATCAAGTTCAAGTTGGTCTTTTGTTCTTCTTGATCAAGAGTGGTATTCTGCAAGATGTCTCAACATGAAGGCCATACTTGTCTAGTTTTCATCTTACACACTGCATTGGAATGGTTTGCCTCCTTCCATTGGGTCATCTTGCAAGTCTTTGGCTATACATTGCAGGTTTTTCTCAGTTGCTCTGATTAACCATTGCATGATATTGTGCTTTTTCTTCAACACCCTCAAAGGTGTTCTAGTAAAACACATTTTAAGCCAAGGAATAAGGCTGAGAGCTGTGTCTCTAGGAACTTTCAATATCTTGGAAATCTTCTTATACTGTAGCCTTAGCCTTTCTAAAAGTAACGCAATATTTGTTCTCTTTAGCTTTTGTGAGATCTCTGTTGACATTTTTGCTACTCAACTTCAACACATACATGGGCTAACTGTATGTGTAACAACTTAAGCTAATTCTATTTTTAATAGATTTTCTAAAGGCTTAATTGTGTTTTGAGACTGTTTTATTCCCCACCATGCAACTAAGTGATTTAAAAACAGCAATGTTGAATAGGGGTTGAATAATTATGACATAGCAGTATTATAAAAAAATCGTAATATCACTTTTAATATGCCAGTGAACTGTTATAGATGAAATTTTTCATTTTATCTTTGATCTTCTGATGCACTGTAAGTCGCTTAGGATAAAAGCGTCTGCTAAATGAATACATTTAGTTTAATTTTAATTTAATCTTCAGAAAAGCTTGTATTTGTAAAGTACTGCAGTCTCTGAGGGGTTGAGTAATTTTGACTGCAACTGTATGTATTCTTAAATCAAGATATTTTTTACCAAGAGAATTTAAAACTAAACACAAATAAAACAAGAAAAAAATACTAGATTTTACTATCATTGGTTTCAAGATATATGTGTACTGCTTGAGTCAAGTAAAAAAAAAAAAAAAAAGTTACTTTTTTTCACAAGTTTTGTTTCAAGATGTCTTATCAAGTAAAATTTTCTCACCCCATTGGAAGATAATTTTGCTTAATTGTTTTTTTTTTTTTTTTTTTTTTTTAGGTTTTATTTTCTTTTTTTTTATATGTCGATTTTTTGGGAGTGAAATGTTTGAGATTGACACTGCTATTGAAAAGTTTGCCAATCCACCATATGAAAGTATGCATACAATTATTAAATCGTACCAAATTATTTCAGATAGAGCTGCTTACACAAAGATTAAACATTTTTTTTTTCTTTTTTTTTTTTTTTTGTGTTGAAATCAAACACGTTGCTCAGATCTACTAAACTAATAATAGAAATTAGTTCCGTGTCTTAATCTCACAGAATGCAGTCTGTTTCCAGCATGCTAAAGCTTATAATTACCAGAGCCACTACTGCTTTTACTGTTATGCGGAATTTGCAAGAATTACAAGAATCTGAATAGCTAATGAGAAACTCAACCTGCTGCAATAAATTAAGCAATTTTTATGTTTTAGTTAAAATGGTAAGCTTGCATCTTGGACCAACAGTTTTTGGTCTTGAGGTGAGGTCCAAAGGCTGGAAGACATTAGCAAGAAAATCAACATGAGCTTTAGCAGCATACCAATAAAAATAAAGCTAAGTCTCTATTAATTTTGATTTCAATTTTTTTTTTGTGTGGATAAAAAATAAAGCATCAATATTTTGTTTGTTTGTGTGTTTTAGAATTTCAGATTAGTCTATTTGAACACACTTTACTTTTATTTTTTATTTATTTTTTATTCAAGAGTTACTGATTGTTGAACAATTTCAAATTCAGATTTTGGAAAATGAAGCAGTGAATTAACAGCAAGATGTTCAGTCTTGATCAGAATATGGAACTTAAAGGGTCTTGGTTTGGATCTCACTCTTAGGCGATCCAGCGTTGGCCTGGGTCTGAGTCTTAGGGAATGTTAAATTGTTCTAGATCTTATATAGGATATAGTGTTGAATCAATTTCTGACATATATGATCGATTTATGCTTTCAGTTCAGATGAAAACCTTAATCAATAATACAGTTAATTGATAAAAATAAATAAATAAATAAATAAATAAATAAAAATTGTGATAGTGTATTAATAGCTGTCAACTCTCAGTACACAAACGAGTGATCTGTTAAGAGTTGGGGTAAAGGTATAAATCATTATATCTATGGAATGTCCCTATAAAACATGGAAACCCAAAGTGTGTGTGCATGTGTGAGTGTGTGTGTGTGTGTGAATGATAAACTGTGTGTTAAGTGTGATTAAGGTGACTTGCAGAGGCTGATGTTATGCCAAATCATTCTGTCTTCCTATTTATTTAGTTTTAATTTTCAGAACACTGGGAAACAAACAACAACAACAACGCTGGGAAAATAGTAGATATTTCTTATCTTTCTGGAAAATAACTGAATAGTTGCAGTTGTGTATTAGGACAATGGAATGCATTGTATCTACTGTGGTCTATATCAGGGTTTTTTTTTTTTTTTTTGCAGTATAACTTGTGCAGCAGATATAGCCTTATACACAGCTCTTATTCTGTCTCGTTGTCAGGTGGGGACCATGACACCCTCTGGCAAGCACAGAGACTGACTGAGTACCTGTCTGCTGAACTTTAATAACTGCTTGTGTTCATAGCCTGAGAGAATGCCATAGATCTCCAGTGTCTGTCCATAACCCCCACTAAGCTCAGTTTGTATATATTCCGGCAGATGACAGCCAAAACTTCACTAGGCTACAGAAACAGATTTTATAATATAAATAGCATTTGGCAAAGATGAAGTTCATCACAATTTCAGGACCCATTGAAATCCACACATTTCTTTAGACATCACGAACTGTTAACAACTTGTGTAGTAAAATTGAAGACCATGAACTTGTTATATGAGAAGCAATATTATTCATATTACAAATTGCTTTTTTATTATCTCTCAGAGAGACATCGTAAAAGAATTGCAATGTTAAACATCAAATTACTGACACTTCAAATGTTTCAGAGGGGATGAGGAGAGGGCTACTTAATTTGTCATTTTAGAGTTTGATATTAAATCAGATATTAAAGCTGCAGTATAGTACCTTTGACACATCTATGTGATTGCATCATTAGCTGCAATATTCACCAAATAATCCATTATGGTTTTTCATTATTAAAACCTTATCAAGAAAAATAAGCTCTAACAGGTTTTGATGTCTAAAAGTACATAATATGAGTTATATAATCCATCACAACGCTAAAATTGTATATATATATATATATATATATATATATATATATATATATATATATATATATATATATATATATATATATATATATATATATATATATATATATTTATAAATAAAAGACAATAAAAAAGGTTTCCCATTATCATTCTGGTGAGTTGTTTCTAGTCCAGCATAGTGGTTCTCAATGGGGATCCAAAACAGTACCAATATTTTATCATAAAAAAGTTAACAGAAATGTTATACAAATCTAAAGAACTGTGTAGCCCCAATAAGTATGATCTATCAATATGAGTTGGGTAGTAATATGAAAATTTTAATACAACTGTTCCTTTTTTTTAACCAGTCTGCGTACTCTGCTTTACTTGAAACCATCTAGAGCTCATTATTTTGACTGACACTTGCAAATCTGAAGCATATGTCGAGTGAAGTGTCCTGAGTCACAGCAGGACATTTAACCTCAATTAGCTACAGAGGACAGTTCACTGGGAATCTGTCTAGTAGGCAACCCACTGACCTTTCTAACACTGATCTCCCTCCTTCTGTCTCATACCATCCACCCAATTCTCACTCAACTTGCCCACAAAAGATTTTTATGTGGAAATTATTAACATTTTATTCGTGTAAGATGTGTGACACCAAAATGTGAATAATCAAATCAATATTTTATAAACAAAAGTTACATTTTATTTCAGAAAGAATATAATGCACTAAAAGCCCTGAAATACTCACTGCTCTTTTCAACCCTAATTAAACTCAGCTGACCCAACTATGATCTATGTCTTCAGACTGCTAATCTGAAGTTAAACTCTGCAGGACAATTGCCCTCCAGGGAAAAAGTTGAGGACACCCATGTCATAGACCAACACTGATGAAATATTGATTAAATGCATACATACATACATATACACATACACATACATAAACGGCTTCTGATTGGAGTGGTCAGGGGATAGGAGGGATGCATTAATAAACTGGGATGGAAGTGTGAGATCAAACAATATTATTAGTCCTGGTAGGTCACGTCAGTCAAGCTTGCATCAGCTGACTCCTATAAGAGCACAACGCCTATCTCAACTTTCATATATAAGGTCTTTCAGTACTATCAGCAGCTTTATTTGTTGCTCAATAGCTAATTAACCTTCTCCATCCCCAGCTGCTCCTCTCGCCCAGTCAGGAGTTAGCCTTCGGATTCTTCTTGAATCAGAATAATTTAAAAATGTGTACATTTAATTATTGAAAATTAATGAAATCTGCAAAGCATTTATGTTGGTTCTGTTCTGTTTACTCTAGAGGGTTATTGTTGCTCTTCCTGCTCTGCTCTTATCCATGCTAGGATTCATCAATGTGTAGGGAGTTCTTACTTTGTCAATCGTCTTTGACAATAGTGGTCTTGACAGAACTGAAGTTGATGGTGCTTCATCACAACTGTTAAATGAACCTCTCCACAAGAGACCAGTGTTTTCTTCATGTGTGCACAATGGTTTCAACCAAGTCAAGTCACCTTTATGTAGCGCTTTAAACAAAATGCATTGCGTCAAAGCAACTGAACAACATTAATTGGGAAAACAGTGTGTCAGTAATGCAAAATGATAGTTAAAGGCAGGTCATCATTGAATTCAGTGATGTCATCATCTCAGTTCAGTTGAAATAGTATATGTGCAATCATTTGCAATCAAGTCAACGATATCACTATAAATTAAGTGATCCCAACTAAGCAAGCCAGAGGCGACAGCGGCAAGGAACCAAAACTCCATCGGTGACAGAATGGAGAAACCAGGTTCAGTTGTCCTCAGAAGTTCAGAGAGAGAATGACCAGAGATGCTACATTACTTAAGATAGACGTCTCTCCGAAGCCTGACTACACACGTGCTGCATTATAACAAACACAGACTTTAAGGAACTGTGCTGGGATGTAAATTATATCAAGGTCTACAATATGTTACAAATGTACAATACATATAGAAATAAGGCAGTATTATGGACAAAATTTACAGATTTTAAATACTATCAGCATGATATACAGATAGATGTACTATGATCACACTATACAGATGGATTATGTAAAGTGTATGTACACTATAGGTAGAAACTATGAACAGCATTTCAGACAGGAACTGTCACGTATGGGAACACAGGAGACAGGAGATCCAAGTGCAGTGTGGTCCAAATCAAAGTAAAAAACAAGCCAAGGTCGTAACCAACATCAATCCAAATGAAAAAAAATAAAATACAAAAATAAACAGGAACAAGAACAAGAAAAGGAACAGGAACTCAAGGACTAGGAAACGCGAGGAAACTAGGTGACGTAAAGTAAGGACTCCATGCAGACAAATGGAAACAGACCGGATTATATAGGCAGGATAATGACTATGACAGTGAAGACACCTGAGTGCAATTAACAGGTGTGCAATTACCGCGATGAAGGGACAAAGCTTGTGGGAATTGTAGTGCCTGCAGTGAGGTGCCTATGGGGAAGTGAGACCACTAGTGGACACCCAGGGAATCAGAGACCAGACAGCATGACAGGAACCACTTTAGCAAGTTTACTTGAGTTTATTGAACTCAGTTTATCTTTGGCAGTATGGTTCCTTATGGGGGTTCTTGCTCCCTGAATAATTGAACATACAAGAGCCTTAACATTAACCGCCCAGAACCATGAGTTTAGAAATACATGACATTTAAGACTCTTAGTAATGTCTTTAAAGCAAACAGTGATAATCATGTGGATGTGGAAGTGGGATGTCTTATCCTGTAGCCTGGTTATAAAGATGAGTGTCTCTCAGCAGTGAGGTCCATGCCAGCTAAGATTTTGAATGCCTTAGTGATCTGAAACAGAGAAGAAGACAACCAGAAGGTGCACAGTAATATGCTCATGCTTATAATCGGGAGGGAGGGAGGATTGCGAGCCATTGAGCATGCTTACCGAGCAGTGGTGCCACGTATAAACACTCACCTAAGGGATTATTAGGTTAATCTGTTCAATTTCTAATTAATGTAATTAGCTAATCAACCAATCTCATGGCAGTTGCTTCAATGCATTTAGGGGTGTGGTCCTGGTCAAGACAATCTCCTGAACTCCAAACTGAATGTCAGAATGTGAAAGAAAGGTGATTTAAGCAATTTTGAGTGTGGCATGGTTGTGGATGCCAGATGGGCCGGTCTGAGTATTTCACAATCTGCTCAGTTACTGGGATTTTCACGCACAAGCATTTCTACCGTTTACAAAGAATGGTGTGAAAAGGGAAAAACATTCAGTATGTGGCAGTCCTGTAGGCGAAAATGTCTTGTTGATGCTAGAGGTCAGAGGAGAATGGGCTGACTGATTCAAGCTGATAGAAGAGCAACTTTGACTGAAATAACCACTCGTTACAACTGAGGTATGGAGCAAAGCATTTGTGAAGCCGCAACATGCACAACCTTGAGGCGTATGGGCTGCAACAGCAGAAGACTGGGTACCACTCATCTCCACTACAAATAGGAAAAAGAGGCTACAATTTGCGAAAGCTCACCAAAATTGGACAGCTGAAGACTGGAAAAATGTTGCCTGGTCTGATGAGTCTCGATTTCTTTTGAGACATTCAGATGGTAGAATGAGAACATGGATCCAACATGCCTTGTTACCACTGTGCAGGCTGGTGGTGGTGGTGTAATGGTGTGGGAGATGTTTTCTTGGCACACTGTAGGCCCCTTAGTGCCAATTGTGCATTGTTTAAATGCCACGGCCTACCTGAGCATTGTTTCTGACCATGTCCATCCCTTTATGACCACCATGTACCCATTCCAGTATTTAGTTTTATTATATTCATAAGAGAAAGATAGTCTGTACCGATTTTTCCCGGAAAAACACGACCGGCTGGAGGCGTGACGTGTGGGCGGAGCTAAAGAATCACGAGCGCGAATAGGATTTTGCGTTGAGAGCATGTGGAAACTGTAACATTACCGTGAGGGAAAAACCATCATCCAAAACAAACCATGGCTTACAGTCAGATTCAGCCATTTATTTATGATCCAGAATCAGATCCAGAGGCTGAAACTGAACAAAAGCAGCAGCAGCAATGACTCGCTCCGAGCGGGGCTCGAACCCGGGTTTCTGGCATGGGAGGGGAATCGCTCTGATCAGTGAAATGTCTGTGCGGCTCAGCCTCGCTATACGGGAGCGCGGGCTCTTCCGGCAGAAGTGCCTTAGGACCCATATAAGGAAATTCCGCACCATCTAACATCACACAGAGCCATACTCGAAAAAATCTTTCCGAAACTTGTGACAAACCGGAAGGAGTATTTTGGGAACAAAAATACTCCTTCAAACGTACAACTTAATTTTTGAAACTTTGTCCATGTTTAGCATGGGAATCCAACTCTTTAACAGTGTAAAAAAACTCAGTATGCATGAAATAGCATTTCACCCCCCCTTTCACTACCCCCTAAAAACCAAACCCCCTCCAACTGAACAGAATTTGGTCTGTTTTTTGGCTCTGAGGAACGGTGTGTTTTCATGTTACTGAGTTGAAACATGCCTGCACCACTACTCTTTGTATTCATTATTTTCTCGCAGCCCATATTATTATTTTCACAAGACCATAATGATAATAACAAATTATCAATGAATAATTAATAATAATTTTACAAAAATCATTGTTATTTGTGATCGTGGATGTTTGCGGAAGGCTTTAAGACCAAGCGGAATCCTCTGCTCCCGCCTCACAGCGCGCGGGACTTTACTAAATCAGACTGAGGCGGATACAACTTATTGATCATGAGACCAACATTTAGCAAGCAGGAAAACATTAATTCTACCTGAAGGAAGACATATTTCATTGAGCTAATGCTATTAAATAGAGAGAGAGAAGGGGGGCGGGGGGAACTAGTCTAAGGCTATTCTTAAACTTGGAGCTCATTATATTGAAGCACAAATCCAAACACCAGAGACTTTATGCATTTAATGAATAATGAAATGTTATGAAAAGTATGCATTTTATTTATTCACATGCTGTATGGTTGTTGGTATTTTAGTTCACAACATTAAGTTCCATTGTTTAAAAAAATGCTTTATTGGCTAACGTCTCATAATCCTTCAGTTGTTATCCTCTAAAATCCAATGCCATTTGTAATTTCACAGTATTTTCACCTCCTAAATCCCTTACCTTTAAAGTCACAATTCTATAATGGTCAAATTTACTCAGGCTGATGGTATTTTTTAATGACATATTATTATTATTATTATTATTTATTTATTGATTTTTGAATAATTGTAGCCTACATAAATAGGTGAAGCAAAACAAATATTTGGATTGTCCCTCATTTTTCCCCTTATTTTCTTAAAGAATTAACATGATAACATATTACTAATTAAACTAAAAATATAATTTGATTTTTTTAAATGAACAACTCCTGTATAAAATGGGACAGCAACCTTCATATCAAACATTTTTAAATCGTCCACGAAGTCATTTTCAGATGCAATGAAAAAAAAAAAAAGCTGGATAGCCTAGATTAGGCCCATGCAGGCTCTGCTCTGAAGTATATAATACTTATAATTACTGTTAACCCAGAGAAACAAATTTTTATGGATTAATCACCTTTTTTCATTTGCTGCATGTTTTCTTTATTTCATTTTATTTTAAACACGCTAAAAAATTAATTAAGTTTGTGAGAGAAAAAAAATGTATGAGTCGTTTATAGGTTTCATTTTAATGGATTAATCACCTATTTTTGTTTGCTGCATGCTTTTTTATATTATATAATTCATGTATTAATTGCATTTTATTACATTTAGAAATAATAACGGCTGGCCTAATAATGTTATCATGTACAAACCGGATATATTTAGTTCCCTTCACTTCACAACAAATCCTTTAAATTTAACAAATATATTGGAACAAGACAAGATTTAAAAATATAGAATTCTAATGGATAAATATAATTGCAGTATATAATAATATAGACATAGCTATAAACAAACAAAAATAATAATAATAATTTAAAGCTAAGCATAAGGTAAGGTTGGGCTTTCTCATTCTCTCACTTGGGAGAATTCCATTTTCATATTTGTGATGCTGCCCATTTGAAGCTTTACTATTATTCATGAGGTAAAACAGGCTTAAGAGTAAGTGGACTGCTGCCCGTGCTGAATGTCTGGTGAACCCCTGCTGTTTCCAGTGAATATGTGTGCGAGGCACCAGCGCGATCAAACAGCTGAAACAGAAAATACTCGATTTTTGGTCACACATAAGGCATAATAAAAAAAATGCAAATTGTTAGTAGTTTGTAAAAAATCAAGAATAATAACAGAGTTAATAATAATTATTGCTAAATGCTGGACTGTTCTCATTTCGCTCTGCATATGGAACCTGACGATTTTTTTTAAACCAAAAATGAACCGAAATGAAAATGAAATGAAAACATTTAGCTTTTTATCCGTATATATCCTCCTTCCTCAAATCTTACCCTGGAGGTCCAATGCACTGCAGAGTTTAGCTCCAACCCTGATTTAAGTCACCTGTCTGTGATTTTGCGAATTATCACAAAGACATTGATTGACACTGATTAGCATGCTCAGGTGTGTTTGATTAGGGTTAGCGCTAAACTCTGCAGGAAAGTGGATCTCGAGGTCCAGATTTGAGGATCCCAGGTATATATACATACATGCCTTTATTTACTGTTTAATAAAAATAGCATGCATATGATCCTTAGTGCAAAGGTCTTCTTTTAATTTTTGATGAGTAGACTGTAGCCTAAGACTATTTTACGTTTTGAAATTAACACTGTAAATGTTTGAATATTTTTTGAAGACGTTACAATGTTATATCTTAATGTTATTGTTGTTTTACTTTTTCCTTTTATCTCATTTTACAATTACATTAATTTCGCAATCCGTACCTTTGCGCCACCTGGCGGTAGTTTCACAAATGATTTTAACACGCGACTAAATTACAGTTACCACCGCGGCAAGTCCCCTCTAGATTTAAGTAGCAGGGGTGTTCATCCCCTGGTGAAGGATGAACAGCAGTCCCCTGCAGCTATAGTAGCAAACGGTTGTCTCTCCAGCTTGAGAGAACAACAGTCCCTTTATTCTGAGTAGAGTTTGCCCCTTGCTTGAGGGATGGGCAAGGGGTGATCTCCCGTGGGAGAAAAGAGCAGCCCCCCTTTTTAACTCCTTCTCATTCAACTTCTCCTTTTCCATCTCCATTTAAGCAGCAGGGGTGTTCATCCCCTGCAGAAGGATGAATAGCAGTCCCCTGCAGCTATAGCAGGAAAGTGTGTTCTCTCCAACTGGAGAGAACAGCAGTTCCTTTCTTCTGAGGGGAGTTCAGGGATAGAGGCTCGCTTGAGGGATAGAACAGCGGTCCCCAACAGGTATCGCGGCAAGGGGTGATCTCCCGTTGGAGAAAATAGCAGCCCCCTTTTTTCTCTCCTTCTCATTCAACTTGTCCTTCTTCTCCATCTCCATCTCCTACATCTCCTTCTTATTGCTACATCTTCTACAACTTCTCATTCTCCATCTCCTTCTTCTCATCCTCCTCCTCATTCTTCTCATCCTCCTCCTCATTCTCATCCTCCTCCTCATTCTTCTCATCCTCTATCTCCATCTCCATCTTCTCCTCCTCCTCCTAAATTTTCTCATCCTCCTCCTCATTCTTCTCATTATCCATCTCCTTCTCCATTTCCTTCTTCTCATCCTCTTCTTCATTCTTCTCATCCTACTCCTCATTCTTCTCATCCTCCTCTTCATTCTTCTCATCCTCCTCCTCATTCTCCACCTCCTTCTCTATTTCCTTCTTCTCATCTACCTCTTCATTCGTCTCATCCTCCTCTTCATTCTTCTCATCCTCCTCCTCGTTCTTCTCATCCTCCTCCTCATTCTCCTCCTTGCGACCAGTGTCATATTATTTTATTTATTAACTTATTAAATGTACGTTGTACGAAATATCCACCGGTTATAACCAACACTTTATATTGTATTTATATATTTAGCCGTAGATCATGCTGTAGACCATTACTCTGCCTCAGAAGCCTGTCCAAAATCATTTCATGAGGAGAAAACAAACACGTCAGCCGGACACTCTACTCCAGTTAATAGTACTTACGCGGTGCTCGCATACTTATCACAGGTGAAGTAATTAAAATGCAGAATTGTCGAATACACACCGTTTCGTGAGCATGGAAACTTCTAATGCTTAATATGGCACTATGTATTTCAAGAATAAAAGTTCAACAGGATCATATGCTGTTTAAATGCTAATACAGACGGGTAGATACGCTTTGATCTGTGTGTATTATGAACATGAGTCAATACAACAGGCGACTACTTTAAAAGGCTTTACCGTTCTAAAACACAGTTTGGTGGCCATTGTTGGAACTGAAAATTTTGAATAACCCTGAACACACATGTTCGTTGTCATGTGGTGAATCTGGCCAATTGTGAACAGCGGAGACGTCATCAACGCTCCTGCAGTCACTTTGGAGAACTGCGGTGGCCGAGTCATCCTGGTGCTCTCAAAACACTCTCGCAGTACTTTAATGCCACACGTGAAGGTCTTGTGCGTCGGCGCGTCTCAGTCTGACAATATTTCTAACTGGTATGTGCTGCTTCCGAAAGTCCGATTGCGATCGGTTTGCACATGCTGTGTGAAGTCGAACGCACCTAATGCCTGATGCTCAGCAAGTCAGCTGCCTAAGATCGGATGCAGCCAGTACTTCTCACTAGTGAGATGGTTAATCCATTCGATTTTATTTACAGAACATGTTCGAACATTCCTGATTAATGACTGATGATTCCACTGCATCTTGCGGACTACACCACAATTAATTCTTGTTTACGTTGTTTCCTCTGTTTTTGATGACAATGTTCAAGAGAGTCCAGTGAAGCATGATCTGAACACAACTGTAGTGTTCAACGCCATTTGTGATTACCCTGATGCTGGGGAACCCTGCATAAGATTGTGTGCATTGCTGTCTTGGGATGTAGTTTAAAGGAGCAGGGAAATTTGTTTACTTATATGCTCAAAGTGCACCCTTTCCCGTGGAAACAAACAAAGCAGACTTTTTCTCTTTTATCGGAGGGCTCGCATTAATAGAGCACTCTACAGCCACGGGCGCAGACTCGAGCGGAGCTGCTTATATAATGAACCATGGTTACCCATCCAGTAAAGAGCAAATATTAACCCAATGCACGCACTTATTTAACTCCAAGCATTTTATTTGACTTTGAAAACACTAATTTTACACCATTTCGAGGAACCCATGACCCTGTACGACGGCGAATGTGACAAGTATGATACATTTAGTATCAGCACTTATCAATACACTAGTTTGAGCAACAACAGACCACCGATTTAAGCCCAGTGTGTTGGAGTGGTCTGAGAAGTTTGATGAAAGCATCCCCGATAGATGAGCCTAAAGCAGCAGCCCATTAATATCGACAGCCTTGACCACAGTTTAACGAGGCTCATGTGTATATTTAACTGGTAGTGTTACCGGTGTGGTAATATGATAACATGCCTCGCAAAATAACTGGCTTGTACAATAGCAATGTCTGAGCATGTTTGCCAAATAGCACTACACAATAAAATGAAATAACTTTGCTTAGCTTAATGAAGACGTCCAGAGATGAATTAAAGGTGAGATTGCCAGTTGTTCGTGGAAGCTCTGATTCTTGTTGAATATCTAGCTTCTTCCAGGTGGGAGCAGATCTCGTGTAAAGTTGTGAGTAGGTCTTAGTATTAGTACATCTTTGACGATGAATCGGGGGTGAAGTATCTATATCAAGTGCTCGCTCATATCAATTCAGTCCATTGCTTGACAAACAACACAGTGAAGTTCACAAATTGAATCTGGTGAGATACTCTGTGGGAATCCTGCCAAATCCTGACTTAATGCTTCTTATGGAGATAGATTCACTGTATGATAGTTTCTGTGCGAGCAATAACTCTCATGAGCAGTTTGAGCCTGGCGAGCCATTGAGCATGCTTACCGAGCAGTGGTGCCATGTATATATGTTGCGTGTCTAAAAGGAGAGTTGTAGTGATTGGAGCAATTTGACAGCGTACAGCATCAGCTGGTCACAGCCTTTTGCCTCTGTGGCCTGACTGAACTAACACTGTGCTCTATTTACACTAGTGCAATGGACAGTAAAGCGCATAGAAAATACTTCAGTGTGCAACTGGAATACTCAGTATTCTGAATGAACAGACAGTAGTGCAAGTAATAACACGTTTACCATTTTTTTTTTTTTAAATAAATGAATCAGGTGTAGTGATGAGGAGGGGTGAGGAGTCTGTGCATGTGGTGTGTGTGTGTGTGTGGGGGGGGGGGGTGTTGGTGGGTGTCAGAGGGCAGAGTTCCATAAGGAGGCAGCTGTAGGGAAAAACTGTTCCTGAATCTGCTGATCCTTGTCCAGAGGCTCCTGAAGTGCCTCCCGGAGGGCAGGATGTTAAATAGTCTGTTGTCAGGGTGAGAAGAGTCCTTAAGAATGTTGCAAGCTCGATGTAGACAGCATTTTCTCTGGATGCCCTCAATAGCAGGACGTGGTGTCCCTGTGAAGCGTTGGGCAGTTTTCACCACCCTCTGCAGTGCCTTGTGTTCAACAAGATTGCACACAAGTAAAAATTCACCAGGATAGCTGAAGACAGCTGGTTCTTCTTCAGTGTCCTGAGGAAGAAGAGGGGCTGGTGAGCCTTCTTGACCAGGCTGGAGGTGTTTGTAATCCAGGACAGGTCCTCTGAGAAGTTGCTTCCCAGGAACTTGAAGTTGGAGACACGTTTAACAACCATCTCTTTAATGTGGATGGGGTCATTCGTGCTTCCTTTCTTCTCCTTGAAGTACACAATGAACTCCTTTGTCTTGCTGATGTTAAGGAGCAGGTTATTGTCAGCGCACCATGTGGCCAGGTGCTGTACCTCGTCCCTGTAGGCAGTCTCATTGTTGTCTCTGATGAGGCCAATCCCTGTGGTGTCATCTGCAAACTAAATGATGGAGTTTGATCCATGCACAGGCCTGCTGTCGTGGGTGTAAAGGTAGTAGAGGAATATGCTCAGCACACAGCCCTGTGGTTGCTCGGTGTGATGGTGGTGGAGCAGGTGGAGCCTGACCTAACATGCTGAGTTCTTTTGGTTAGAAAGTCCTTTATCCAGTTGCAGAGGGAGGTGTTAATGTCCAGGTCTCAACATTTTGTGGTCAGCTTGGAGGGAATGTCAATGTTAAATGCTGAGCTGAAGTCAACAAACAACATCCATATGTATGTGTTGTTATTGTCCAAGTGTGTGAGTGCAGAGTGCAGCACTGTGCATACTGCATCCTCTGTGCTCCTATTTCTATGGTAGGCAAATTGGTGTGGGTCCAGTGTGGTTGAGAGGAAGTCTTTGAGGTGTGCTAGAACCAGTCGCTCAAAGTACTTCATGACAATTGGTGTGAGTGCTACGGGGCAGTAGTCATTTAAGCACATTCGGGCGGATTGTTTTGGCACTGACACAATTGATGCAGACTTAAAGCATGTTGGCACAGTTGCTTGGGTGAGGGACAGGTTGAAAATGTCTGTGAAGACCCATGCAAGCTTCTCTGCACATGTCCTAAACACATGACCAGGAATGCCATCTGGGCCAGCAGCCTTACGTGCATTGATCCAGCTCAATGCAGTGTAGACATCTGTGGAGGTGAGTTTGAGGGTTTGGTGGTCTGCTGAGTGTGTGATTTTGGTGACCGCCTCTTTGCTATTGCTGTTGAAGCGAGCATAAAAGTCATATAGCTCATTTATGAAGGAGATGTCTGTGACCATTAGAGTGGAGTTGCTTGACTTGTAGTCACTGATGATCTGTATGCCCTGCTACATGCGTTGGGGGTCAGAATAGGAAAAGTTTTCCTCTATCCTCAGCTTGTAGCAGTACGTGGTCTTTTTTATGGCCCTTTTCAGGTTAGCCCTAGATTTGCTGTAGACCTGAGCGTCATGCGACATGAAGGCAGTGTTGTAGGCTTTCAGAAGAAGTCGCACATCCTTGTTCATCCATGGTTTCTGATTAGGGCATGTTGTGATCTGTGTTTCTGTTGTAACACTGTCAATGGTGGTGTTGATGTAATCCAGTGCACACAGTACAGAGGAGGTATAGATATCAGTGTCCGTGTGAGAGCCACAGGCAGCAGTAAAGAGTCTAGTCCAGTTTGCCATACTTTGATGGTCCTCAATGATGGTTTCACACGATCGATAAGGGGTGAATTGTTAGGGGTAAGAAACAAAGAATGGTTATCAGACTGTCCTAGGTGGGTGAGGGGGTAGCAATGTAAGCAAAGTTTTGTCTCCTCTGGTGTGGCAGGAAACATGCTGGTGGAATTTGGGGAGAACTGTCTTTAATTTGTAGTAATTAAAATCACCCACGACAATAAAAGCAGCCTCCCGGTTAGCAGTCGTTGTTTACTAATGGCCGCATGAACTTCATTCAAAGTAAGCTTGGCATTAGCAACCGGTGGAATATATACTGCAGTTATAATGGTGGAACTGAATTCCCGCGGCAAATAAAAAGGTCTAAATTTAACCATGAGAAATTCTAGGTTAGCTGAGCAATGTCTCCCAACAATGACAGTGTTCATACACCAAGCTCTGTTAACATAAATGCACAATCATCCACCTCTTGTTTTTCCAGAGTCATCTTTGCCAGTTCTATCTGAGCATGTAGTGTCCAGCTAGCTCAATAGCATTATTGGGTACATCGCTGTGTAGCCATGTTTCTGTGAAAACCATGACATTGCAATCCAAAAGTCTCTTACTGTGGGTGATGCAAAGTCCATTTTGTTCACCAGTGACCGCACATTAGCGAGGAAAATGCTAGTTAAAGAGGAGCTGGAGTGGTGTTAGCTTTAGCTTAGCTCTTAGACTTCTGCGCTTCCCCTGCCTTTGTTTACGATCTCGACGCCGCCTGGAAGCACTTCCACCCAGCGGGGTAGAGTGTGCAGCCTCGCGTGTTCTGGAGAACTCAGGGATGAGTCGAAGATTGGTGATAAAACTGTTGGAAAAGTCCTGTCTGGTGTAGGATTTTACAGCATAGCTGTTCAGTACAAACAGACCCGAGATGAGCAGAAGAAAATACTGCAAAATTGCACAAACTGGGGAGACGCCCAGCCTCGCGATGTGTACGCAGCGCCATCATGGTAATCATCTATATATGTTTTGAGTTTTACACTTCAGAAGATGATAATTATGAAATTCTAAGTAAGTCCTCTGTTTAACTGCTGACTCAGCTGAAGGTTTTCTATATGCTTGCTCACAGGTTTCACCTTGAGCAATGATGCCTGACTAAGCAGCTGAATTCAGCATTCAATATATGCAGGTACATATTCTATATTCATTTTCTCATCTAGAACCATTCATAAAATAATTTTTAGCAGTTTAAAAGCGGATTACTTGATTACTTTCCAATTTGCACCTGTTTTATTCACATATACACAACACTATGGAGGGTAACAAGAAATTTACAAGTCACCAGCTAATATGAAATGTAAGGTCAAGTTTGGAAAAAAAAAAAGAAAAAAAAAAAAAGTTTGAAAAAAATTGCAGTTTGCATAAAGTACACAATTCAAAAACTTTAGCCCAATTTTGTACCTGGAGATACCTTCCTGCAAAGATCAGCTCCAACTATAAACAACCACTAATGAACCAGCTAATTAAGATCTTTAGGAACACTTCATAATTACAAGCAGGTCTGCTGGAGCAGGGTATGCTCTGAACTCTGCAGGAAGGTACTGTAGCTCTCCAGGAACAGGATTGGTCACCCCTGTCCAGGCATGTGCAGAAGGGGTGGGGGGTTTGGCTCAAGCAAAATAATTCAAAAGTGCCCCTGCCAGACAATTAGCAATGATACTTTGGTCAATAAAACCAAATGCATTTTACTTATAATTAGCATGACAATGTGTACAAAAGAGTAATTAAATTCCTGTTTATTTTTATGTACATATGTGTCAGCCTGCTGCTATGTTTGTGTGCATTTTGCTTGACTGTCTGTTCAGAAACCTACTTTTAGTGAGTGCCTATGGGTTGCCGAAAGAAAAAATAAAATAAAATAAATCATATTTTATTTATTATTATTATTATTTTTTTATTATTTTTTTTGTCAATAATCAAGGCTGGTGTGTCGATTTAATTATTTTAGAATATTACATAATCATTGCTCATTTGTCATGTATAATAAATACAAGTAGTTCAAATTTCATTAACAGTAGAGTGTTTTTTTTTTTTTTTTTTTTTCATTCTTGTTCATAAATCATTTGAAAAATACATGGACAGACAAGTTTACATTTGTGGAGCGATCTGGATCTGTGGTTCATCTCATTTTATAAATCAAATTACATTGCCGAGAAAATGGATGCTTAATGACTACAAAAGCACTGCACAAAAGTCCCTAGGTTATGTATGTAACCCTGGTTCCAAGAGGGAACAAGACGCTGCGTCAAGAAATGCTTTGGGAACACCCCTGCGTGACCACGTTCTGAAGTACATGTAAAATCAGTCCAAAGGAGCAACGAGACATCACCAGCATCATACTAACAAGTCCCTATCTGTGTGTGTAACTCTTGAGCACATCACGACGAGAGGACTTGGGACCCTGGGGTAGGTGCCAGGTCCAGGTTATAGAAGCGGACAAATGTGTGTGGAGAGACTAGATGTTTAGCAATAATTCATAAACAGTCTCTCCACACTAGTAATTCCAGGTTTCTCACTACTATTATGACACAGTCAGGGAAAGCCCCACCAATTTGTGATGCTCTCTGCCCTATTAGCATATACACAGTCCTGAGTGAGAATCAGTTACTGTTTTCTTGCTGTAGCTGCTGGAGATACAATGTCAGTGGCAAAGAGCCATTAAAAGTGTTGTGTGTTGGAATGGAAAAACGGACATAGGAGTCTCCATAGACCACTGAGGACATGGTGCTTAACTTACACTTTCAAGGAAATGTCCCGGGAAAAATGTAAACATCCTATTAAAAAAACAGTGCATTTTGGATCATACCCTAAAAGTGGTCATTTCAACAAGCTATAAAAATAGACACATCAGAGAACAATTTAAAATATTGTATCAATGCATTCTATGGCACCTTTAATTAACCCTTGTGCATTGTTCAAATTAACTACCCTTTTGTTATCTTCGGGATGAAAACATCCACTCAATGTGTCAGATTCATGTTTTTTCTCTTTTTATTTTTAAATCCAAGATTTTAACTTTAATTACCAGGTTCATGAATTATGTCACTGATTAGAAAAAAAAACCAAACAAAAAAAAAAAGACAAAATTACATATTTTCAATTTAAAAAGTGATTGTGGACTGGATTTTTTTTTTTTTTTTTTTTTTTTTTTTTACCTTTTATCACAGTCTTGGGCATCTCAAATATTAGTAACACGATTGGCTTTGATGCATTTTTAGTTTTTTTGCAGCATTAGATTTACATTTTTTTCTCCCTAATTTGTTGTTGGTGGCTGTTTTTGCCCCATTGACTTCCATTATAATGACATTTTTTGATTGCAAAGCCATGACACCATATAATCATGCATTCTTGATTGTTTTGTGGTTTTCCCTTTTGACAAGAGCTTTTCATCCACAAACATAACGAAAGGGTAGTGAATTTGCCCAGAGTGTACCGTTGAGTTATGAAAAATTTCCCAAAATATGGGTCAAAATAAGATTTGTCACCAAAAATCATTCCATTAGCTCAAACACAGAGAAAGTTGTGGCCAAAAAAAAAGACTCAACTTTACCCCCTAGTGGACGAAAACGTTCCCAACAACGCATAAGGGTTAAACTTTTTGTTTTGGTTTGTAACTTTCCTTTTCCATAAACCAAAGGTTAGCTAATTAGTTAGATGGCAAATTGTAATTTTAGGTTTTCAAATATATTGTTGTTTTAATGTTATTGTTGGTCTATAGTGTTGGTACTTTGAAACAAAAGAATTTGAATCAAATTGCTTCAAATGTTTTAAATTGTTAAAACATTCCCCCAAAAGGTTTCTTTTGATTTACACTACTAAAATATAACTGAATAACTTAATTTAAATTTCAGCAAATTGAAACTTGAATTGAATTTCGTTAAGCATCAAGCTGAAATGAATAGTTCTGAATTAAAAAAATAATAATAATAATTCATGAATCAAATAAAAACCTATGAATCATGAATTTAATTAATTTGCAAACATCTAACATCCAAACAAATGTTATTTTGAATCAGGCTGAATTGAATTGTCCTGAATTTGAAAGTGGAAACACTTATTTCTTTCACAGTCCATGGTGCAAAAATGTACATGAAAATATAGGCCTAATGAACATTTTCTAGAAAGTCGATGAGTGAACTTTTGGAAAGTGATCTAAAGCAATAGTTCTAGCATTCTAGTATTTCACAGAGCTAAAAGGTGAACATTTATTTTGGTTGCCCCAGTTGCATCTCTGGGTAAGTATTCCAAACTTTCAGCATAGTCTTTTTTTCCCATTCTCTCTCATCTTCTGCCTCCCTTTGTTCCTTCCTCTCTTATCCACTGACAGTTTTGTCTTTCTTTCATTCTCTTTGTCTCTTTGCACCTCTAGTTTATGCTTCTGTCTCGTTTGTCAGCAATATTGAGGCTGTATCAGCTCTATAATGATTAATGGAATTTTCTGCTGGCCGGAAAGTCTTGTGTCTTGTCAGTAAATCTTCTATCAATGAGACTTTCTGTCAGAAAGGTGCAATTACAAGGCTTTTAACAGACCCCTTTCTCAAACACATTTTCTAGCTTTTTTTCAGAGTGTCACAGCATCCTGAAAAACCAAGCTAACTGTTTGCGTTTTCTGTTTATATATGGAGAGACAGAACATGTCCTGTAGTAATATCAAAGTTCAAATAGTTTACATGCATTCCTTCTACATAAGTGATTGTTCTGAGTGGTATGAAAAAATCAGGCAAGACAAGGGCATTGATAGTAAGATTAAAATAAGATGTCAATAAAATGTTACATGTAAAACTAGCCTATCCAAGATAAAGACCATGACATGACATCTGGAGTTTTATGGCTTTTAGTCAACACTCTTAAAGTTTTTCTAAATCACTTTGGCACAATCTTTGAAACAGTTCAGGGAACTACACTGCATATGCAACCTTTTGAAATGACATATTGACCCGAAATTTTGTGAGGTCGCAAATGTATCACTGATTATTTTTGTACCTACCTTATGTTTGTAAATACACGCTGTGTTCGGTGCGCACGAGACCGCCGCATCTCATGTACAGCAACACTGAACCAAGCTCTCCTCGCGGAGAGCAACACTGGACCGAGCTCTCCTTCAGGACGTTCGTGTCCTCCTTCACCTGAACAAACAAATACAAACCGCAGTTTAAAAACAGAAAAAAAAAGTGAAAAGCGTAAGAGCTTATTCAGCACCGTTGTTTTCAGGGCCCACACAGAGACGCTACTCAAAGTCTTCTTGCTTTTGTACCGACTAATAGGCCTACATACTAAATATGTCAAAATACCCATTTTGGAAAGTGTGTTCGAAAAAGTCTGTGGTTATGTCTTAAGTGAAAATAAAGAGTTGAGAAAGAAATTGGATGTGTATCATTATAATGGATGCATTGTCTCTTAAAGTGACCGCGCCTAATTTACTAGCCCTGCTATCAGTGTCTTTACCCCTTGTGCATTGTTCAAATTCACTACCCTTTCGTTATATTCGGGATGAAAACCTCCACTCAATTAAACTGCTGTAAAAATGTGCAATATTAATTTTTTTTAAATAGTTTTTGCCAGGGACGTGCACAGACATTTTAAGGGGCAGGGGCTCAAGTGAAATAAAGGGCACTTCTCATAATTACGTATTTCTTTTTCTTTTTTGAAACAAGAAAGTATATATATTAACGCAACACTGACTTCCTTTTTAAAAAAATAATTTAAAAAAGTTAATTAATTTTATCTTCCTCAAACTCTAATTTTCAAAAGATGTCTACAAAATAATCAGTTCACACAGAAACCATGGTCTCCTTAGTATTCACTAGGTTTATAGAGCAGCAAAGGAAACCATCCCACAATGTGCATGTTTTGAAAACATTTTCTGCTACTAGCTTCAAGTATATATTTAGAATAACCAAAATAACTGCATCAAGCAGAGGGGTGTGTTTTACTAATAATTTGTTTATTTTTTTTTGCACAAGGCTCTACATCATTTTAGTTATTTTGGTTTTATCAGAACACATAACACTTTTAAATCAACACAAATATTCAAAATAACTTTTTAGCTTCACACAACTAAGCATCAGAATACTGAATTGCCTTAATGTTTTAATCAAATACATTAATATTATTATTGCTATGCATGTACACATATACAATAACTGATGGTGACTGACAAGGACTTAGTTTCACATTTGAGGGAGGACTGTATCATCACCATCATCAAATAAAACCTTCAAAATCCACATTTAGATGGAGTTTGTTTTAAACCTTCTACACTCAAAAAATATTCTGTGGCTTAGTAAATATTTAACTTGATTGTTTGAATTAAACTTACCAAAATAATTGAGTAAAAATTAAATAAAATTAAATAAAGCCAATGTCATGTATGTATTTGTGGTTGTATGGAATACAGGTTTAAAGGAATAAAGGTTTAGAGGAAATAAAAAAAAAGTTCATAATTAAAAAGTTAATTTATAAATATTGTTATTTTTAATGTTAACTTATTTCTACTCAGTTTTATTTATTAATGTACAGATGCAGTTACTCAGATTTACTACATTTTTTAGAGTGTAGCCTATCCTCCATCTGTTTGCATCTGTAGATTTCTTCTAGATTCACCAATTTAGATTTCTAAATTTCAGGGGGAAAGACTCTTAATGCAAGTCATTAACTAACTGGGGACGTTCTTATTTTATTACCTTATTTTATTACATGGCTTGGTTGATCTCCAATGTAGAATGCGGTCTGTTATTTCTAGCAAAACACAGGTTAACTAAGTTATATTTGCCTTTGGCTAATCAGCAGTAAATTCGAGCATTATTCGGGGCACTGGTATTTTAATCTTTTGTTCATCATCACCAACTCCACTCACCAGAAAAACACTGCTGGGAGGGGCTGGGGTTGGTGGTCAATGAGCGCTTCAGAACTCCTGACCTGATATTTATACTATTCTTCAATACATATATTTGTTTGACAGGGAAGATGTGCGCAAACAGGAATATATATTATTTTTTCAAAAAAAGAAAAAAAGAAAAAAAAAAGCACCCCAGAAAAAAGGGCACTTTCTCTCCAGGAATAAAAAGGGCAGGTGCTCAAGCCCCCTTTGATGTCTATGTGTGCACGTGCCTGGTTTTTGCATAAATCTGTTAATCAAATTCAGTCCTGATCAAAACCATCCAAGATCCAAGATTTTAACTCTTTAATTGCCAAGTTCATAAATGATGTCACTGATTTGGGGAAAAACACACAAAATTACTTGTTTTCAATATAAAAGTAATTAAAAACTTTTAAAATAAAAATAAAAATAAAACTTTTTTATAACAGTCTGGATAACTCTGAGTTCTTGATCTGAGGACTGGTTTGTCACAATAGATCTAAAAGATGTTTCTCCATCCTTCTACAACACAGTTAGTTTCTGAGGTTCACTTTTGGGGGCAAAGCTTAACAATATTGAGTACTTCCCTTCGGCCTTGAACTCTCACATCGCACGTTCACGAAATGTGTAGATGCGGCTCTTGTTCCTTTGCATATGCAGGGCATCCGCATTTTTGAATTATATCAACAATTGGTTAATTTTAGCTCAATCAGAGCAGATGGCGGTTCGAAGTCGAGATGTCGTTCTTGCACATATGGGGGAGCTGGGTTTGAGACTAAACACCAAGAAGAGTGCACTTTCTTCAGTTCAGAAAACCTCTTATCTAGGCATAGTCTGGGATTCGACCACAATGCAGGCACGTCTGTCTCCTGCTCAGATCGAGTCGATCCTCACATCAGTCGAGAGAGTCAAATAAGGCCAGTCACTCACTGTCAAACAATTTTTAGGTCTCATGGCAGCTGTGTCCAAGGTATACCTTTTGGCCTGCTGTACATGAGACCCCTACAGTGGTGGCTCAAGACCAAGGGTGTTTCCCAGAGGGGGAACCCACTTCCAACTATCAAGGTCACGCGGCGATGCCTTCGTGACTTTGACATGTGGAAGAAACCTTGGTTCTTGAATCAGGGCCCGGTGCTGGGAGCTCTTTGTCATCGTGTAATGCTAGCGACAGACGCGTCCCTCACCGGTTGGGGTACGCTCATGAGTGGCCACCCTGCCCGCGATCTGTGAAGCGGTCGCCATCTGACGTGGTATACCAGTTATCTAGAGATGCTAGCTTTGCATCGACCATTGAAATATATAAGGGGCCAAGGCCCGGGGGGCTTCACCCCGAGGTTGGATATGGAGAGTTTTTGGACCTCTTTGCGACTCAAGAGATATCGCAATGTTTCTCTCTAGTACCTCTGGGACTGGACGCCATGGTACAGACCAGGCTGAGGCTTCGTCTGTAAACCTTTCCCCCTATCGCTCTGCTCCCGGGAGTTATGGCGAGAGTACACTGGGATTGGATCCTTCTTCTATTAGTATCCCCGTTCTGGCCGGGCCCAGTGTGGCTCATAGATCTGATTTCAATTAGGGCTGCTCCAATCACGATCGGCCTATCGTTATGCGCATCTCGTCAGTAAAGCCAGTTCTCTAATCTAAATTTTAAGCGTTTATTTGCGCATCTTATCAGTTAACAACGGCTCTGTGTAGTAACAGCTGCTCTATGTGAAATCACACACCTGAGGGAATTTACCGCTGATTAGAGAACCGGCTTTACTGATGAGATGCGCATTAAGGATTGGCCGATCGTGATTGGAGCAGCCCTAATTTCTATCCTTGACGGCTCTATGTGGGAGATTCCGATCAGGACAGATCTACTCTCTCAGGCGCAGGGCAAGTTAATTCACCCTCGCCCAGAGTTGTGGAAACTGTGGGTGTGGCCCCTGAGGGGGCACAACTCATAGCATCCGGTCTCTCAACCGAGGTTGTTGAGACCCTCCTCCAATCCAGAGCTCGTGTCAATGAGGAAACTGTACGCCCTGAGGTGGAAACCCTTCACTTCATGGTGCAGAGATCGCCAGCTTGACCCTGTTAACTGCCCAGTTGGTACAGTTCTGGAGTTTCTACACGCCAGGCTCTCTGAAGGATTAACCCACTACACCTAAAGATTTATGTGGCAGCCATTGTAGCTTACAATGTCCCTTCTGGTGATCAATCAGTGGATAGACACCCAATAGTGACACGTTTCCTCCACGGTGCAATGAGGCTGAGGCCTCCAGTACAGTCCCTTTTTTCCCCCTGGGACTTGGTTGTGGTTTTGGTGTAAGCTTCATTCGAGCCAATTCAATATATTTCAGATACACATCTGATCCTTTAAACTGTAGGCCCCTTCGGTGGCCCCTACCTACCTAGACTTTGCGCCAGCATGGCCAAAAGCACTCTTATACCCAAGCGGGTTATGTTACAAAAGTTCCCTCTGTCACACCACAATCAATAGTACTGCAGGCCTTCTGCTCTCCTCCCTTCTGGAAGTCCGACCAGAAGAAGCTAATTGTATGTATCCAGATCGAGCGCTGGACACCTATGTCCACAGAACTGCCCTGTGGACAAAGTTGGACCGACGGCCTGTGTTCCATGGTCCCCCCAGAGTGGGATATGTCCTGCAACTAAGCAGAACCTTTGTCGTTACATAGTTGAAACTATCAACGTTACCTATGGATCCTCTGGTCTTCCCCTGCTGTTGGGAGCCAAGGCTCGCTCTACACGGGATATGGCGAAATCTAAGGCCTTCTTAGCAGGTGTGTCCCTCTTGGACATCTGCAATGCTGCGGGATGGTCCACGCCCTCTACATTTGCCAGAATCTACAATCTAGATATGCAAGCCGCTCATGGCTCTTCTGTCCTCTCGCCTTAGCTGTGCTCTTCGGATACACACTAGGCAGGGGTTTGGAAGTCTGTCAGCATTGGCACATCGTTCCCCAAAGCATGCGATGCAGCTCGAGTTCCTGAAGAGGAACGCCTCTAGGTTACGAATGTAACCCTAGTTCCTTGAAGGAATGAGACGATGCGTCGCATCGCCATACTCCCGGCACCCCTGCCGGCACTTGATTCCCTACTCGAAGCTGAAGCCAGTTGTGCGGCATGTGCCTTTATAGCTTCTTGGTCACTACGACACCCCGCCCGTGACATCACACCCTTCCATTGGACAGATTACACACGATATTCAGAGTTGATATTGCCAAAGGCATTTTGACGCAGCATCTCGTTCCTTTGAGGAACTAGGGTTACATTCATAACCTAGAGCCGTTTCCTGTGTCTCACACTACATTAGAGGTGTAAACTTTCATTAGATGTTGGCCAAAAATATATGGTGTCAACCCACTTACAGCTTCCAAAGGTTTTTTTTTTATTTTTCTTTTTTTAATCCAAACAGTTCCAGTCACTGCTACAGGACAAGCATGTTTGCATGGACAACACTGTGGTTGTGTCGTACATCAGGGTGGTCTCTGTTAACGTCACATGTCACAGCTCGCCCATCATATACTCCTCTGGAGTCCCAGCTCAAGTTTCTGCATGCCGTCCCTATTCTAGGGGAGCTCCATCATGCAATCGTCGTTCTCTTACATCAGCTCATGTTCCCTGGGGAATGGCAACTCCATCCCGAGACAGTCTGTCTGATTTGAAGTCGATTCAGGGAAACTCAAGCAGACCTGTTTGCTTCCCGCGAGTGCTTCCCCTGCCAGCTGTATTACTACCTGATCAAAACTCCCTCGGCATGGACACACTGGCACACAGCTGGCTTCAGGCTCTATGCAAGTATGCGTTTCCCCCAGTGAGCATTCTCGCACAGAAACTGTGCATCTTAACATATTTTTGATATTGCGGTCAAATCTTTCTGAGCTCTGCATAACTTGAGGATGTGCTAATGGCTTTCCTGATATTATTGATCTTCTCAGAAAAGAAGTAAGCAAACTCATGGCATTTGCTGTCAGAGAGCATTTCACTTGGGGGGGGGGGGGTTGTTAAACTCTCAACAGTAGCAAAAAGAGTACGAGAGATAAGTTACTGTTTATAAGGTTTGAGAAGAAAGTCTGTCTAGATGTTGCTAGTTCCACATTGAAAGCATGAAGGCTGTCTTTATAGATGCTAAAGGGAATTTCAAATTTTGTCTTCCACCATGTCTGCTTAGCTTTTCTGTATTTCTACTGCTGCTGATTTTCTCCAAGCTGATTTTTGTCTACCAGACTTCTTGCTAATGTTCACAGAAGCAATATCATCAATAACATTATTTACTTTTTGAGGAATCAAGGAGAAGATCAACAGAATCTCCAGAAATGCTTGATGTTGAAGAAATAGCCTTCATAAATAGCACACTGGACACTAGATTCAGTTGTAGTAGATATCAATATATCAAAGAAAAGACAGAAGTAATCAGATAAGTGCTACATCCTTAATAATAATGGAAATGTTTAGACCTCTACTGATGAGTAAATCTAGAGTATGGCCTCGACTGTGTGTGGGTCCATGCACAAGCTGAATCAGGTCAAAAATGTTTAAAGCAGTTATCATTTATTTTGCATTATCTATGTAAAAATAAAAATCCCCTGCAATACCAAAACAGTACAACTCTGAGGAAATCATTTATAGCATTTCTGTTATGTCTTCATCAAAGGATGGAGAGTATTTTGGAGGCCGTAAATAATGATAAACAGATTTTGCATGGAGCACCTTTCAGCACAATCCTTAGATATTTAAAAGACAAGTACTGACCAAATGACAGTTGTTAGGAGGGACTGTTTCATTGAGGTCTGTTGCACTCAGCTGTCTTCTAGTAATGCTTAATTTAGAAACACAACATCCAGGTTGTTTGGGGTTATCATTGATCAGAAATAATTATATTTATTTCAGTGAGTCAGTGTTTAAAAATGCTAACTTGATGGCATTGCTTTTTTTCTCAACAGCAGTCTTAGTTTAATGCATTATAGGCTGCAAATTAGATGGGTCAGCTGTAAGGTGTCACATGATAAAAAAAGAAATAGTGAAAGATACAGGCATACTGGGTTCCCACTTGCTCTGTAAACATTTGTGAATGCTGCTGCTATCATAGCGGGGACCCAACACATATCTCTGAGAGCTGCTATCAGTTTTGGTTCACCTAAAGCTGATGGGGGTTTTGGCCCTAGTGTTGTGGCACTGGCTGGAGAGCTCTCACAGGAGAAGGAGGGCGAACTGGGCCCGCAGGCTTGGTGGTTGTTGGGCACGCCATCTTTAGGTACTCAGGAGCGAAACCTTTAGGGTTAAAACTTGTACTCTTGAGTTGACTTACTCTGAGATGGGAAACTCTAGAGTTTTCTGGTTAAGAACAGCTGAATTGTGTAAGTTCAGTCAACTCTGAGTAGGTAGCACATGCCCAACACGTTATTACTTACACTAGTGATGGGAAGTTCGGATCATTTTACCAACTCAAACTTTTTTTCGAGTCATTTAGTTCATTTTTATCAAAATCTAAATTAAAATATTATATGTAACTTCCCTAACATGTCTACTAGTACTTACGCAAACGTTGATCACATTACAAACAATACAAAACTATAATGCTATAAGAAACAGAAAAAAATCTTTCATTGTTTATCTGGGTCTTCAGTATATGATTAGCTCACCTCACCTCTTATCTGACAAGTCTTCAGGTTTGAGCTGTTCCTTCATCACATGACAGCCCCATAAGCTTTAACCTATGCAGTCTGAGCCATGGACTTTTGTTGCCCAGGAGGCCTACAGAGCATAAATTGATTGTGTTTTAGACCGATTGTTTTCCGCTTTATCTAGTTAGTCTTGATGGCTGTTTTTATTTGTGTTCTTAGTTCTGTTCCGTGGGCCTATTTCAGTAAGGACGTAAATCTGAGTTAAACTTGAACACTAAGTTGACTTACCCTGAGATTGAAACTTCAGTTTTCAGTTTCAGAACAGCTGAACTGAGCTCAATCAACTCTGAGCAGGCTGACACTGACAGTGCATTCCAAACGGGATATCACCCTCCGAAGTGAAAAAAATGTCTGCCATATCAAAGTGCAGATCCAAACGGAAGTGCTCAAAACTAGCCAGTGTCTTTTGGAATGAAAGATTTCAACTTATGGACACTTCGGCTCGCATGATTCTCTGCACAGATTCGTTGCATGATGACAGCTCCTCCGGGCACGGCATGATGACGCATAAAGGGCATTTCAAGAAACAGTTTTTTGGTCCCCAACACCCCAACACCCCAACACCCTTCCACCCATCGAAGCTTTCACTCCAGAGGTTAAACACTTTGAAGGGATTAGGGCATAGGGATGAACCCTTCCAAATGGAACACAAGTTGAGTTAAGCACATGTGCCATGACTATAAAAAGTCATGATCAATGGAATTACCATAGCACTGGCAAAAATAGGTCCACATATTTCAAAAGTTAAATGCTTAAACACTGTTATAATACCAGAGGTGAACTGGCAGAACAGTAAGCTATTGAACTAATCTAACTTTCATTGATATTACACTAATATCACACTGGTTGTGGAGAGGATAACCCCTAGGGAACCCCTTGCAAAATCTGTGAAAATTCGAATAATAAAAATAGAATTCTAATCCTAAGAGTCAAATAAAATGGTGCTGGTGAAGCATTGTCTTTTTTTTTTTTTATTATTATTTTGTGATCATATATTGTTTTGTGTGTGTATACTGTAGGCTATCATTACATTACATTTAGTCTTTTAGCAGACGCTTTTATTCAAATTGACTTACAAATGAGGACAATGAAAGCAATTGAAAACAACAAGAAATTATATATAAGTGCTATAACAAGTCTCAGTTAGCATAAACAGATTACACATAGCAAGGACTTTTAAATAATAAAATAAAGAAACAAAAAAAAAAAAACAGATAGAATAGAAAAAGAATAGAGCAAGCTATAGAGATCCTTTTTATAATTGTATAATAGAAAATAGAATACAAAAAGATTAGAAAGGCGATTGAATAGTATAGAACAGAGAAAAAGCAAGCTAGTGTTAGTTTTTTTTTTTTTTTTTTTTTTTTTTTTTTTTTAAGAATAGAATTAGAACAGTAAGTGTTAAAGTTAGAGGGTCAAATGAAGATGGAAGAGATGGGTTTTAAGCCGATTCTTGAAGATGGCTAAGGACTCACCTGCTCGGATTGAGTTGGGCAGGTCATTCCACCAGGAGGGAACATTTAATTTAAAAGTCTGTAAAAATTATTTTGTGCTACTTTGGGATGGCACAATCAAGCTATATATAACGTTAATATAATATATAAGTATATTTAATATGACACCAAATAAGATGATGTCAAAAATCCCAATTAGTTTTAACCACCTGGCTCCATTCTGTTATCCAACCTCCAATCAATATGTCATGGACAGAAACAAGTTTGGGTCTTTTTTTATTATTATTATTATTAGTAGTAGTAGTAGTAGTAGTATTGTCATTAAACAACATTTTCCACACAGTAGTACTTTCTCAACATATTTTTAGTAGTTAAATCATTTAGGAAACAGATGTTTCACACTGACTTTAAAAATCATTAACAGCAACAGACAAACTATAAACCCTGCTGGAATATGCATGGGGCATTCATGTTACACATGTCAGAATGGGTCTTTTGGAAGAGTGAACACACAATAATCTGTTTTGTACGGAAATCTTGGTATGAAAAATAAATAAATGAATAAAATTCTTAAATGAAAATAAATTAAAAATCCTATGGCCAAAAATGAATAAAGTGAGACTTAAAGATGATTCCAAGGGGAATGTACTGTCAGCTGAAATAAATGATTGAATATGCATCTTAAAATCACCTAGTTGTTTTGACATTTCTCTGAAAGATCACATTTAAAACAAAAACATAATAATAAATAATAATAAATATTTCACTTCACGGTGTCCATTGAAAAGGCAACAATGTCAACACAGCATATATATTTTGATGATAAAAAATCTCACGCCTTAATTGTTAACACATCAACGTAAAGTGAATTTCAATCATGTCCTGAGAAACATAATAAGAGATGTCAGCATACTATATGGAAGAATGGATTACTGTTTTCACATATGCTATGCCTTGCCATTGCACATAATACAAATTGTATATTATGTGCTTTTTTCACTCAACTCCAGAAAAAAATGATTACCTTGCAAAATGTGTGCACACTTTAATGGTTTTAACACTCTAGTGTGTTTCCATAAGTGATAAAGATGCAAATCAGCGACTGGCAGGAGAAAATAAAAATGTTAACTCTTTCTGCACAGGGCTTTATCATGGTTATATATCTGTTAAATATCATGGAATTAATAGAAATCATCTTTATTCTGAACTGACTTGTAATGTAGTGTTGAAGTAATAGAACAGCGAAACTTAAGCTAAAATTGTTTGTTTGTTCTTTTACACTCAGTTAATTTCAGTTTAAATCCCAACTCAATTCGAGCAGCTGAGTCCTTAGCCAACTTCAAGAATCAGCTAAAAACAGATCTCTTCCATCTTTATTTGACCCTCTAACTTTAACACAAAAATCTAAAATATTTGTCATTTTTAGATTTGCAATCTATTAATTTACTGTTTGTTCCCCTTCAGGATTTCAATCTTAGTCAAAAGACTATGGGAGCCTTTAGCATGACCACGCTCTGAATCACGTGTGTAATCAGTCCAGTGGATGGGCGAGACCTCATGGGCGGGGTGACGTAGAAACCAGTAAGCTTAAAAGTACGTGCGGTGAAGACAGTGTCAGCTCTCTGTCGTTAAGCAAGCACTCTGTGTGCATGAGTTGTTATTTGTTGTGAGTCTGTCACGGTTGGTAAACCGTGATCTCGAGGTGTTTGCACTTTGTTGCACCCTCAATCACCCCTGTATGAGGAGCTGTTACAGGTGGTTACTCATGCCATCGCCAATTAAGCATTGAGTGCCCTGCAAAGAAACAGGCTGAGCAAGTCAGAAAAGAAAGTTTGAAGAATGCTTTCTGCGGAGCAGATGGAGCCTGCTTTTCTTCCTCGAAATCCACATTGAGCAAATATGGCAGGTCTGAATGATCACGGCTACAGGGCAATGCCCCGGCTTGTGCAGATGCTTGTGAGCTATCTGTCCTCTAGCATGGCATCATCCCTGAAGGCTCCAGCATTGCACTTCAACACTGGTGTGCACTTTTAAAAAAGAAAACAAACATAACCCCAGGTATTTATTCAATACAGTGGCTAAATTAATGACAAAAAAATTCAAAAAATTCAAAAAATTTTGACGTTTCCCAACATCACAGCAGTAATGACATTATGAACTACTTTACTTCTAAGATCGATACTATTAGAGGCAAATTTTGTAACCGTGCAGCCGTCAGCAATAGTTCATCAGAAAGTGCACTATAGATCCCCCGTAGTACTCTCACAATTCTATTCCTTCTTAGAGAAAAGGTATCAGTGAGGATTTCCAGTCAGGATTTAGACTGTATCATAATACTTATCAACTGATTGTGGTTGTATCTTTCTATTAGTGCTATTGGATCTTAGCACTGCGTTCGACACTGTTGACCACAACATTATTTTGCATAGACTAGTAAACTTTGTTGGCATTAATGGAAGTGCATTAGCATGGTTTAAAGCGTACTTATATGACCGCCATCAATTCGTAGCTGTGAGTGAAGAGGTATCATATTGATCACAAGTGGAGTATGGAGTACCTCGAGGCTCTGTACTAGGGCCGTTACTCTTCACACTTTACATGTTACTCTTCAGGAGACATCATCAAGAAACACAGTGTTAGCTTTCACTGTTATGCTGATTATACTCAGCTCTATATTTCTTTGTGAAACATCCCATTTTGAAAAACTAACAGAATGCATAGTCAATATAAAAAACTGAATGTCGAGTAAAAAACAGAGGTGTTAATTATATGACCTAAAAACATTTAGATTTACATTTAGTCATTTAGCAGATTCTTTTATCCAAAGAGACTTACAAATGAGGACAATGGAAGCAATCAAAATCAACAAAAGAGCAATGATACGATACCAAGTTCTATAATAAGTCTCAGTTAGTTTAAACACAGTACACATAGCAAGGGCATTTAAATAATATAATAAATAAAAATAAAACTGATAGAATAGAAGAAAAATAGAGCAAGCTAGTGTTTCTTTTTTTTTTTTTTTTGAGAAAATAAATAAATAGTGAATGCTAAAGTTAGAGGGTCAAATAAAGAGAGAGTTGTTTTAAGCCAATTTCTTGAAGATGGCTAAGGACTCAGCTCCTTGAATTGAGTTGGGCAGGTCATTCCACCAGGAGGAACATTTAATTTAAAAGTCCATAAAAATGACTTTGTGCTTCTTTGGGATGGTACAATCAAGCGACAAATATCAGTAATGTATGGACTAGGACAAAGATAGAAAAATAAATCTTGATACATTACCATTGCAGAATGATAAAAACACTTTACATTTAACAACGATGCCTTACTGCCAATTAAACTTCAATAGCTATTAAATCCTGTAAAAGCATAAAGTCCTCGCACAAAGAATTTTGCTGAATTTTTATGTTATGAGTGAGCATACATTTTTTATAGGACATTAAATCACGGGGAACAAACTAAATTAACAATAGTAGTAAATATAACCTCCAAGTCCAGACATTGATGAAGCTTACGAGGAAATCCGGAGATGAAGTCACCTATGATAGGAAGTACATAAAAACAGATTATATAAAAAGGCTTTTGCAAGTGCAAGTTCCAATATGGAGTACTTTAATGCTCGCCGCGCAGAAAGACGCCAGCTAATGCCACATAGCTATGCTAGAGCTAATCGTCTTAAATATGTCCTGAGAATAGTAAAAGAATTACAGTTTACACAAAAGTACAATGAAATGATTAGTCAAAATAATGTGTATTGGGAAAACTTTAGTTTTAGGGCATAGCAAGAAAATGTGTCCATTTACGTTCATGCTCTTATTCAGAGGATTCTGGTGCAGAAATAGACAGCGAAGACTTCTTTGCAGAATGGTCTATGCGACAGGAGAGACTTAAATCATAATACTTACCCCATTCCAGTATGAAGCATTCAGGAATTGTTGTAGATAGACGCGAATGAAACAATGACTGAATAAACAAAGATGAAAGCTTAAGATTAAGACAACAAATACATTTAGGCCCGATCCCAATTCTACCCCTTAGCCCTTGCCCTTTTTTTTTGTCTTGATTCTCTTTTGGTTGGAGGGGAAGGGGAAAGGGGAAGGGACAGATAGCCCTTCAAACGAAGATTTTCAAGGACCACACTTCAAACGAAGAGGTATGAATTATCTCGGAAACATGGCTGCTACAGCAAACAAAAAGGCACACAAATGTAAGCTTTTCTGGCACAAATAAAGATTTTACTGAAAAGTAATAATTTGTTTTATGTTACATTCAATTGTGAGTTCATATTAACGGTCATGTTACTCAAAGAAATGTTTGCAAATATTTATCGCTAATATTTGCTAACGTCATATCATGCATGATAGGTCCATAGCATATGTCTGATCAGGGAGATAACTGCCATAGACATTGATGGGGGCTCATCACCCCAATAATTAGAAATCGCTAAACCATTTTCTCAAATATTCCCTATTCGAGAGAGAGAGAGAGAGAGAGAGAGAGAGAGAGAGAGAGAGAGAGAGAGAGAGAGAGAGAGAGAGAGAGAGATGGAAGTGGCGTGTATTCGCGTCTGTGCATTTATCTTTTTAGAGCAAGTTTACTTAAAAACAGCGATTATATCCTCTTGTCCGCGGCAAATATAATGTAGCGATTCAGTATTTAAACTGTAATTAATAAAAGTCGTGGGGCAGCGTTGACAAGTTTATTTTCTCCTTGATGTGTAAGCTGCGTGATTTCCGATATGGATGTGTCAATAAGCGATTCATTAATCCAGAAAGATAATTATAGGCTATAATGCACACCAGATGTGTGTATTGTAAGAGCTAGACGATGAATGATGGCGTGTGACGTCATGGTAGTGGTGTCCCATCCTTAGGGGAATATTTTCTCCCCTACCCCTTGACTGTTGCAAGGGACAGGGGTAAGGGGAAGGGGAAGGGGTATTGAATAGAATTGGGATTGGGCCTTAGTGTGCTAGACATAGCATATTTTCACAGAAATTAATAATGCAAGCAACAAACTTTATCAGTATAAAATATTTATGTCTTTATTAACAAGCCTTAATATGCCACATTACTAAAGAGTTATTCCAAACATCTTAATTATGCAGAGCGAGTCTTCTAGATAAAAAAGCAGGAAATGCCCAGTGCTTTATCTTGAATGTGTGAGTATGTAACCTTGCAGAGAATAAAATTAATGTCCAAGCGCTGCAAGTGCATAAAACCAAAATTATACTTATAATGCTGTAGACTGATGAAGTGATGGAGGCAAGATGCCGAAGGAGACCGGCAGCCTTTTTTCTGTCTGCAGGTCCGGAGAGACTTCATTCGTGCAGGTTCACGTGAGCGTACAGATGAAATATTTTGTTGATTGAGACCCAAGTAGCACCGATGCGACAGCTTGCAAAGCACAAGTCCGCTGTTTTTTCAGCGGAATTGGGCTTTTTTAACACTGCTGCTGCGGGTTGCTTTTCCTGCACGTGGGTTGAGGTGACCCCAATAATGTCATATTTAGCCCCTGGAATGTGATTTCTACCGCGGAACCCCTTTTTGAAATGCGATTGGGCTAGTTTTTAGTAGTTGGCGATTTTGAGAAAATCTGGTGTAGCAGGCATAGCTGCCTAGTTAATGTTGGTAACAACTTGATTACTTACTGCATGGTAATCACCTAATTAGATCCAGGTGCGCTATAAGGTGCGTGAGTGAATAAGGAGGGTTTCTGAGTTGCTGGGAAGCGTGTTGACTGCTGCAGACTTCGACGGCGTCTTTCCGAGCTGTTCCCGCATGGGGATCTTTTGAGCCACACACAATTTTGTATGCATCCTGGGCTGTGTTTATCCATTTGTGGTAAGACGTTGGAAGGGCTGATTTACTAGTATTCAGGTGGATAAACTATTGATTTAATGGAGGAATATTCGCGATAAGACTTGTTTGCTACATAGTGTTCCCCTCTGTTTTAGTTGAAGGGGTCAAGAGCTGGTAATATGTCTACATGATTACAGCGAGCTGAGTGGGACCGCAACTGGGCTTCCCCTTCCTGTTTGGTCTTTTATCTTCGGGTTTCAAGTACCTTCGCACTGTTGCGCGTGGCCGTGATGTTCCGCCTTGCCTAATTTGCGCCTGCTTGACCAGTCTGCATCCAGTGAACTTGACGTCTGGAGATTGTGAGACCCGAGTGAATGAATACATAAATTGATGTAAGATTGTGTGTGTGTGCGTTCGTTTATTGTTGGAAGTGTGCGTGAGAAATAAGTACAGTATGAATGGTTGTGAGTTTGTGTGATCCTATGGAGTGGTGTGTGTGTGTAATGTTTATGGGTAGGTGATTGAATTGGTGGTTTTGTTTTTGTATCTTTTATTAACTTTGTATTTTTTTGTGTGTGTATTGATTTGATATTTGACTATCTTTTTTTTTTTTTATTGACTTGATTTGTGACAATTTGATGTTAATTTGTATAATTTTTGTTGGATTGCCTAGGAAGGAGTGCTGACCACTCTAGGTCCAAGTTAATGGGTACCCTTGTTCACTGAGTGATTTTAATTCTTAATTTTCCGTCACCTGAATGCACGTGTGCTTGTGGTGCAGTGAGTACATCAGTGTACGTTTGTTATTTATCCTCGCCTTCTGACAAGTAACCTTTTTTGGATTGTATGATTTTGTTTATTTTCTTTTACTTTAGTTTTGATTTGAGCCATATTAACCCCTTGTGTACTGAAGTGTGTGTGTGGAGTTTTAGTTAGCCATAAAGTGTTATTTTTTATATATTCACGTCTCTGCTCTATCTTTGTGAGAACTAACCTGTGTCCTTACTGGACCATTATTTCCCTGGGTGAAATTCCCAGGGTGGCGTAGTCGGTGTTGTAATTAATTGAGTCTTGAGCAACGAAACCCACCACTTGGGTGCCACACTGGCAACCCTGGAAAGCACTTGGAACTCCGCCAATGATTCACATCCTCTGCCGAGAAAACTCAGAAGTCTGTATATCCTCCAACACGAACAACCGCAAACATTAATTTTTACAGAGCATCAACGGAGTTGTGCAAGTGTTTTTGTTTGTTCCCTGCATTTCGAAGATGCTTGTTTTACAAACAAGGCCCAGTTTGATGCCGGATTTGCATATTGTTTATTTCTTAAGGATAATGCAATGCAATCCCAAAGGAAAATGGTCACGATTGGGTGTTGAAACCGCAGGCGGTGAGTAAAACTGCTTCAAATATCTCGGTGTTAACTTCGCTATCGGCACGTAAGGACATCAAGTAAACATCATGCGATGTTGGCATCAAACTGCACTTTCCACATTTACACCTTTAAAAAAAAAAAAAAAAAAAAGACGACACAAAGTGGAACTTAGTCATTTTCCGAAACAGCTAAGCAAATGTATACAGTTTCAATACATACTACATAGAGACGTCCTGCTGTAGTTGTTGCTGCTGCTGCTGCTGCAGCTCTTGTTCAATTTCAGCCTCGGGATCTGATTCTGGATCATAAATATACGGCTGAATCTGACTGTTAGCCATGGTTTGTTTTGGATGTTTTTTTCCTCAAGGTAATGTCACAGCTTCCAGATGCTCTCAACGCAAAAGCTTACTCGCGCTCGTGATTCTTTAGCTCCGGCCACACATCACGCCTCCAGCCGCCCGTGTTTTTCCAGGAAAAAACGGTACAGACTATCTTTCTCTTATACATGAACATGTTCAGTTGAACATGAACCAAGAGAAAACATTACCATCTACCGCCGCGAGAGGTTGCTCTATGCTGCTCAGTGCTTCTGTAGTCTACACTGAACTCATAGAGCACCCTCTCGCGGCTGGAGACGGTAATGTTTTCTTTTGATTCTTGGTTCTAAATAAATGCGACTTATAGTCCTGTGCGACTTATATATGTTTTTTCTCATCACAACATTTTTTTGGACTGGTGCGACTTATGCTCAGGTGTGACTTTAGTCTGAAAAATACGGTAATAACAGCCACTTGAAGGTTTTGGGGACGAAACAGACCCTCAGCCAGTTGACCGTGGATGCCTTTTACATTGCTTATTCTTAGTCCTCTATCTCCTTTCATCTCTGGGGGTCAAGGCTCACTCAACTAGAAGTTTGGCGGCCTCCAAGACATTTTTAGTAGGAGTATTTATGCTGCTCGCTGCCTTGGGGAACCATGTTTGCATGCATAATCTAGAGAATTTTTTGTATTCTATCTGTTTTCTTTTAATCAGAGCCGGACAGTAACTGAGTACATTTACTTGAGTACAATACTTAAGTACAATTTTGAGGGATCTGTACTTTACTCAAGGAGCATTTTTGGGGAGTACTTATTACTTTACTAAAGTACATTTGAGAGGCAAATATTGTACACTTTACTCTGCTACATTTCTATCCATAACCATAAGTACCCATTACTCCTTCGGCTCCATCCACATTGAGACGGAGCTTATCCCAATCTAATCTTTTTTTTCCATCGTCTCAAGAAATATACGTGTCCACACGAAACCGCAAAATGATGTAGTATACATGCCAGACCAGCATGTGCCGCTGTAATTCTGCCACAGAGATACACTTAAAACGGAGAAGAAGAAATGGATTTGATTATAAACCTTGCCCGTGGTACACAAACGAACATGGAACAATAAATGCATTAATGCAAAGGCGGCATTTTCAAATATATCCACTCTAGGACCCGGTTTCAAAACATCAGTTTGTTTGGACGAAAATGCCTGTCCGCTAAAAAAGAAAAGGAAAAAAAATAAAAATCTCGGAAATCCTATCAAACGTGATTGGATAGTGCAGGCAGCTCTGATTGGGAAAGCATATCAGCAATCACCTTCAGCTTTCCGCCAAAGACTTCATGACATTTGATTGAATTGAAGTACAGTACACACACACACAGAGTTGTCACACATAGATTGTGTGTGTGAGAATGGTGTTATTCAGCTGAAAGTATTTTCTTTGAACCTCTGGTCTCCACAGAAATCTTTGTCCGATAATGACAAAGAAACTGTCTTTTGTACATATATATGGACCAAAATGAACTTCAAAATGATTTCTAAATGAATATCAGTCCATCGCTTAACCCCATATTCATTTATATGAAACCCACACATTTGACTATCATGTTTAATCACTTATTGTGTATGTCTTTTAATAACTATTGGATAGCTTAAGGATACATATTCATGTTTCATATGTATGTGCTCGAATCTGCTTGATTGAAGTAGTCATGGCCATCAGTTATTTGTCAAATGTATCATATTCTTGTTATAGGAATCATGTCCAAAATTAGACCCTGCAAGAGCGGGAAAATTCAGACCATGTGCTTGATAAGATGACATGATTTATGATACCCCCGAGCCAAGGCAATATCTGATTGGTCAAGACAACATTTGAGGTGTGGCCAACAGGCCAGTTTAAATACTTAGGACACCATAAAATCTTGCTTTTAGTTTTTAGCTATGCGTTTAGCTTCTGCTATTAGTCATGCCAGCTTTTAGTTTACTTTTAGCTTTTAGCTTGTAGCTTTCCTTCCTAGCTTTAGCTTTTAGACATGCTTTTAGTCAACACTTTACGCGTTCTTTGAGCACGGTTTCCAGTGTGATTCGGCCTGCACGCCTGCTGCTACTTAACCACGATGAGAAGGAACACCACACCACCTAATCTCGTTAAACTTTACTTCTTTTCTTTTCTGTTTGAGAGTTTCGTGTTCTGAGTTAAGTTTTGTAACGCCGTGTCTCCGGAGTCTGACCTCGAGAGCCCATTCAACTTCAACCAGCCACACAACTCTCCATCGTCAGCCAACGCCCAACCAAGGGCTTCCCAAGACGTCACTTCAACGACTACTGAACTTCCAGCCAATCAGCGACATCGGGATACCCCTTTCAACGACAACAAAGGGGACTCCCTTTTCACAGGAGACGCAAGTAACTTTACCTCCAGACTGTGACCTTTACTGGTGTATCTAATATAATTTTAACTTTATTGAGGAACTCAATGCGAGGGCTAATTACGTGATTGATGGTTGTTCATGTCTATGCAATTTAACGTATTGCTGTAAACTTGGGATTCCACATTTCCATTTTCTTAAACTCATCTTTCCCTAACTTTCGATCTTCCTGCAACTTGTGTCAATGTGTGAGTGTGTGCGTTCATGTGTTAGATTAGTTTATATGTCTTAGATTTATCTAATAAAGCCTTATTCATATTAAAAAGAGAAGTATCTTGTGTTTTGTGCTTACAAGTTAATGTCTTAAACTTCGATCTTGTTACTGTGCTAATTGATAGTGCGCGCACACACACACACACACACACACACACACACACACACACACACACCACCCCGCTCGCTGCTAGTGCAAGCACAAAAGTAGTCCTGGCTCGCACGTGTAGTCTGTCAGATACCCCGCTGCCAATCAAATTACGGCGTTTATTGTACTGTCGTCATTAGGGTTGCCACCCGTCCCTTAAAATACGGAATCGTCCCATATTTGAGAATAAAATAGCGCGTCCCGTTTTGAATCAATACTGGACGGGGTTTGTCCCGTATTTCCGGAGTTGTCTTCAATGCAAGTATAGGTCTCTGCAGGAAAGTAATGGGAGTTACCAGATCAAGGTGTTTTTACACCATGATACCTGATTGGTCAATGCAGCATCTCATGCAGATCATCCCACCGGCATTCTGTGAAGACTCGTCCTATTCTGCCCCTGATTGGGTAATACTCGCTGCCATCGGTGGATTGATTGGTTTGTTTCAGGTTCACAGCCAATCAGAGTCAGAGGAGGGCAGGTCTCTTGGCAGGGAGTCGATTTGAAAGAATGGCGGAGGCTGCTCCAGATACCCCACCGCGTCCAGCGCTGAAACGAAAGCGGACACAAAAGTACCGACGAAAGTGGGAAGAATCAAATACTTGGCTGGAAAGTGTCAGCGGAAATGAGTATCAAGAACAATTTGTCTGCGAGTGTTCTCTGTTGCGCACGGTGGCTTTTCAGATGCTCGACAGCATGCCTCAGGAGAACAACATTCATACACTTTATAATAAGGTTCATTTATTAAACATTAGTGTATTAACTAACATTAAATAACAGTGAGTAAGAAATACATTTGTTACAGTATTTATTAATATTTGTTAATGTTAGTTAATAGAAATAAAGCTGTTCATTGTTTGTTCAGGTTAGTTCAGTGCATTAACTAATATTAACAAGATTTTAATAAAGTATTATTAAATGTGGAAATTAACATGAACAAAGATGAACAATTGCTGTATAAGTGCTGTTAATTATTAGTTAATGTTAATTAATATAGTTAACTAATGAACCTTATTTTAAAGTGTTAGCGATTTTGTTTATTATGGTTAAGGTGTACAGTCAGACACATAAGCATTATTTTAATAAGAGATAAGATAGAGATATTTAATAATAAAAATATAGTGCCTAAGTGAAGTAAATAAACAACTTAACTAATTTAAATGATTGCATTATTCAATAGGCTACTGTAGAATGAACAATTGACTATATAAAATAGATTAACTTACCAACAATAATAAAGAAAGAAAAAAATGTGTGTTTTACATGAATTTAGAAATGTTTATAGATCGGTTATTTATTATGTGGTTTCACTGTTTGGATGGTTTTACTGTCTGCAAACAATGACAAATATTTTATCCAAAATCTGTGTTCATGCCACCTTATACAATTACTAAAGTTCATTAGCAATTAATGTTTTTATGAAAACATGTTTTAAGTTGTGATTTACCATCACTGACACGTCATCGGACGTATCTAATCTTCCTTTCATAGGCAAAATTATAGAAAAGGTAGTTTTTAGTCAGCTGAACAAATACTTAAACTCAAATGGATACATGGACAATTTTCAATCTGGTTTCCGACTGCATCACAGCACAGAGACAGCACTCATTATGATAATAAATTGTATTCGCTTAAATTCGGACACTGGCAAAATATCGTTGCTGGTGTTGCTAGATCTTAGTGCTGCGTTTGACACTGATAGTTGGATGTGCCAGAACTTTTTTCAGTTAAGCAAGGAAAAATCTGAAGTTATTGCATTTGGAAACAAAGATGAAGTTTTCAAGGTGAAAGCATACCTTGAATCTAGGGGTCAAACAATTAAAAACCAAGTCAGGAATCTTGGTGTGATGCTGGAGACAGACCTTAGTTTCAGTAGTCATGTCAAAGCAGTAACTAAATCAGCATAACTATCATCTGAAAAACATCGCAAGAATTAGATGTTTTGCTTCCAGTCAAGACTTGGAGAAACTTCCCACATGGCAAAAACCTATATAAATATATTTGTTTCAATATAGGTTTTGATATAGGTTTTTAATATATGTGACATATATAAAATAAGCAGTTTTCTTATATTATATGTACATATATGTACATATATGCACACATATGTACCTATATAGGTATATGCATGCACATATATATGTACATTTATATACACATATATGTACACACACACACACACACACACACATACATATATATACATATATATGGAATCAAGGGCTATTTGACCAAGAAGGATAGTGATGGGGTGCTGCGCCAGATGACCTGAACCCAATCGAGATGGTTTAGGGGTGAGCTGGACCGCAGACAGAAGGCAAAAGGGCCAAAAGTTGCTAAGCCTCTCGCGGGGAACTCCTTTAAGACTGTTGGAAGACCATTTCAGGTGACTACCTCTTGAAGCTCATCAAGAGAATGCTAAGAGTGTGCAAAGCAGTAATCAAAGCAAATGGTGGCTTTTTTGAAGAACCTAGAATACGACACATTTTCAGTTGTTTCACACTTTTTTGTTATGTATGTGGCAAGTGTAATGTTGTTACACAAGATTATTGAAATTATTATTAACTAAAAGCACTAATACAAGAGGCTTTTATTTTGAAATTGGTATCAGGAATAATTGCACAGTGAAGTCATGTGATCACAAGCACAAAACTATTGTTATTTTTCTTTCTTTTTACATATATAATTTGTATTTCTTTTGTTATTAGTTTGATTTTCCTTATGGAATTGTTAATCTATATTAAATGTTTAGGAAGAACTGTTTACGTGAGTTACGTCGTGTGTTAGTGCTAGGGAAGAGCTGATGTAATTTCCTGTGCTCTCTCTCTTTCGCGGGATGTCGTTGCGATGAGACACACTGCTAGACCTGATATTCTTCTGTTACTACCTGATGGTGTCTGTTATACTTTGATACAGAAACGTCGCTGAAAGTAAACCATGTGACAACTGCATCATGGTGTGAAGTCTCTTTTATTATCAAAACACACAATGCAGAAGGAAACCCACTACACAGTGGTGCCGTGACCCACCGTTTGGTTTGCTGGTAGCTGACCGCCTGGAATGCTGAAAGTCTTTCCTGGGACTGTGCTGACGTCGTCGTGATCTGCGGGACTGGAGCTGATCATTAGTGACTGGTTTGGACTCTTGACTTTTTTTTTTTCTTCAAAAAGGGACCATTTTTTTCTGGAAAAGAATTAATGAGTTTTGATTTCAGATCAAATTTATTTGTGTTTATTAAGAAAATTGAGAGAATTTGTTATGACAGATGACAAGGAGGAGAGGTTCGCATTTGAACACCGCATGATGGCTGGTAGAGGAAGGGGTGCGCTCCTGACCACACCTGACCGTGGTTTTCAGCTTATGGGTCCTGTGTATGCAAGCACTGGGAGGGGTGGAAAGCTGAGATTGTCAGATGCTAGACTCAACGTAAGCTGCAGTCCAATAACAAAACCTGGAGAGGAGGGAAGAACATTAGAAAGTAAGAAGTAAACCTGCACAGTCGTGGACAGCTTCTGAGGTCCAAGAGAGATTGGATGAGATGCTTAGGGAGCAGAAAGTGACAAAGCGAATTGCGTGTCAACAAACAGTCAAGGTTCTGGAGCCAATTGATGATACAACTTCTCTGTCTCCTCATAGGTCAGAAACAGCCTCACCAGCAACCGATAATAGCACTTTAGACAAAGTCCTGACCATGTTGGAAAAGGCTCTTGTGTGCAATGCTCAATCCGTGCGTGGTGGTTGGCCCAATAATTTTAACAAACAGAGCCGTGAATGTAGAGTTTGTACCACCAAAGATCACAGTACTACTGCTCACTGTAAAATGTATAATCTCTGCTTTAAGTGTTTTTCTTCTGGGCATATGAGCTTTAATTGTGAGAAAATCATGCCCAGGGAAAATCCTGGCAGACAAGGAGTTGACGCACCTCAGGGAAACTAGAGAGCCTCCATTGGAGGGAGGGCAATGTGGGGCAAAATGAAAGTTCCTCCTTCGATGCTGATGTTGAATCGGTTTATTCATTTTATTGTGAGAGTGAAAGCAAAGATAAAACTCTGATTTTTCAAAATACTATTCAGTCAATGCAGAATGACAGTCTGTTTTATACTAGTGTTTTTGTACAGGACAAAGTTTGTCTTAAGGGGATGCTGGACAGTGGCTCTATGGCGACTACTTTGAGTGCCAACGTGGTACCTCAAATGAGAGAAGCTGGAGTCCTGGATCAGGAGTTATTTCCCCTATCAGACATTGTCCTGGTTTGGTACGGTGGGAAGCAGACTAGTCCTGAAGGTATTTGTGATCTGAAACTTGAGGTGTATGGATTTAGTTTTAGTGTTCCAGTCCTTATTGTGAGTGGACAGGTGGACCAGCTTATCATTGGTACCAATGTGCTGAAACCTCTGCTTAGAGAGATGAAATCAAACAAGGGATTCTGGAGAGTTGTAGATAAACCAGATCAATCTAATCATAGTGAAGACTGTCAGTTTCTGCGTATGCTTTCGAGCATCGAGAGGTGGAGAGGTAGTACTATCCCTGACAAGGATGGTACTTTAAAGTCCAAGTCTGCTGTGGTTTTGCAGCCAATGAGTGAGCACCTTGTCTGGGGTCGGCTGCCACCAGGGCTGAAACTCTCAGTGGGCAGCACAGTTATGATTGAACCAAGTACTTCTCGTTGCGTCCATCGTAATGTACTTATCGGTAGAGTAATCTCGCTTTTGTGGGGTGACGGTTGGCTCCCAGTGAAAATGACAAATCCGACGAACTCTGAAATTGTGTTGCGCAAGAATGCGAAGTTGGCTGATGTCTACCCATGCATTGCTTTAGAAGATTTTGATCATGTGCAAGAATGAAGAGTTTTCCAGAATGTAGCCATGAGTAGCGGCAGTTCTTGTGGTAGTTTATCAGCCAAGAGTTGTTGCGATGAGAGGTATATTTTATCAGCTCCTCAGAAAAGTGTTTGAATCTATTAAATTACTTACTATTGATTTTTTTTTTTTTTGCACAAAATCAGTTTGTTTGTTAACTTTTCTTTATTATGGGATTACTAGTCCAAGTTAGTAACATTGTAAAAAGTATGTTCAATCGAAGTGTGAATTCATGTAATGGTCGCCATTACACGTGCAGTATGCTGCTGAATTAATTATCTAATGATGCATACTTCGGTAAAACAGAGTTATTCAGCTATGAATTATACATTAGTGATAGCGTGAAGTTTGTCTGTTTAACTTTAATGATCCATGAGAGGTTTGAATGTATTTGCTGTTAAATAAGTGTACATTGTAACACTATGCAATGATTGACAGGCACTGCTAGACCTGATATTCTTCTGTTACTACCTGATGGTGTCTGTTATACTTTGATACAGGTATGTAAATGGATCATTATTGTATTGGTTTATTTTCCTGTATGTTTTTCTCTAGTATATTATTATTATTGTATTTGTGTTTATGAATGTTACTGTATGTTTTAATGTTCTCTCTTTTGCGGGATGTCGTTGTGATGAGAGGCACTGCTAGACCTGATATTCTTCTGTTACTACCTGATGGTGTCTGTTATACTTTGATATAGAAACATAGCTGAAAGTAAACCACGTGACAACTGCATCATGGTGTGAAGTCTCTTTTATTATCAAAACACACAACACAGAAGGAAACCCACAAGTATATAATTCCATATATAAGTCCACATGTGTTAATTCATAGTTTTGATGCCTTCAGTGTGAATCTACAATTTTCATAGTCAGAAAAATTAAGAAAACTCTTTGAATGAGAAGGTGTGTCCAAACTTTTGGTCTGTACTGTATATGCACCTAAATTTTGCCTATATGTGGCATATACGCATATATGCAGCATATATGCAGTATATATATATATATATATATATATATATATATATATATATTAGGGCCGGGACTCGATTAAAAAAATTAATCTAATTAATTAGAGGCTTTGTAATTAATTAATCGAAATTAATCGCATTTTAATCGCATATAAATATTTGACCTGAGAACAGTGAGAAGTAATTTTTTTTCACATGGATTTATAGTATAACATTGAATAATGACTGAATACATAAGCTTAAGCAACAAAATATTGTTTATTTTTGTTCAACCAAGTCTAGCAGACCAGTGCAATTTTTGCCATGAAGTGTACAGTGTAGCAATAGCATTTTTAGAAACAATTTAGAAATAGTACATTTCAGAAATTCTGGAAGCTTATAGGTGCTGGAACCTTCTGTAAAGTGTTTTTTTTTTTTTTTAAGTAAAACACAATACTGTCAATTACATTCAGAACATTGGAAACACTGACTATTAGAAATCTCTCTGTTGCTTTAGAGGCCATAACATACTAAGTCCAACTCTCAACAACCTTGGCCAAAACAATAAAGAGTTCAACATAAACTGTTGCACCAACAAAATAATACATAGTTCAACATAAAGTGTAAAGTCCACGCTAGCTGCTATATGTTTTGCGTTTAGGTGATACTTGAGGCTCGATGTGCTGCTGCGGTGATATGCGAACGCTAGTTGGTGCTCCAGTATAATCGGTCCCGCCGAAACTCATCCAGTGAGAAACGTTCCGCGGTGCAAAAATAAGTTATTAAAAATGCGGGAATTTTTTTTTCTGTGATTAATTAATCTTAGTTAACGCGTTATTTTTTTGTGTAATTAATTAATCTCAACTAACGTGTTAAAGTCCCGGCCCTAATATATGTATATATATATATATATATATATATATATTAGGGGTGTAACAGTTCACAAAATTCACGGTTCGGTTCGATACGATACACTGATGTCACGGTTTGGTTTCGGTACGTTTTAGATACAGCAAAATGTAAAAACATCTCAACTTTTCAGAATGCCGCAAGCGCACCGCGGGTCATGTGACAAGAACTAACCAATCAGCTTCATCTTTTCCTGTAACAACGTTGAATGCTCAGCCAAGATGAAGGAACAGCTGATCATAGTTGTATATGGATTGCAATTTTGAAATAAATTTAGTAGCAGAGCTAGCCTACTGCAAGCGATTTTTAGAGCTGCAAATCCATTTATCCTTCGCTGAAATTTCTACATGTTCATGGAAAGACCAAGTCATTGTTGCTTAGCAAAGGCAGATGCCTCAGGGGTGCTTCTGCCCTAGCGCTTTGGAAAGGAGGAGAAAGACGCACCTAGCGTTTTCCATGCGTTTTTAGGCGTGATATGTGAACGGCCCCTAAGGCGCTCGCTCACTCAGCACGCACTGAAGGATCATTGCAAAATGTCTAATGCATTTAACAGACCAGAAATAGAAGAACATCCAATAACCAACAGGTCTGTTTGGGTGCCCTTTGGATTCCCTGTAAGCTATAATGGTGATGATAGAATGAATGGTAAATAGTAAGGTCTCATATCCGCGGCTATAACATACATGTAATGTAAATGTAGCCTACCAATCGCTGCGGTGATGTCTTTTAGTTTTGCTATATATATATATATATATATATATATATATATATATATATATATATATATATATATATATATATATATATATATATATATGATGTCTGAATAATTTTTGGTTTGACTGTTAAAACTACAAAGTAGTCAAGAGCAGTGAGTGATTTTCTTTCTTTCATTTTCTTTGATTAACATTACAGCAGCCAGTAGCTAAATTAGGCACGGTCACTTTAAGAGATGATGAACGCATCCAATATGATACACATCCCATTTTTTTCCTCAACTGTTTACTTTCTCTTAAGAAATAACAGACAGTTTTTTCGAGCATAATTTCCAAGGTGGATATTTTGACATATTTCGTATGTATTTGTCGGCAATAGAGCAAAAATAAGCAAATTCGATGTTCAAGTGTTTTGATCAAAACACTTGAAAACGCTTTTTTTTAGCGTCTCGAGGCGCCTTTCTCTGCGTGAGCCCTGAACACCAGAACACCGCGAGTATTGAATTGACTCTTTCGCATCTTTTTGTTTGTTCAAACTGCGATTTGTATTTGGACTTTGAGGAGAACTTTGCAGAAGAGAGCTAGGTTCAGTGTCGCTGCCCTATATGAGGCTCTCTCTCTCTTGCGCGCGCACCTAACACGGCACGCGCTACTCTGTTCAGCTTTTCCGTGTCTTGTGTTTGGATGCTTTAATTTTTAAATCGACAAGCGGTACGGCTTAATAACACGTGAAAAAGATTAGCTTTCGTGACGACGCGCAGCAGTGGCCCGTCAACTGTCCTGAGCATCTTTTTAGGCTGGCCTCAGCCAGTCGGTTATATAAAATATCAAGGTGAAAGTCATCATAGCTTGGTTAGTATAGACCCAGCTCCCAACCCAACTTTGAGAATAGATTAACGGTGATATTTATTTTATCGCCCGATAAGAACATGGTTACTGTAGTTAAACCATGGTAACCACAAATTAACCATGGTTTTGCTATATTAACCATAGTTTAACCATGGTATTTGTAGTAAATCTGTGGTTTTACAAATGGCAGTCAATACGCCAAAAAACGTCTAAGGTTACGTATGTAACCCTGGTTCCTCGAAGGAACGAGACGCTGCGTCGAGAACGATTGGGGAACGCGTCCAGCGTGACGTCTCTGAATAATATGTATAATCAGTCCAAAGGAAGGGCGAGACGTCATAGGCGGGTGACGTCAGAGACCAGGAAGCATAAAAGCAGGAGAGGCACAGCCGGCCCCAGCCTCAAAGGATGAAGCAAGCGCCAGCCAGAGATGCCGGAAGTGTGGCACTGCGACGCAGCGTCTCGTTCCTTCGAGGAACCAGGGTTACATACGTAACCTTAGACGTTCCTCTTCAGGAACTCGAGCTGCGTCGAGAACGATTGGGGAACGAGAATGCCCACGCCGCCAGACTTACAAATCTCTGCCAGTGTGGGAAACTGCACAGCCAGGACGAGAGAACAGAGGGGCCTGGAGCGGCTCGTAAATCTAGTCCGTAAAATCTTACGAAGGTCAAGGGCGTGGACCACCCCGAAGCCTCGCAGATGTCACGCATAGAGACACCTGCTAGGAAGGCCTTGGAGGCCGTCACACTTCTAGTGGAGTGAGCCTTGACCCCCAGGAGAGGGGAGATCAGAGGACTCGAGGCTTAGGACAGCATCCTGATCACCGCTTAGCATAAGCTTCTTCTGGTCGGAGGCCTCAGCCTCAGCGCACCATGGAGGAAACATGTAACCAGAGGGTTTCTGCTCACTGATTGGCCACCGAGAGAGGCGTGGTAGGCCACCATGGCCGCCACGTAGACCTTCAAGGTGGAGTGGGTCAACCCTGCGGAGAGCCTGCAGGAACTCCAGCACTGTACCATCCGGGCAGTTAACTGGGTCGAGCTGGCGGTCTCCGCACCAAGAAGTGAAAAGCTTCCACTTCAAGGCATACAGTTTCCTCATTGAGGGAGCTCTGGATTGGAGAACGGTCATACAACCTCGGTTGCGAGACCGGAAGCTAAGAGTCGTGCCTCCTCAGAGACAACACCTACAGCCTCTAAGCTCCATGCGGGGGCGCACCCTCCGCCTGCGAGAGGAGATCTCTCCTGACGGGAACCTCCCATGGAGTGCCATCAAAAAGAGAAATCAGGCCCAGGAACCATACCCGGCCCGTCCAGAACGGGGCTACTAACAGCAGCCGGACTCCGTCCCGGCACACTCTCTCCAGAACTCCCGAGAGCAGAGCAATCGGGGGAAAATGTACAGATGAAGCCTCGGCCATGTCGTGTACCATGGCGTCCCGCCCCAGTGGAGCTGGATGAGTCAGAGGAAGCCAGAGGGGACAGTGCGATGTCTCTCGAGTCGCAAACAGATCCACCCGAGTCTGGCCAACATTTCCAACTCTGCTTCATCACCTCAGTGTGAAGCCGCCATTCCCCGTGCCTCGGCCCCTGCTCAACAGGATGTCTGCTCCCATATTAAGATGCCCAGGAATGTGAACTGCTCTGAGCAAGAGGAATTCGTCCTAGGCCCACACAAGGATCTGGTACGCTAGTTGTATAAACGGGGTGAGTGCAGACCTCCTTGGTGGTTGATGTAAGAGACCATCGCTGTGTGGTCGGTGCGCACCAACACATGGTGATCTCTTAGGTCTGGGAGAAATTAACGAAGTGCACGAAGCACGGCCAGCATCTCCAGGCTCTCCAGGCGACCACTCCACAGACCACGGGCAGGGTGGCCACTCATGACCACACCCCAGCGGGTGAGGGACGCATCCGTCGCTAGCATCACGCGGCGACAAGGAGCTCCCAGCACCAGGCCCTGGGACAAGAACCAAGGATTCCTCCACATTTCCAAGGCACGTAGGCAGCGCCGCGTGACCTTTAGCATGCAAAGTTGGTTTCCCCTCAGGGAGAACCCCTTGGTCTTGAGCCACCACTGTAGGGGTCTCATGTACAGCAGGCCAATAGTATTCACGTTGGACGCAGCTGCCATCAGACCCAGCAATCTCTGTGACTGCTTGACAGTGAGTGACCGGCCTTCTCACACTCTCGCGACTGCAGTGAGGATCGACTCGATCCGAGCAGGTGACATACATGCCTGCATCGTGGTCAAATCCCACACCATGCCAAGATAAGTGGTTCTCTGAACTGGAGAAAGCACACTTTCCTTGGCGTTAAGTCTTAACCCCAGCTCTTTCATGTGAGCGAGAACGACACCTCGGTGCCGAACCGTCATCTGCTCAAATTGAGCTGATATCAACCAATCGTCAATGTGGTTGAGTCTTGAAAGTGTGGGGTGAGAGTGCAAGGCCAGTGGAAGATCCTTATTGGTAGGCTTTTGCCCCCAAAAGCAAACCTCAGGAACTTCCGATGAAGAAGGATGGAGATAAGTGCATCTTTGATAGATCGTGACACACGAGTCCTCGGACTTGGCCTGTGCAGGCGTGCTAAACTTCAGTCCCCTGACTGAGAGGTTCAAAGCACAGATCTAGAAAAGGACACAACACCTCATCCTTCCTCGGAACAGTGAAGTACCGGCTGTAGGATCCGGACTCTGCAACCCAAGGAGGGACCACCTTGATGGTCTCCATCCTCAGAGAGAGTCTACTTCTGTTCCATTACCAGAGCCTGCTTGGGGCCCACCAGAACTGTATTCTGTGGCCTCTCACTACAGTGTGCAGGACCCACTGAGACACATTTGGCAGTAGTTTTCACAATGCAATATAGTCTACTAAGGGAATCAGCCTCTCAAGACTGATCTCTGGTTGCATCAGAGCAATTAGCTCGGTGCCCTGAAGCGGCGCACCGGCAGGAGACGGCCGAACTAGCTGCTCTGGAAACCTCCCAGGAGGTCGCGAGCCTCTTAGCACCGCTACGTTTCCGGGCGGTAACTGAGAGAAGCGCTCGCTGGAGACCGCTGCGCCCTGGAACACCGGCAGGGTTGGCAGATCGATCTCCCGAGGGCACTGAGGAGAGACGGGCACCGTGTAATGCGGTGTACACCGCTCTTCCCCAGAGGGGCCTGCCCTCCGAGGTCCTGAGCTACAGCATCAGGACTATCATAGCTGAAGTCTCCTAAAAACGACGGTCCTCAGACTCATATCGTCTGTCAGGAAGACTAGACCAGAGCCTGCTCGGGGCAGGACCACGTGAAGTACACTTGGCAGGGGCTCCCACACCGCCATGTGACCTCCTAAGGGAACCAGTCTCGCGAGACTGGCCTCTGGTGCGCCTAGAGCCACTAGCTCGGTGCCTTGAAGCCGTGGACCGGCAGGGGATGACCGTACTAGCTGCTCTAGAGACCTCCGTAGAGGTAGCGAGCCTCTCAGCACCGCTACGTTTCCGGGCGGTAACTGAGAGAAGCGCTCGCCGGAGATCGCTGCGCCCTGGAACAACGGCAGGGTTGGCAGAATGATCTCCTGAGGGCACTGAGGAGAGACGGGCACCGTGTAATGCGGTGTACACCACTCTTCCCCAGAGGGAGCTGGCCCTCAAAACGTCCTAGGCGCCAGGACGTTATGATGAAGGCTATCCAGCGAAAACAACAGTCCATAGAACTGCTTTCCACTAGAAGCCTTCGGCCTGGGAGCGCCACTTTGACTCTAGCGTCTGCGGAGTACAAAAGTGACACCCCCGGCACGTGGGGCTGGAACACTTTGGGACTGCTCCGCCCAGCAGCCCCTGACCGCCTCAACCTCCTCAGAGGAAGAGCGGTACACACGTGTTCTCACAAAAGAAATCACATCCCTAGAGCCCCTGTACATCTAATTTCACATAGTCAGATAAATATGTCATTTTATTCCTTAGAATTAAATGTAGTCAGCAACCAGACTAGTCAACGCGATCTGGTGTAGAAAAAATCACATAAAAATGAAACCATGTAATACACGCGTTGCCTCGGCAGCGCTCATGTCTTTTTTATATATATATATATATATATATATATATATATATATATATATATATATATATATATATATATATATATATTATTTTATGCTACTCAGTCACACAAATAACATAAATCTCCTCAGAGAAATATGGATGCTGCCTGCGAGCTGTCTCAGAGGGTGAAGAAACTGCAGCGCTGGTTTCCAAGCCTCGAGAATGAGCTCTAGATCGTGAACACGGGTGGAGATAGGACGAGCCGTCTCCAACCCGTTCGCCAGATCATGTGCGATTCCTGCTATCGCGGTCGCCGCCATGCCTCAGCAACAGCGAGACTGCGACCGCAAGATCGCATGCACGGACACACTCCTCAGAGCGTGCCCGGCGAGAGAGCATGCAGCAGCAGCAGCAGCGAGCTGTCTCAGAGAGGGAAAGAACCGCAGCGCTGGTTTCCAGGCCTCGAGCACGAGCTCTAGATCTAGTGAACACGGGCGGAGATAGGACGAACCGTCTCCAACCCGTTCGCCAGATCATGTGCGATTCCTGCTATTGCGGTCGCCGCCGTGCCTCAGCACCAGCGACCGCAGGATCGCATGCACGGACACACTCCTCAGAGCGTGCCCGGCGAGAGCGGAGCGCTTTACAGTGAGAAAAAGCACAGTCAGCCCCCCGAGAGCTGACTGCGCGAGCTCCACTCTTTATTAATGCTGCTTATGTTAATATTAGGCATAACATGCTTGTGTAACTGGTGCTTGTGTGACTGGTGCTTGTTTGACTGGCGAGCTCATCGACGCCTATCCACATCAATCTCCTCAGAGAAAGACAGGCAGCGCCGTCGCGCCCTCTCATCGGGGAGAAAGTACCGCAAACGCGGGCTTCCGACCACCGAGAGCGGGCGCCGGATCTGGTGGCTAAGAAAGAAGATAGGGACTTGCCCGTCTTACATTCCTTCCAGCAGATCCGAAAGCGAGTCCCGCGAGCACAACCACCGTTTTGCCTCGGCGAAAACGGGACTGACACCGCGAGAAACGCCAGTGAAAGCTCTCTCCTCAAAGAGAGCCTTCTGAGAGTGAAGCAAAGGCTCGAATCGCAGCCGTCAACTCCCTCGAGAGCTGACAAGCAGACAACACACGAGCTGCGTGTGTCCCTACCCTTTTTTTTTTTTTTTTTTTTTGGCAGGGAAAAACACACAGCCTGAGCGCTGCCTGCTCTCGCCCAAAACTTCTCTTGATTGAAGCTTTGACAATGGAGTTTATCAGTGGACAAACGACACTAAATAAGACTCACAAACAAATAGCGGCTGACACACACACAGAGCGCTTGCTGAAGACACAAGGCTGGGGCCGGCTGTGCCTCTCCTGCTTTTATGCTTCCTGGTCTCTGACGTCACCCGCCTATGACGTCTCGCCCTTCCTTTGGACTGATTATACATATTATTCAGAGACGTCACGCTGGACGCGTTCCCCAATCGTTCTCGACGCAGCTCGAGTTCCTGAAGAGGAAACATGGGTTACTACAGTTTTACTATAATAAATCCATGGTTATTTTTCGTAAGGGATACACTGGATATAGGTTTCATATATGCACATATATCCACATATAGGTTATTTCCATGTGGGTTGTTCATGCCTTTATCACCAGCAGACCATTGTAATGGGCTCCTCACCGGCCTTTCCAAAAAGAAAATTAGACAGCTACAGCTTATCCAGAACGCTGCTGCCAGGATTCTGACTAGATCCAGAAAATCTGAGCATATCACACCAGTCCTCAGGTCCTTACAATGGCTTCCAGTTACATTTAGGATTTATTTTAAAGTACTTTTACTCATCTATAAATCACTCAATGACCAAGGATCGAAATAGATTGCAGATATGTTCACTGAATATAAACCTAACAGAGCACTCAGATCATTAGGATCGAGTCAGTTAGAAATACCAAGGATTCACACAAAACAAGGGAAGTCCGCCTTTAGTTACTATGCCGCTCGCAGTTGGAATCAGCTTCCAGAAGAGCTCAGATGTGCTAAAACACTACTCAAATTTAAATCTAGACTCAAAACCCATCTGTTTAGCTGTGCATTCATTGAATGAGCACTGTGTGATGTCCGAACCAATTGCACTGTATTTTATGTAAAATTATTTTCTATTTTTAACGGTTTTAAATTCATTTTTAAAAAAGTTGATTTTTAAATAATTTCCAAAGTTTTTAAATTGCTTATTTTTATTTTACTTTATTTTACGTTAAGCACTTTGAATTACCATTGTGTACGAAATGTGCATTATAACTAAACTTGCCTTGCCACAAAGAAAAAAAAAATCATACCGTTTCAAGTTAAAACAAAAGTCAGTGAAGAGTCAAAAAAGTTAGTTACAAATAATTGATTTGTAGAATAATGTTGTACAGAAGATAGGAAATAATACAAATTCACTAATAATGACCAAATAAGGGTCCTTTACCACCCCCATTAATAATAAAATGTAGTTGTTGGGAATGCTCTAAAGATTCCAATAAAAAGATATTTGTCCTGAGGCTTGATATTAACGCCTGAACAGAAATGCTGTTGCCCAGACATTCTTCTACACTTTTAAAGGTCACCCAGCCAAGTGGAAGGCTGATTCTTAAGAAAAGGTCAGATATGCTGGCTGTCTGTTGAAAACCTAATGCAAGTCCTTGTAAACAATTGCATGTCTGGCCATCTGTTAAACCACATATCATCTTGTTTTATTTCTTACAGTACACACAGTGCATTGCTCCGTCTTGGTACCTTAACCCAGGGCTGTAGCTGGGGTTAGAGGGGCCCTGGTGCAGGTTGTACAGTGGGCCCTGTTTGAAATGGTTTAATATTTACTGTATGTTCGATATATTTCTTTCTTTGTGCTATTTACACAATGTTTCCTTTTAAGTTTGTAGGTGTCCTGAAACTAATTTAAAATAGCACTGCATAGTCTTCACTGTAAAATAAAATATACAGTCAAACCAAAATGTATTCAGACACCTTCAACATTTCTCACATTATCACAGTTTATTTGTTATAGTTTAGAAAATGGTAATAAAATATGGCAAGAACTCAGAGTTAAACTGTGTCAGAACAAATTTATCTTGATAATGTCAGATAACTTTGATAGAAAATATGTAATGGAATCAACCAAAACTTCAGACAACTGTCAGTATGACAATATTTACACAACTATCCATACTTTGTTGAACAATTATCAAGCAATGCTTTGTTTTGTTTAGTCTGTGGTGTGAAAAGGTTGAATTAGCAATTAAAGAAATAAACAATTAAGCAAAACATGGTCAGGTCCCTAATTTAATATATATATATATATATATATATATATATATATATATATATATATATATATATATATATATATATATATATATATATTATAAATTATAAATTTCACTGGTAATATACAGTATGGATATTTTTGGGGTGTAATGTTTCACAGTTCACTGTATTTTGCTATACTCACTTACATAAATGAACTAGTGTCCTGCACCCACCAGTAAAACAATATAATCAATTATATCTGATTTTTAGTTTAACTGTGGATAAATTCTTGTTAAAACTACAAAGTAATTCAGTCAAGACCAGTGAGTGATTTACTTTCATTTTCATACATTAAAGACACTGACAGCAGATTTAGTAAATTAGGCGCGGCCACTTTAAGAGACATTATAATGGTACACATCCGATTTCTTTCTCAACTCAAATGTTCATTAAACAAGTATCCAGCATTAATTAAGCAGATGTTTTAAAAGCCCACTTAAAAGGCCTGGTAAATACTAAACCTTTTTCATTGTTTTGATAAATTCAGGACAAAAATTTGTTCAGTTGCATTCACACTGTACATTTTCATGACCACATTATCACTCACATGGTGCACCTGATTCGTTATGTTCACATCAGGAGCCAATGAGCTTGCTGCTCAAAATTAAAATATTAGGTTAGTCATTACTGTAGCAGTTCCGGCATGCTTCAGTAACCCACCACCTTCCTTCAGCTCCACCTGTATAGACCTGCTACATTATGTTAAATACAGGTGCTTCTCAATGAATTAGAATGCCGTAAAAAAAGGTTATTTTGTTTCAGTAATTCAACTCAAATTGTGAAACATAATACATTTCAATGCACTCAGACTGAAGTAATTTAAGTCTTTGGTTCTTTAAATTGTGATGATTTGACTCACATTTAACAAAACTCCACCAATTCACTATCTCAACAAATTAGAATATGGTGACACGCCAATGAACCAATCAATTCAAAACACCTGCAAAGGTTTCCTGAGCCTTCAAAATGGTCTCTCAGTTTGGTTCACTAGGGGAAGACTGCTGATCTGACAGTTTTCCAGAAGACAAACATTGACACCCTTCACAAGGAGCCACTAATTTTCATTGCCAAAGAAGCTGTCTGTTCTCAGAGTGCTGTTTCCAAGCATGTTAACAGAAAATTGAGTTCAAGGAAAAGCTGTGAAAAAAAAAAAAAAAACAATTGTGAAGAATTTGAGTGAAATTCACAAGGAATGGACTGAGGCTGGGGTCAAGGCATCAAAAGTCACCACACACAGACGTGTCAAGGAATTTGGATACAGTTGTCGTATTCCTCTTGTTAAGCCACTCCTGAGGCGTCTTACCTGGGGTGAGGAGAAGAAGAACTGAACTGTTGCCCAGTGGTCCAAAGTCCTCTTTTCAAATGAGAGCAATTTTTTATTTCATTTGGAAAACCAAGGTCCTAGAGTCTGGAGGAAGGTTGGATAAGCTCATAGTCCAAGTTGCTTGAAGTCCAGTGTTAAGTGTCCACAGTCTGTGGTGATTTGGGGTGCAATAACATCTGCTGGTGTTGGTCCATTGTGCTTTTTTGGAAACCAAAGTCACTGCACCAGTTTACCAAGAAATTTTGGAGCACTTCATGCTTCGTTCTCCTGACCAGCTTTTTGTAAATGCTGATTTCATTTTCCAGCAGGATTTGGCATCTGCCCCAACCTGCCAAAAGCACCAAAAGTTGGTTAAATGACCATGGTGTTGGTGTGCTTGACTGGCCAGCAAACTCACCAGACCTGAACCCCATGAAGAATCTAAGGGGTTTTGTCAAGAGGAAAATGAGAAACGAGGCCAGACAATGCAGATGAGCTGAAGGCCACTGTTAAAGAAATCACCTCCATGCCATGCCGAATTGAGGCAGTAATTAAAGCAAAAGGAGCACCTACCAAATATTGAGTACATGAACATACTTTCCAGAAGGCCAACAATTCACAAAATTTTTTTGTTGTTTTTATCATCACAATAAAAAGAACCAAAGACTTGAACTACTTCAGTCTTTGTGCACTGAATATATTTAATTCACAAGTTTCACAATTTGAGTTGAATTACTGAAATAAATGAATTTTTTCACAACATTCTAGTTAATTGAGAAGAACCTGTATATGGGTTTTATGTGACGTTATATGTGCAGCAGCAGTATTTCTTACGTCTCTGTAAGTCTTGGTATTGCTTTGTCACCGCAGCAGCAGAGCAACAGATCTATTCCGTGTTTCATCTAAAACCAAACATTTACATTTAATCATTTAGCAGATGCTTTTATCCAAAGCGACTTACAAATGAGAACAATAGAAGCAATCATACCAACAAGAGAACAACAACAGTATACAAGTGCCATGACAAGTCTCAGTCTAGCACAGAACCCATAGCCATTCTCAGCCTGAACCAGATCATATTTCGCAGCTCTGCAGTGAGGAAATTGAGAGCAGGCCACCTCCAGAATCTCTTCTTCTTCTTTTTCTCTTCTCTCCCTAACTCCTGGAAGTGGTGTTAGTGAGGAAGGCAGAGGTGTTCATCCTCTTTTTCTGTGTGTTACCTAATGCTCCAGGATATTCAAGTGGACAGTTTTTTATGCACAATCATTTGAATGAGGTGTTACCAAGGTCTCTGACTACTGCAAACATTATGATAGACCTATAGAAGAAAAAAAAAAATAGTTAAAAAAAAAGAAAAAAGGAAAGGAAAATAATTGGGGGAAAACTATATTTGAAGGTACTTTATGATATGTTGTTATACGGCAATAGCATGCAATAGTTGAGCTAACTTACAATAAGTGTAAGTTTATTTATAGTTAATATTTAATTTAGAAATATTGTTTGCGCTGATTCAGTTGGTGTTTTAACACAGTACTTATATTTGACACCTTATATTTACTTTCCAACATCTTGTGCTTTTATTCATTCCATTCTTTTTTGCTGAATAATGATTTATATTTTTTTGTATTTCATTACATTTTTCATGACTATTATTTAAATTCCAAATTCATACAGTTAAAACAAATATAATACTGTATATCATGTATCATAAAACATTGCATTTCAAGAAATTTTAGCATTAGAGGACGACTATGAACATGACATGGACTGGTCCTTGTTTTTTACTGACGTTTTTGCAAGAGATGGCGGTCTGTCAGAAATCTTGCACAGAAGAAAAAAAAAAAAAAAAAACGCATGGCATGTGACTTATATAAAGCACATCATTGGCTAAACTAAGGTCTCCTCTGTCCAAAGAAAAAAAAAAGTTCCCTTAGAGTGGCAAGGAATTGAAACCAAAATGTATGTTGCCATATGGCCACACCATGCGGTATAGGGTTAAAAATACCTTACACCACAGATAGTAAAAAAGAAAACTGCAGTGATTTATCCATGATGTTACCAGGCCATGAATGAACAAAAAATAAATAAATAAATTGTAAGAGTAATATGAGAGCTGAAAGAAAGCAAACTAATGAGTAAGACACACAGGAGAGTGACGGACAGAGATTAAGGGTGTATTCACACTTGTCTTGTTTGTTTCGATTGAATCAAGTTCGCTTCTCCCCTTGTTGTGGACCTTTTGGGGAGGTGGGACTACAGCAATCACACTCAGGTGTGGACCAAACAACCGCAATGAGACCCAGCTGAAAAAGTGGTCTCAGTCCAGTTCCAAATGAACTCTGGTATGGTTGAATGGATGAACCAATGAATGGCTCTCAGATCACACACACGAGTCAATAAAATAAATAATACAGAGCATTTATTAGACACTACAGAGAAAATGAAGAACACTGCATGCAGAACATTACAGAAAAGTATGTTTTATTGAGTAGACAATTTTGCAGTTCTGTAAAAAGTATAGTAATTGCAACGGAGTAAAGTGCAAATATTGTATGCCTAATGTATGTACTACAATAATAGTATTGTGCTGAATATTAAATAATACTGAATGTTTACATATATTCAGCACTTGGATACAGCAAAAATAATGCAGTCCAACTTCAAAGGACAAAAAAGGTCAAATTAAAGCTGCAAGCAGCAATAAGAGGGCCCTTGCCCCCGGGCTCACCGCCACCCAGTGGCCATAGGTAAACAGCAAACATTGGGCAGTATGCTTATAAAATTGTAAACATTTGTGCCAAATTTTCTCCTGCCAACAGGTGGTGCTATGAATAAAACTGAATATTGGCATGTAGATGTGTTCAAGTCAGGACTCTTACCAAACATGTGTAGTTTGTGGCAGATCGGACAATGCATGTTTAAGTTAGTGTAAAACAAGTAATTTCCTATTGCCAGCAGGTGGCGCTATGACTATGAATCAATATTGGCCTTAAGATGAGTTCAGGCCAGGACTATTATCAAACCTGTGAAGTTTGGGGCAGATGGGACATTGCATGTTTAAGTTTGTTTAAAACAAGTCATCTTCTGTTGCCAGAGCCAGGACTCTCATAAAACATGTTACGTTTGAGGTAGATTGGGCATTGTATGCTTTAGTTACAACAACTTCCTGTTTCATAGTATCAATAGCATGCTTTAGCACTTAGTTAATGTTGCTGGATTGTTTGAGAATATTTCTAGCATGTTTAGCACACAATGGCATATTTTTTTGTGTTGCTAATAGTGCATGACAGTGTAAAACATGTTACTTCCTGTTGCCAGTAGGTGGCGCTATAACTATAACCAAATATGAAGATATCTTTAGGCCAGAACTCTAATCAAACTTGTGAAGTTTGAAGCAGATTGGAAATTGTATGCACAAGTTACAGTTATGTTCTGTTTCACTGCATTAATAGCATGCAAGTGTTGCTAGCATGTGTAAGCATGCTTCTGGAATGTTGCCACCCTATTTAAAACTGTTAATGCTTTTTAATATGTTGCTAGGGGTCCATAACAGTGTTAAACATGTTACTTCTTGATGTCAGCAGGTGGCACTACTATTAATAGAATACGGGCATGTAGATGTGTTCAGATCGCTGGTTTGCCAAAACCGCCATAAAACACTAGTAGAAGAAGAAGAAGAAGTTGTGTTCAGAAAAGGACTGAACCGGGAAGATTGGTAATACTGTAATACTGCAGTTTTTGTTACATGTAGAAAAATTCTGTTTTTTAGACACTGCATTATTGCCGTTTTACTGCAATACACCTGAAGTACTATTGAAATACAACCAGTGTTGTGCATTTGGCTATCATTTGAGAGCAGTTGCACCAGTGACACAAAGTTCTACAGATGGTGGCGCCAGGAGCAGATTTGGTAGTGCTGTGGGTGGTGTGTGGGGTATTCAGAATAAAGATCATTAAAAAAAAAAAAATAATAGTATTGTTTTGCATTAATAAGTTCAGTTACTAAAAATATTTCATGTTAATTTCTTGTTTATTTTTCTTTTGTTTATTGTTTATACAGATCTCATAGTAAAACACTAAACTTGAGTGAAATTGTATTACAAATTTTACTTTTACTTCTACTTTTTATAGCACCTCATTTTATAATGTACCATTATTCTTCTAGCATACGGAACTGACCAATTTCAATGATTATGTGTGATTAAAGAAAAGTTTGTGACTTTTATTACACTTTTAAAAAGTGTCAAATTCTAACAAAATCATTTTTTAATGGTTTTATAGTGATTTTACAATTTCAAAATATAGACAGTCCCTCCAGAAAAATGCGATTATGCGATCGCCTGATTTAATGCATAATCAGCCAAAGGCCGCATATTTATTTTGCCGCTCTTTTGCCGCATAAATTGCCAATTTCAGAAAGCAAAATATGCGGGGCTAGCATGATTTCATAATTCCTGTATTTTCGTTGCAAAAAACTCATATATATTTATTAGAAAAAAGTTGAAAAATGTTGCGTTTACTTCACACAAGTAAAGCGCCATTTTCCCCCTATTGCCATTGGAACCTTATGAAGTGACGTAAAAACATGATGAGAACATCATCCGCAAACTCCGAGGTGAAAGCGTGCAAATCATTCTTATTTGCCAACTAAAATAAGCGCAAAAAACGCGCAAAGCAGTTTCCCGATTTGTTACATGACAGTCGAGCCAAATTATATTGCGAGAACTTGCGAACTTATTGACTTATTAGTCATTCATTTCTACTTTTCCTCTATACAGTCCCTCCAGAAAATTGCGGAATTTCATTGTGATTGTTGCGGACAAAAATCCTTGATTTTGCGGCACGTTTTCTTAAAAAATGCGGGATATTTTTGCAATTTTATGCGATGAAATTGCGTGAACTTGCAAAAACTGTGGTTTGATGAAAGAGAAAAAGTGGTGATTCCCCCAACATCCCCTTCTCACTAGGCTACTAACACTGTTGTAGTTTCATTCAGAAGTTGATGCAACTTTACAGTTGTAAGATTGCACTTTTTTGTTACAGAACAGTACCAAAAACTTGTTGTAACAGTTGTAATTATATTAGTAGTATGTAAAATAATTTACGTTGCAGTAAGAGATTGCATATTAAATATTCTGTGATTTAGTATGCTCGCTTATCATAGGAAGTAATAAGAAATTACTCTTTACATTAAGGTAGTAGCCTAGTGAGAAAAAGCTGTTGGGGGAATCACCTTTTTTTCTCTTTTTCATCAAACCGCAGTTTTTGCAAGTTCACGCAATTTCATTGCATAAAATTGCAAAAATATCCTGCATATTCCATCACAAAACGTGCCGCAAAATCAAGGATTTTTGCCCGTAACAATAACAAAAATAAATCCGCGTTTTTCTGGAGGGACTGTATGGAAAAAAGGGACCCACTTTATATTAAGTGGCCTTAACTACTATGTAGTTAAATTTTAATTATTAATTTGGTTCAATGCACTTATTGTGTACATACATGTTTTTACATTGTACTTATATTTGAAAAATTACATCTGTAATTAATTTCTGTAATTACATGTATACTTACACGTTGACCCATCCCTTACACCTTAACACACCCTTAAACTTACCCATACCACCAAATCTGTCCCTAGCCTTACCTGTGTCCCACCTCAATAGCAGCAAAAAAAAGTTGCAATACAATATGAACACAATAAGTGCATTGTATTTATTTTTTGATGTAAGTACATAGTAGTTAAGGCCACTTAATATAAAGTGGGACCAGAAAAAGTATAAATGAATGACTTAGGGGCTGTTCACATATCGTGCCTAAAAACGCGAGGCAAACGCTAGGCGCGCCACTTTCTCCTTCCTTCCAAAGTGCTCGGGCAGTTGCGCCCCTGAGGCGTCTGTCTGTTGCTAAGCAACTATGACCCGCTCTCTCCATGAAGACGTGGAAATTTCAGCAAAGGATAAATCGATTTGCAGCACTAAAAATCTCTTGCAGTAGCTCTGCTACTAAATTTATTTAAAAATGGCGATCCATATATAACTATGGTCAGCTGTTCCTTCATCTTGGCTGAGCTTTCAACGCTGTTACGGGAAAGGATGAAGCTGATTGGTTGGTTCTTGTCACATGACCTCGCTAGCGGCATTCTGAAAAGTTGAGATGTTTTTAACTCGATGCGGTGCGAGTTAAACGATGCCCAATTGGCACTAAGGGGCCTAAAGTGTTCCAAGAAAACATTCCCTCCACCATTACACCACCACCACCAGCCTGCACAGTGGTAACAAGGCATGATGGATCCATGTTCTCATTCTGTTTACGACAAATTCTGACTACCATCTGAATGTCTCAACAGAAATCGAGACTCATCAGACCAGGCAAAATTTTTCCAGTCTTCAACTATCCACTTTTTGTGAGCTTGTGCAAATTGTAGCCTCTTTTACCTATTTGTAGTGGAGATGAGTGGTACCCGGTGGGTTCTTCTGCTGTTGTAGCCCATCCACCTCAAGGTTGTGCGTGTTGTGACTTCACAAATGCTTTGCTGCATACCTCGGCTGTAACGAGTGGTTATTTCAGTCAAAGTTGCTCTTGTATCAGCTTGACCCATTCTCCTCTGACCCCTAGCATCAAAAAGGCATTTCCACCCACAGGACTGCCACATACTGGATGTTTTTTTTTTTCCTTATTCTTTGTAAACCCTAGAAATGGTTGTGAGTGAAAATCCCAGTAACTGAGCAGATTGTGAAATACTCAGACCGGCCCGTCTGGCACCAACATCCATGCCACGCTCAAAATTGCTTAAATCACCTTTCTTTCCCATTCTGACATTCAGTTTGGAGTTCAGGAGATTGTCTTGACCAGGACCATACCCTTAAATGCATTTAAGCAACTGCCATGTGATTGGTTGATTGAACACTAGTGACACAACCAATTGTTTTTGGTTGCAAATGGGACTGTTTTAGTCGCAGTCTGGAGCCCTGCTTTATGGAAACAAAAAAGTGCAAAAGTTGAAAAGAACAGTGCAACTGTGATGTGTATCGCTGATACATCAACGCTGGTGTGTGCAGATCACGAGCTGATTGCCCTCACCTGTCGCTTGTTCCCATTTTCCCTTATATTCCCTGCTGTGTCTGTCCTTTGCTGTCAATAGATTTCGTGTTGACTCTGTGACAGTACTGTGTGACTGTTTCCTTACCTGTTTTCCACTGTGTTGCTCTGGACGTCTAGATGAGGAGTCTTTCGTTGGCCGCGTGCCCGAGATCCTCTGTCTCGTTTTTCCACATCCCGTTGGGCATTGCACCAGTGGTGGTCTCCACAGCCTGTGTCCGCAGGTGACTGTACAGAGTTGTTACACTTGGTACATTGGATTATTTTTGGATTCACGGTTGTACCAAATAAACTGTTTCACTTATCCTCTGCGTTTGAGTCCTCTCTCTTCATGCCCCGACAACATTAAGAAGGTCATTCTTCGATTGGGGTGGCAAATGAGAGGCAGAATTTGTAAAAATGTTTTTTATTTTATTATATATATATATATATATATATATATATATATATATATATATATATATATATATATATATAAAATGTATCGCTATCCATTTAAAATTAGTTTAATATGCTATATCCATTAAAATAGTTAATCTATGATTCAAATATTTAGATTTTTAAAGGTCCCCTTCTTCGTGTCCCCATGTTTTAAACTTTAGTTAGTATGTAATGTTGTTGTTAGAGTATAAATAATATATGTAAAATTCTAAAGCTCAAAGTTCAATGCCAAGCGAGATATTTTATTTGACAGAATTCGCCTACAAAAAATGACCCGTTTGGACTACAACCGTCTAGTTCCTGCAGTAATGACGTCATTAAAACAGTTTTTTGACTAACCTCCGGCCACATGAATTCACAAAAAGGGGGGGGGGGGGGGCGTGGTCTTGTTGCATGGAGATTAATGGTTACAATTCATGTTTAACTCGGTTCCCGAAAATTATAATCCACATGTAAAACTATGTGCAGCACATTTTGCTGAGGACAGCTTGCTGAGGACAACTTCCTCAGTCTCAATAAGTTTAATGCCAGATTCACAAAAAGATTATTCTTGAAAGATGGAGCAGTTCCCTCTTTGTCTGGAGAAGGCGTTGTTTATGGACCACAACCGGTAAGTGTATTTTATTATTTAAGTTGGTGCCTTTAACAGTTTCTGTAACTTACTACACAAAGGGCAACGCTGTTTAGCTTTGTTAACTAGATGTTAGGGCTGTGCAAAAAAACAAATGCGATTTTCATGCGCATCTCGTTAGTAAAAACGCTCCTTTGATTATACATACGATTCCAGCAGATGCTCCAGCAGATGCCCCTGCCCACTTGCTTCTCAAAACCTGTCCAATCGATAGGTGAAATGTGTGAAAAACACTGTGGTTTTTTTACACGCGAAACATGAACATATGTTATATTGTACACTGTAAACACAATCAAAGCTTCAAAAAAGCGCAAAAAACGGGATTTTGGCAGTCAATCCTTTTTCAAACACTCCAATAAAAAAAAAAAAATAGCCAGTAAAGTTATTAATTATTATTATTTTTTTCATTTATTTATACTGTGTATAAAGGACACAATACATCACGTTTAACAAATTTCAATGACTAATTTTTGCTGAGTCCATGTTGACCATGCCCCCCGGACACTATAAGAGGCCCGGCATTTATTTGACTACCGTTTTTTTGAGGAATTACGGTATATTATGAAATATCTGATATTCTGATTCTGAAATATGTGCAAGTAAATATATTTGGTAGCTTAAACACTTTACTTGGACCGTGTTAGTTGATCTATACTGGGTGACGGGTGCTGCCATGTTGGTTCGCGCTGAATCCAAGCTGTGGGATTTACAACAAAAAACATGTTGAAGTAGGTCTCCGGTAAACTCGGAGAGAGGGCAGAGTAAACTTAAATTACCTACACAATCTGTATATGATATCAATAAAAACATAAAGTCAGATTATATTTGCAAGGATCATTATTGCCATTTCCATAGACATTGACGTGTATTTTACAAACTGTAAATTTATGGTTTTGCTAGTACTTATGGCAAGGCAAGGCAAGTTTATTTATATAGCACATTTTGTACACAATGGTAATTCAAAGTGCTTTACATAAAAGAAAGAAAAATAATAACAAAAATAAAACAAGCAATTTTAAAACTTTTTAAAATGATTAAAAAAAAATACTTAAAATTAATATAAAAACAGTTAGAAAATGACTTTACATAAAAAAAATAATAAAGTAAAATTAAAAAAAAACAGTGAAAATATAGTGCAATCAGTTCGGACATTGCACAGTGCTCATTCAGTAAATGCACAGCTAAACAGATGGGTTTTGAGTCTAGATTTAAATGTGACTAGTGTTTTAGCACATCTGATCTTTTCTGGAAGCTGATTCCAACTGCGGCAGCATAGTAACTAAAGGCGGACTCCCCTTGTTTTGTGTGAACCCTTGGTACTTCTAACTGACTTGATCCTAGTGATCTGAGTGCTCTGTTAGGTTTATATTCAGTGAACATATCTGCAATATATTTCGGTCCTAGGTCATTTAGTGACTTAAATATGAGGAAAAGTACTTTAAAATCAATCCTAAATGTAACTGGAAGCCAGTGTAAGGACCTGAGGACTGGTGTGATATGCTCAGATTTTCTGGTTCTAGTCAGAATCCTGGCAGCAGCATTCTGGATGAGCTGCAGCTGTCTAATGGTCTTTTTGGGAGGCCAGTGAGGAGCCCATTACAATAGTCCACCCTGCTGGTGATAAAGGCATGAACAATTTTCTCCAAGTCTTGACTGGAAACCAAACATCTAATTCTTGCAATGTTTTTTTAAATTATATTATGCTGATTTAGTTAATGCTTTGACATGACTACTGAAACTAAGGTCTGTCTCCAGAATCACACCAAGATTCCTGACTTGATTTTAAGTTGTTTGACCCCTAGAGTCAAGGTATGCATTCACCTTGAAAACTTCATCTTTGTTTCCAAATGCAATGACTTCAGTTTTTTCCTTATTTAACTGAAGATAGTTCTGGCACATCCAACTATTAATTTCATCAATGCATTGGCAGAGGGAGTCAATGGGGCTGTAGTCATTTGGAGATAAGGCTAGGCAAATCTGGGTATCATCAGCATAGCTGTGATAGGCAATTTGGTTCTTTCTCATTATTTGACTTAGTGGAAGCATATACAGGCTAAACAAGAGCGGTGCAAGAATTGAGCCTTGTGGGACTCCACATGTCATGGACATCCACTTAGACTTATGCTCTCCTATACTCACATAATAGCCTCTCCCTTCTAAGTATGACCTGAACCATTTGAGTACCATCCCAGAAAGCCCGACCCAGTTTTCCAGTATCTCTAGTAGTATGTTATGATTGACAGTGTCAAACGCAGCACTGAGATCTAGCAATACAAGCACCGATATTTTGCCAGAGTCACAATTTAAGTGAATATCATTTATTATCTTAATGAGTGCTGTCTCTGTGCTGTGATGCGGTCGGAAACCAGATTGAAAATTGTCCAGGTATCCATTTGAGTTTAAGTATTTGTTCAGTATTTGATCATTTTGCCTATAAAAGGAAGATTAGATATTGGTCTAAAATTGCTTAAAATGGTGTTATCAGGATTGCTCTTTTTCAGGAGGGGCTTAACAACTGATGTGAGGCATTCACCACTTCTAAGAGATCTGCTTCCAAGCAGTTAAGCACACTTTTGAAAAAATGTGGAGAAGTGGGAAGTGTGTCAAGACAGCAGGTTGACGATTTTAGGTGCTGCACTGTCTTCTAGAATTTTGCTATCAATTGCTTCAAAAATAGACATAGTATCTTTTTGATATTGTGGCCTAATCTGACCTAATCTGGCTCAGCACCAGTCAATGCGCGAAAGCGGATTTAAATCCAGCAGTTGATGACGTGACGCACTGTAACCCAGCCAACATGTCCATGTAGGCCCCACATGGGATTTATCTGGGCTATGTGGGTGTCAACTGGGCATGGGCTCAGAGTGGGCAGTTTGATGGGCTGAATGTGGACCCCAGCTTGGATACAGTTATGGGCCCCAGTTAGGCTGCCCATTAAAGTTTATTTGTGGGTCCCAGATGGGCCATATTTTGGCTATATTAAGATATATTTATAGTTATATAAATATTTTTTTTTTGTTTGTTTTTTTTTCTTCAGATTATTTATTTCTATGCTGTTATGGGTAGTTACATAACCCTAACAATTACATTGATTTAACTGTATGTATTTCATGTTTTATATCATTTAGGGTTATATCATAATGCAACAATACAAGATTATTTATTTTATGAATAATCCTATTTTATTTTATTTATAAGTATCTCAAAGGGTTTTTCTTATTATAATCTAAAAGCACTTGTGTTATGCGGTCATGCGATGATTGGCGTGGCTGTCTTCCCGCCCCTTCTCATTCAAAAAAAAAAAAAAAAAAGGTTGCTACTCTCCACTTCAACACGGTCTGCTGCGCCTGCTTGTCAATGGATAAACTCTCTAAACTATCAAGGTAAGGTAATTTTATTTCATTTTTAATTAGCCGAATTACTACTGCTGTTATATAATTGGATGTACAAATTTTTTACAAATATTTGAAAATACAATAATGGCAGAGTCACTAATGAAATTTAACGAAGCCAGTCGGGATTGAACTGTTGTAGCTGAAAGGTTAACGTTAACGTTGTATAAACAATTAAAATGTTGGCAGTTTTACTGGCTCACTTTTCCAGTAAACTAGTATTTTCCTCCCACAGTGACACCATCAGATCAATAGGGAGACTCGTAAAGACCTAAAAGTCGTATGAGTACGTTGAATAGGTACAGGTAGGTGAACTTTAAAACACTTGAAGTCGTCTTGTTTGTTTTATCAATTAAGCCATATTAACTAGCATTTCCCTCCTGCAGTGGTGCTGACTGACCGACTGGACCATCGTGAGGCAGACAGGAAGAGTTGTCACCATAAAGAAGACCATTGTATATGTTTTGAGATGATATGTGTTCTCTGATTATTGTTGTATAGTCTTACTAATTAAGTACATTAACTCTTCAAACTTTTAATTTTATATTTACACCATTTATTTTCCACTGGCAAAATGTGTTATCTATGATTTTACTTGTAGGCTATATGTATGTTCATTGATGAAATATGGTTTATATTCTGGTAATTCTGTGTTGTTAAAGTTCAGCTCTGACAAATAAAATATAAATCATGAATAAAGCTGTTGGTGTGAAGCAATAACTTTTGTTACTGAATATATAACAAAAAATAAAATAATAGTACTTTTAAAATGACATTTCTAAACTGAATAGTGTCACTTTAAACTTGTTCATATTACCTTTAGTAGTATAACTTTGGCAAAAATATGAAGTACTGGCACAACTTAATTATAACCACGCATGCTTTGTAATGCTTTTGTAAATGTTTTAGTAGTATTTTAAAATAATTGCCTTTTCTGTTTCTCTTTCTTTACTGTTTTTTTCTTTTTTTAGGCATGAAGCTGAGAAGTCTGCACAGTATAATACCATTTCATCCTGTTCTCTTCAAGTAATTTTAATAAAATCACAGCGTGTAATATTTCTGAGGCTGCATAATTAACTACAATTATTACACAGTGATAATCCAGTCCTATAGACACTAGCCCTTTTATATAAATGCTGAAGATGCAGCAGAGAAATACAACTTAAATTAATATTCTTAACTTTACAAGTGCTCAGTGTTTGCTATTATTTCAACTTAATAATATATATCACATGCTTTTCCCCTCTGAGAACTCAATCTTTGTCTACACAGTGCAAAATTAAATTACGTAATAAACCAGGGCTGACATAATCATCTTATGACTAATATGGTCTGTTGTTCGGGTAATAAAATAATACTTTCAATAGCTTACAATAGTACCATTTATTACATGGCTTGGTTAAATTATTATGTAGAAAGTGGTCTGTAATTTCTTGATAACAGCTGCTGCTAAGTATAACACACAATTGCCATGAAAAACAGAGCGTTGCCATGGACACACAGGATTCTAACTGCAGAAACGGAGCATACATTCTTTAGCGGAAGCAATACAATAGTTTTTAAATCAATAAACTCCTTTTTAAATCAATATTTTACGTCAAATTATTTAATTGGAAGGTAGCCATGTAATAAGTGGGATCATGTAGAGCGAGGCAGTTGTTATAGTGAATACAACCCCGACAGGGTGATTAGGACCACGACACAAAGCATAAAGCACATATCATCTACACTTACCAATGGCAAGATGCAGCCTATGGCAAAAACACTGAAGCCTGAGCAATGGTTGAGTTCTGTTGCTTTCACAATGTTTGCTCCATTGTCGGTGGTGATGCAAACCAGCTGCTCTTCCCGCAAATGCCAGCTGGCCAAAGCATCACTTAGTCCACACGAAATGTTTTCTGCGGTTTGTTGTCCGGGAAAGTAGGCTGTCTGTAGACATCCCGTTTTCAGTTCAAAGTCTTGATTCAGTAAGTGCACAGTGAGGCTGATTTAGGGCTCTGTCATTCGACTGGACCAAAGATCTGTGGTACAAGTGTAGTGTTCAACTTGACTCAGTTCTGGTTCCATGGTCTCTTTTTGGAATGGTTACTTGCGAAAAATTTGTCTGTGATGGACCAATTTGGTTATCAGGCTCACAAAACCGTCTTTAGTCATTATGCCTATATGTTTATAGGCATCATTTCCTTCGTCAAATAACAAGTTATGGCCGCTGTGATTTCTCTGTGGCATTTGGATGTTGTGCCCCACTTGCAAAACTCTGAGAAATTGACTGTTGTTGTAGTGATGGCAATTTGTAGTGATTTGGTTTTGTTGTTTGGCTAGTTTTTAATTGTTGGTGTTTCTCTTTATGATTGTATTGCAGGTGGTGATGGAGGTTGGCCGTGTTTCCTCTTGAAGTTTCCACTACTGTTAGGCATGTTTTACACAGTACCTGTGTTTGTAATGCATCATTTCTCCTAAATGCAAAATAATTCCATGTAGTTGAAGTGCTGTTCTTTTTCACCACAAGGTCTTCATCAGCCACCACATTTTCCTCATTCTTCTCTCCTTCATCTGCCATCGCATTTGCTAACTGCACAGTGTCACAACTAAATTGACGCCTCACAAATCAATCTGAGCATAGCTGACACTTTCTGGGGCTTCACCTGTTTGGCCAAATAGCATGATAGTGCCAGCCATGTCTTCAGGGCTAAAAATGATAGGTCAAACATTTATTACATGCACTTGCCGCATGTAATAAACTTTTTTACCCTTATTCATATTTCATATCGCGATGATGATGAAATCTTGATGTATCGTTCAGCCCTACTTTCAGCTTTGATGATGCCTTTCCAGATTTGTAAGCTGACCATGCCACACGCACTCATGCAACCCCATACCATCAGAGATGCAGGCTTCTGAACTGAGCGCTGATAAAACTTGGGTTGTCCTTGTTCTCTTTAGTCCAGATGACATGGCATCCCAATATTCCAAAAATAACTTCAAATTTTGATTCCTCTGACCACAGAACAGTTTTCCACTTTGCCACAGTCAATTTTAAATGAGCCTTGGCCCAGAGAAAACGCCTGCGCTTCTGGATCATGTTTAGATATGGCTTATTTTTTGACCTATAGAGTTGTAGCTGGCAATGGTATGGTGCATTGTGTTCACTGACAATGTTTTCTGGAAGTATTCCTTAGCCCATGTTCTAATTTCCATGCAGTGCCTTCTAAGGGCCCGAAGATCATGGGCATCCAGTATGGTTTTCCGGCCTTGACCCTTACGCACAGATTCTTAGAATCTTTGGATGATATTATGCACTGTAGATGATGATAACTTCAAACTCTTTGCAATTTTTCTCTGAGAAACTCCTTTCTGATATTGCTGATATTGGGAAATGGTGGTCCTCTGCCCATCTTGACTTCTGAGAGACACTAGGGTGACCATATTAGCCATTTTCCTAGGACGCGTCCTTGCCAGGATTTTTATACTGCCTACAAAATATCCAGATTTTGGCTGTTGTAGACCGATCATTGTAAGACATTCATAAGAGCTATAGAGAGCAGAGCAGACAGCTCCTTATGCATTAAAATCACTCTCTTGGTACTTTTATGTCATACGATGATCAGTGCTTAGCGACGCTTCAAGTTGTCACGGTTTTACGCTGCCTGAAGGAATACGGAGCCGAGGATAGATGAAATAAGGCTTTTAATATATACCATTCATGGAGCACAGCGATAGACACACGTAAGTGAGTGAGTTAGTCACAAGTGATGATACCCGACAAAACAGAACTGAAAGGACAAGGCTTATGTACAAAGGATAATTGGGGAAACACAGGTGGATGGCATGACTAAATTAACAGGGACATGGAACACATGAGGAATAGAATAGACACACCTGGGAACTAATCAAACCAAACACGGAAAGACACAAACTGGGTCACGGGCAAAAACACACTAAATGAGTCCAGGGGCCCTATTTTAACGATCTGAAACGCAAGTGTCAAAGCGCGAAACGCAAGTAAGTTTGTGGGCGGGTCTCGGCGCTGTTGCTATTTTCACGGCGGGATAAATGGCTCTTGCGCCCGGCGCAAATCTAAAGTGGGTTGGTCTGAAGCAGCTTCATTATTCATAGGTGTGGTTTGGGCGTAACGTGAAATAAACCAATCAGAGCGTCATCCAACATTCCCTTTAAAAGCAGGTGCGCAAGCTCCATTATGGATTGCTATTATTATGGCGTATTTACCAGGCGCACGCCAGGAGCGGTTCACAGCCGAGGAGACTGATGTTCTTGTAAGAGCAGTGAAAGACAGAGAAGTTGTGTTGTATGGGGATGGGAGAATAATTAGCCTGAATAATTTGTAAGCTAGATTTATGCCTATTTTGTTCACATCTTCGTGTCACACCACAATGACTTCCGTCATCTCATGTGTTATTTTTTTTTTAGTGTAACAATTTATGATTTGCAAAAATAACTGTTGCATCTGTGTAGATTACATGAGCAAAGTGTATGCGCGTTGTGCACGCTATACATTATGGTCAAGCAAGCGCCCTTAAAATAGCATAATGAACAACGCGCAACGCGCCACTGACTTTAGACTAGATTTTTTCTGGTCAGTGGCGCAATTGTTTAATGGAACAGCAAAATAGCACCAGGGATTGTTTGCGCCGGAACACGCCTCCTTTTTTGCGCTGAACCGCCCAGGGAGCGCAAGTTCATTCACTAGTTTAGCGACGTGCTTCTGTGGAGGGAAAAGCGCGCTTTGCGCGGGTGCAAAATAGGAATGACACATGCGTCGGTGTACAAAGTCAATTGCGCTGGGTGCAAGATAGGGCCCCAGGTGTGACAGTACTCCCCCCTCCCGGTAGGTGCGTCCTCGCACCGTAGAAACAACAGAGGGAGGCGTGGGCGGGAACTTGGGAGGAGGTTCTGGTGGAGGACGGACTCCCAGGAGGGGGCCAGCAGACAGGGACCAAGGAGGAAGGAGCCAGGGAGGAGACAGGAGCAGGAGGAGCCAGATGGTCCACCAGAGACCAGCCAGGACGGAGATCCAAGGTGGAGTCGACGGCGGGAGGAGCCATGGTGAAGGAGGGGTCAACGACACCAGGGGGCCGACAGGCGGAGACTGCACCGGTGGGTGAGGAGCCCAAGATGGAGCAGCACAGCCGCAGAGCCAGGGTGACCTCGAGGATCCGGAGGGCCTAGGTGGAGCAGAAGGCTCAGGCGACCAAGGCGGAGGCGGGGTCCTGGCAGACCGCTGTGGAGCCGGAGCGACCGAGGATGGAGGCGGAACCGGAGGGAAGGAGGAGCCTGACAAAGCCGGAGGGATGGAGTGACGAGGTGGAACCAGAGGAGAGGAGTCCCGAGGCGGCGGATGGTCGACGACTGACCAAGGTGGAGCCGGAGGGACGAGGGAGCCCGGTGGAGCAGGTGGGATGACAGGCCACGGTGGAGACGAGGGAGCTAAGAGCCAAGGCGGAGCCGCTGGGTCGAAGGACCGAGGAGGAGTCCAGGGCTCGGAGGCTGGAAGCGGAGACAGGGCCTTAACACGCCAAGGCGGAGCTGGAGACTGGCAGTCCAGCGGCGAACCATCGCGCCCCGATGGCGCGGACTGAGGGTGAGCTGCGGGACTGACTGGCACCAGCAGGGATGACGAGGAACTGGCTGGTCTAGGAGGAGGAGAGAGGAGAAGGATGGGAGGAAGGACAGGAGGATCAGGGCTGGACGGAACCAGCGGAAGTGGAGCAGAGGGACCAGCAGGTTTGGGAGGAGGTGGGAGAGGGAGGCTGGGAGGGAATACAGGAGACACAGAAGATTCAGGGCTGGGTGGAACCAGCGGAGACACAGATGATTCAGGGCTGGGCGGAACCAGCGGTGAAACAGAAAAATCATGGCTGGGCGGAACCAGCGGAGACACAGAAAATTCATGGCTGGGCGGAACCAGCGGAGACACAGAAGATTCAGAGCTGGGCGGAACCAGCGGAGACACAGAAGATTCAGAGCTGGGCGGAACCAGCGGCGACACAGAAGATTCAGAGCTGGGCGGAACCAGCGGAGACACAGGAAACTCAGGGCTGGGCGGAACCAGAGGAGACACAGAAGATTCAGAGCTGGGCGGAACCAGCGGAGACACCGAAGATTCAGAGCTGGGCGGAACCAGCGGAGACACAGGAAACTCAGGGCTGGGCGGAACCAGCGGAGGAACAGAAAACTCAGGGCTGGGCGGAACCAGCGGAGAAACAGAAAATTCATGGCTGGATGGAACCAGCGGAAATGGAGCAGAGGAAATGACTGGAGGAGGTAGGAGTGGGAGACTGAGAGGGTATACAGGGGAGTCAGGGCTGGACGGACCCAGCGGGGAAACAGGAAAATTAGGGATTACCTCCATAGACCAGTCCATCAGATCCAGAATTTGCTCCGTATGACTTTCAGAGACTGTATACGGCTCACCCTCAGTCGCAGGAGTGTGGGCAGGGCTTTCCTCCACGCCCTCGATCTCCACGAGGACTCCCACGATGCACGGTGTTGCCGGCTCACACACCTGGTCAGTCGCGCTCTCGAGATCCTGTTCCCTGTCAGTGGATGGCTCGGGCTCTGCGGCTGCGGTGGGCTCTGGCTCCGTGCGGCGTGATGGTGGCTGGCTGGTCTCTGGGTCGGGAGTGGGGCTGGCGAGGTCCTCTATGGGGCAGATGGTGAAAGATGAGCCATTTCTCGCCAGAGTCCACTCCACGAATGCGGCGAAATCCACCCGAGGACCATATTCGGACGGCAACGCTCTGCACTTGGAGTTCAGGCTGGTGTTGTAGAAGGTGCAGAGCGCGTCGTCCGGGTAGCTGGTGGCATTAGCTAACAGAAGAAACTGTCTGGTATGGTCCTTGAGAGAACGTCCTTCCTGCTCCAGCATGAGGAGAAGGAATTCGGGGCTATAGAGGGGATCCATCGACATTACGAAACAAAAGGACTGTGAAAAAAACAAAAACAAAACGGAGGGGAAAACACACAGTTTTAAACTTTCTTTTTTTTTGGTCGGGTCTTCTGTCACGGTTTTACGCTGCCTGAAGGAATACGGAGCCGAGGATAGATGAAATAAGGCTTTTAATATATACCATTCATGGAGCACAGCGATAGACACACGTAAGTGAGTGAGTTAGTCACAAGTGATGATACCCGACAAAACAGAACTGAAAGGACAAGGCTTATGTACAAAGGATAATTGGGGAAACACAGGTGGATGGCATGACTAAATTAACAGGGACATGGAACACATGAGGAATAGAATAGACACACCTGGGAACTAATCAAACCAAACACGGAAAGACACAAACTGGGTCACGGGCAAAAACACACTAAATGAGTCCAGGTGTGACACAAGTTGAATGAACGAACAAACACCTAACATGTACATGTATTTGCATTGCTTTGATCGTTCTCTGTAGATCTCACCTTCTCACACGCCACGATTGGTTGATTATGTACCATACCTGCATGTTATTGGTCAAACTACTTTGGATGTTTTAGGCAATATAGAAATCCTGGCAAGGACGCGTCCTGGGAAAATGTCTCATATGGTCACCCTAAGAGACACTGCCACTCTGAGAGGTTCTTTTTATACCAAATCATGTTGCCAATTGTCCTAATAAGTTGCAAATTGGTCCTCCAGCTGTTCCTTATATGTATATTTAACTTTTCCGGCCTCTTATTGCTACCTGTTCCAACTTTTTTGGAATGTGTAGCTCTCATGAAACCCAAAATTAGATAATATTTGGCATGACATTTCAAAATAACTAGTTTTTAACATTTGATATGTTATCTATATTCTATTGTGAATAAAATGTACGTTTATGAGGTTTGTAAACTATACCATTCCTTTTTTACTCACAATTTGTACAGTGTCCCAACTTTTTTCGGAATCAGGTTTGTAACTATGGATTTTGAGTCGCAGATCTGATCACTGAAACACTTCCAGGTGTATGCTCTGCCTTTCCTCCATCAGTTCCAGAAGAATTGCAGCCTCGCTAGTCACTACCTTCGGTACCATCGCTAATTAAACTATTAAAGAAAACCAAGTACCGGCAGAAATTTTAAATGTAAAAACAGACTTGGTACCAAAGTATCAATGCTATTGACATCCTTAAAGCTGAGAACAGAGAAAAAGTGCACGCGAATCCCGATTCGACTTCTCTTTGATATGAATTGTCTGAAATTCTTTGAATGATTAAATTGGCAAGACAAACGCTTCCAAATGATAAACGTTCACTGTATGATGGCTAAATCTAACAGTTAATCTGCGAATCACATGCGTGCTAAGCCATGTGGACTGGTCCGTACGGATCATCTACGATCCATTACACCACCACCAAATAATATTAGAGGTCATTCTATCATTTAAAAAATTAAGTCATAAATTACTCACCTTTAGTGTTGTTCTATTGCCTATATTGTACATTTTATTTTATGAACTACAGAAGGAGAATTTTTTTTTTTTAAATGTGCTGCTCATGCTCATCTACATAATGTCAATGAATATGGGCCTGAATCAAACCTTTTAAAGGGGACATCAGATGCCCATTTTCCACAAGTTGGTATGATTATTTAGGGTCTTCATGAAATGTGTGCAAAATACTTTGATTTAATTTCCTCAATGGTCATGTAAAACAGCACCCTTTTTATCTTGTAAAAAACTATTCTGTTCACAACGACTCATTTCGGCGCATGTTTTTTTTTTTTTTTTAATCATAATGAGCTACTGCTCACCCTGCCCCTCTCTTCCATTTATTTATTTATCTCGTGTGTGTGTGTGTGTGTGTGTGTGTGTGTGTGATGGAACTATGATGTTGCTTTGTAGGCAAAACCCCAAAAGCGAGTTAGCAGTTTAGCACTTCCAGTTTCATCGTCAATGGGTTTATTGATTGGGAGTTTGATTTAATCCCTTAAAATATGGTCTGTGGTTTACACAAGCTCAAGATAATTTGCCATTTGATTATATGACAGTTGCACCCCACAATAATGATTTTTTACTGTTATGTTTCTTTAAAAAGACGGTTTCTAACAAGTTGCTAAATGGGACTATAGGCATTGTGTCATGATTCTGCCCTCGTGTCCTTGATTTTTCCTAGTCTTGAGGCAGGATCATGACAGACCCGTGTTTTGTGTACAAGCACATGGCCTTGCCTTTGGGCCATGTGCTTGTGTTGTCTCGTTCCCTTGCCCCGCCCCCCTTGTTAACCTAGTCGTGTCTTGATTGTCCCATCTGTGCCACCTGTCGTGTCTTGATTGTTCCCCCTATTTAGCTTTCCTAGTGTGCTCTGTCTTGCGTCGGTTCATTGTTACTTATGTGTTTCTCAGATGTGTTCCACACTTGTCATTGTGATTGTACCTCAACTGTGTCCTACAATTGTGATTGTGTGTGAGATTGTGCTGTACCCGCTGAAGTCCTTGTATTACCGTGAGTGTTTATAGTTAGTATTTAGAGTCCTTGTTTATCTTGTCAGTCCAGTCCTGTTTTAGTTATTTAGTCTTTACCTTGCTCCGTGTTTTCCCCCTCGTGGGTTTTGTTTTCCCCTTTTTGTAATAAACCCTTTGTTTGAGAATCCCTGTCTGCACCTGAGTTCCTCCCTTACCAATACCTGACAGAATGAACCAACCAAAAAGGAACTCAGCAGGCAGGAGGTCCCCCGAGCTCCAACACTTGTTGGAGTTCCGTCGACAATGTTGGATGTCATCCCCCACCGACAAGAAGGGGGTCACCCTCCCATACTCGCCCGAGGGGGAGTGGATCCTTCGGAATTATGCCCGGCTGTGGGAGAGCATCTCCCAAGAGGAGCCACAGAGGTCCCCCCCACCTACCCAGCTGCCGGCGATCCCGGAGGGTCGTGTCCTGGCCGTGGCAACCCTGGGGGATCAGTTAGGTCCCTCCCAAGATCCTGAGGCACCTCCCACTACCTTAAGTCTCCCCAACAAGCGAGGGAGACGGCTTTCATGGGAGTCAGCTTCAGAGTCTTCGGCGTCCGAGGCTGCCCTGCCCGAGACCAAACTCCCCCAACCCGCCTCTGACCCAGCTGTAGCCTCTGCACCGCGCCCGAGGAGGAAGAGGAGGAAGAAGGGGCCTGCCGGTCCTGTGACCCTGTCTCCTCCCGTGCCAGCAGCGGTGAGCGCTGGCGTGCCCGTGCCAGCAGCGGAGAGAGCTGGCGTGCCCGAGCCAGCAGCGGTGAGCGTGCCCGAGCCAGCAGCGGTGAGCGTGCCCGAGCCAGCAGCGGTGAGCGTGCCCGAGCCAGCAGCGGTGAGCGTGCCCGAGCCAGCAGCGGTGAGCGCTGGCATGCCCGAGCCAGCAGCGGTGAGCGTGTCCGAGCCAGCAGCGGTGAGCGCTGGCATGCCCGAGCCAGCGGCGGTGGGCGTGAACGTGCCCGAGCCCGAGCCGGTGAACGTGCCCGAGCCAGCAGCGGTGAGCGCTGGCGTGCCCGAGGCGGCAAAGAAGGAAGCCATATTCAAGTCGGCAGTCGTGAGAGCGGAGGAGAGAGCCGCGGCCGACTCTGCAGCAAAGACTCTTGTACAGTCGGTCTCATCTCATAAGGAGATGCCCATTGTCCTAGCTGCTAAAGCCTTTTCTGATTATTTGTCCCGTCTTGTCCAAATTTTAGAAATCCCCGTCAGTCCTGTCTTGTCCCCTGACCCTGTCCCCAGAAGTCCCAAGTGTCCAGCCGTTGTCTCCCCGTGTCCTGTTGATGTGGCCCCGTGTCCTGTTGATGTGGCCCCGTGTCCTGTTGATGTGGCCCCGTGTCCTGCTGATGTGGCCCCGTGTCCCGTTAATGTCCCCCCGTGTCCTGTGGTCCCCCCGTGTCCAGTAGATGTTGTCCCCCCGTGTCCAGTAGATGTTGTCCCCCCGTGTCCAGTAGATGTCGTCTCCCCGCGTCCCGTAAGTCTTGCCCCGCGTCCCGTAAGTGTTGCCCCGCGTCCCTTGTCTGCTCCTGTCATGTCCCCTGTCAGGTGTCCCGAGACCCCTCCCCGCCCCTCACCACCCAGACCTGCCCGTACCCCCCGTCGTCAGCCTTCGTCCTGTCCTCCTAAGATTCCTACCCCTCCCACCCGCCCTGGTCTGTCCCCCATGAACTTTGTGGTCCCGCCCCCTCCCCTTCCCTGTTTGTTTTTTTTTGTTTGTCACCCCAACCCTGCCGTTGTGTATTCATGTTTGCCCTTGTTGTTGTTCGTCATGTCTTGTTGGTTTGTGTCTGTGTCCCAGTCTGTCATGTCTGTCGTGTCCCGTGTTTGATGTTCCCTTGAGGAGCGTCTGGAAGCCGCTCCTTAAGGGAGGGGTTCTGTCATGATTCTGCCCTCGTGTCCTTGATTTTTCCTAGTCTTGAGGCAGGATCATGACAGACCCGTGTTTTGTGTACAAGCGCATGGCCTTGTCTTTGGGCCATGTGCTTGTGTTGTCTCGTTCCCTTGCCCCGCCCCCCTTGTTAACCTAGTCGTGTCTTGATTGTCCCATCTGTGCCACCTGTCGTGTCTTGACTGTTCCCCCTATTTAGATCTCCTAGTGTGCTCTGTCTTGCGTCGGTTCATTGTTTCACATATGTATTCCTACTGGTCAGTCTTGTGAGAAGTTTACCCTTGTAACCCCCTTTGAGAAGTCTTTGTGTTAACGTGAGTGTTTGTTTGTAGTTAGTGTTTAAGAGTTTGTTTTTTCATGTCAATCCTGTCCTGTTAAGTTGTTTTGTTTCTGACATAGCCGTTGTTTTCCCCCTCGTGGGTTTTTGTTTTTCCCCTTTTTGTAAATAAACCCCTTGTTTTGTGATTCCCTGTCTGCACTTGAGTTCCTCCTTGCCCTACCCTGACACATTGTCGGATACATTAAATGTCATCATGCTGAATAGTTTTTCAATATATAGTTTTTAATGCAGGATGCTATTCACTGCCATTTAAATAACACCAACGTGAGTAATTTATAACTTAATTTTCATTTTAAGGTGAACTACCCCTTTAAGTCTTAACGTCAGGCATCATTGCAGAAGGGTTGGATTTAAGGTAAAAAAAAGCAACAAAAAAAAAAACAAATCCTTACTATACCTTTTTAAGGTGGATACCTTTTTCCTGAACGTGGAAGTCTTGCCCGCCTCATAACAGAATGATACTTCACGTTTACAGTCAACGTGTTTTGTCAAATTAACATTATATGAGCTGATGATATAATGTTAATCCTATGAAAATGGTTGTAAAAATACATGGCACCATATTTTTTTTTCATTTCACAATATCACAATGAATTTTATTTTTATTTTTATTTTATTATTTATTCATTTATTTATTATTTTTTCAGTAACTTGCCTGTCATAGAAAAATGAGTGAGATGACATGAAGCAGTGCAGGTTAGCTACACTGAAAACATGAGGGCACGTCTTAGAGACAGCTTCTCTTGTCATTGTTTATGCAAGGCATAAAGGGCTGAACAAAGACATATTTGCTGGTGCACAAAAAAATGTATTTACAGGAATTGCTTAAGTTTATTTTGTTACTGTGGTAACCAACAACAACACTGCTTTAGCCTGCACACATTTTCATATTTAGTCGTAATGAAAAAGTTTAAATCAGTCAATATTTTCACCCCATTTTAACATGGATTTCAGTGGAGACTGTAACACGACAGCATCCAAATTTATGTTAAAATCCATCATGGAATCGCTCATCGATTACTCAGGAAAAAGGTGGATAAGAGGAGAAGAAAAGAAATGACACCCACAGCAGACCACAATGTGATATCTTTGTCTGTGTAGTATTTTTTCTGAGTGCAACAGATTGGTACTGAATTACGACACATTACAACCATCCCTCTTCAAAACACCTTTATGGCACAGTTCGACAAATATGTTCTCACTGCTGTTCTCCTGTTCTTTCTGGGCAGAAAATGGTAAAATACTTTGGGATATTACAGGAGGTATGTATACATGTATTAAGAACCTTTTGTTTCCCACATGTATTATTACTTAATATAATGGTATCAAATACACTGTCCAGCCAAAAAAAAATCTCTATTTGAATTTAAATGGGCAAATACTTAGATTAGATTTCACCCAAATAAGATTAGTTCACCCAAAAACTCTGTTATTAATGACTTACACTCATGTCTTTCCAAACCCATAAGACCTTTGTTCATTTTAGTCACAGTGGCTAAATTAATAAATTACCAGACGCCAACTGATTAAAATTTTCCACCAACGTTAAATAGTAATGACTTTATGAATTTCTTCACTGATAAAATAGATAACATTAGAAAAAGAGTTGTTACCTGTAGCCGAAGAACCGCTTCTCAATATCATTAACTCGTCGTTATCTTTAGGTCACGTCCCAAAACCATTCAAGCTGGCGGTTATCAAGCCTCTTATTAAGAAACCAAAACTAGATCCTAGTGTACTGGCAAATTATAGGCCTATTTCAAATCTTCCATTTATATCTAAAATTTTAGAAAAAGTTGTGTCTGCTCAATTGAGCACCATCCTGCATAAAAATGATCTGTATGAAGAATTTCAGTCAGGTTTCAGGCCCCACCATAGCACAGAAACTACACTTGCATCTCATTTCTAGTCTTACTTGATCTTAGTGCTGCGTTCGACACCATAGATCATGACATTCTCATAGATTGATTACAAAACTATGCAGGTATGCAAGGGCAGGCTCTAAGATGGTTTAGATCCTATACCATTTTGTTTACTTAAATGGGGTGTCATCTCAGTTATCATCAGTAAAATATGGAGTGCCACAATGTTCCGTCCTAGGTCCCCTTCTATTTTCAATGTACATGTTGCCCCTTGTTAATATTATTAGAAAATACAGAATTAGCTTCCACTGTTATGCTGATGACACTCAGCTATGTATCTCAACGAGACCAGATGAAACTTCTCAATTATCTAAGCTAACATAGTGTGTTAAAAATGTAAAAGATTGCATGACAAATAATTTTCCCCAATTAAATTCGGATAAGACAGGGATATTAATTATTGGACCAAAAAAACACTACACAGAATCTTGTAGATTACAATCTGCAACTAGACGGATGTACTGTTACTTCCTCTACAATCAGAAATCTGGGTGTTATATTAGACAGCAATTTGTCTTTTGAAAATCATATTTCCAATGTTACAAAAACTGCATTCTTCCATCTTAGAAACATTGCCAAGCAACGAAACATGTTATCTGTTTCTGATGCAGAAAAGCTAGTTCATGCATTTATGACCTCTAGACTGGACTATTGTAATGCACTTCTAGATGGTTGTCCTGTTTCGTCAATAAACAAGCTACAGGTAGTCCAAAATGCAGCAGCTAGAGTCCTTACGAGGTCAAGAAAATATGATCATATTACCCCAATTTTACAATCTCTGCACTGGCTACCTATTAAGTTCCGTATCAGTTACAAATTATCATTACTTACCTATAAGGCCCTAAATGGTTTAGCTCCTGTGTACCTAACTAGCCTTCTACTACGCTACAACCCATCATGCACCCTAAGGTCACAAAACGCTGGACTTTTGGTAGTTCCTAGGATAGCAAAGTCCACTAAAGGAGGTAGAGCTTTCTCACATTTGGCTCCCAAACTCTGGAATAGCCTTCCTGATAATGTTCGGGGTTCAGACACACTCTCTCTGTTTAAATCTAGATTAAAAACGCATCTCTTTCGCCAAGCATTCAAATAATGTATCTCTTAAATTGTGAGTGTAGTTGCATCTGATCAAATGTCCATTTTTATTCATTAGCTTGGGTTAAACTAATTTTACTTTGTTGGACCAGCAGCTATGCTAATGATGTCTCTATTTTGTTTCTATGTTTTGCCAAGGGATGTAACTAGGATTTACACAAGCTCCAGTCTGGATCCAGAACACCTGAGAAGAGATGATGCTGACCCTCAGAGGACCTCAGATAATGCTAACCCTGAATCAACAAACAGAATTAACAATTATCGCTACATGTGTGACTGCATCATATAATAATTATTAATTAATAATATTAATAATGTTCATTGTCTAGCTGACTACGTCTTGTATTATTTTTTTCTAAAAATCCTGTCAAACGTGCACAAACTGACAGTCACCACCATAAGCTACTACTCTTTATTATTGTAGAAACATAATTTTCTGTAAAGTTGCTTTGTAATGATTTGTATTGTAAAAAGCGCTACACAAATAAACTTGAATTGAATTGAATTGAATTTTCCTAGACGTTTCTGACCTGACATATACAACAATGTAACTGGCCTAGAAATGTATTCAGGATGTCTGTGATACAGATTATGTGGCATCAGTGGTTCAACCATATTTTTACAGAGATAAAATAATAATTTTTGTGTGCAAAGAAAACAAAAAATAATGACTATCCAGCAATTCTTCTCCGTCACCATCTGCTTCCATTTTCATGTGTAGCATGACATATGCGTGTGCTTTCCTCTGCTTATAAACAAGGCTCAGCCCATGCATGTTCTACATAAGCAACACCACACAACTGTGTCATGGTACTTTCATGAACAGCAGACAGTGGTGCGCAGGAGATAATTTGTTGAATGAAGTTAGTATTTTTGTTTTCCTTACGCAAAAAAAAAAAAAAAAAAAAAAAAAAAAAAAAAAAAAAAACATTTTATTCTTGTATCTTCATACAATTATGGTTGAACCACTGATGTCATGTGGAGTATTTTACCAATTGTCCTTACTGCGTTTCTGGGTCTAGGAACAGTTCAGTTCCACTGCTGTCTATGCAGGTTTAGAACGCTATCAGATTTCATTAAAAAGTATCTTAATTTGTGTTCCAAAGATGAAAGGTTTTGCAGATTTGGAGCAACATGAGGGTGAATTGATTAAAATAATTAATGAATGTTTTGGGGTGGTGTACTATCCCTTTAAAGTCTATGAATGGATCAATATTGCTGTGATTATGTTTCTAGCATGTTCTATGGCAACAGTTATTTTAACCTTAACTAAAGGAGTGTCAAGCCAAGTCAAGTCACCTTTATGTATACAGCGCTTTAAACAAAATACATTGCATCAAAGCAACTGAACAACATTCATTAGGAAAACAGTGTGTCAATAATGCAAAATGACAGTTAAAGGCAGTTCATCATTGAATTCAGTGATGTCATCTCTGTTCAGTTTAAGTAGTGTGTGTGCATTAATTTGCAATCAAGTCAACGATATCACTGTAGATGAAGTGACCCCAACTAAGCAAGCCAGAGGCGACAGCGGCAAGGAAGCAAAACTCCATTGGTGACAGAATGGAGAAAAAATACCTTGGGAGAAACCAGGCTCAGTTGGAGGGCCAGTTCTCCTCTGACCAGATGAAACCAGCAGTTCAATTTCAGGCTGCAGCAAAGTCAGATTGTGCAGAAGAATCATCTGTTTCCTGTGGTTGTTCCGGTTTACCTAATTAATGCAGCCTAAAAATCCTTTAACGGATTTGGATATTAGAAGCATATTAGTATGTTATGTGTAAGCCAGATTAAAGAGATGGGTGTTTAATCTAGGTTTAAACTACAGTTTCTGCCTCCCGAACAATGTTTAGGTTATTCCACACTGTAAACCCTAATAAGTTGAGACTACTCAAATGATTTGAGGAAAGTGGTTGCGTAAGTAAAATTGAGTAATGGCAAAATTGACAACTCAATTCAATTGAGTAGACCTAATGTTGGTCTCTTCATTGAATTAACTTAAATGTTCAAGTACAGATAACTTAAAAAGGCAAATAGACTTAACTTAAATTTTTGAGTTTTATATGGTTTACTTGTTTACTTGTTTTAATGATTTAATAGAAATATTGTTTTTCCATTAACAGCTTTATTTGGTTTATACACTTACATTGATTTAAGAAACATTACTAATATCAAGCTCATATTTTTAAGTCACATTTAGACACTTGAACAGCACTTAAGCTCACATTTTTAGAAAACAGTAGCTCATATTTTTAACAGCAAGCTGCATTTTTAAGTCACATTAAAATATTGAGCTCATGTTTAACAGTAAGCTTACATTTTTACAGAACATTACACTCACATAAAAAAAAAAAAAAACATTAAGCTCATATTTTTAAGTCTCATTTTCAAAAGACCATGTTTAATGTAAATGTGTTGCAATTAAAAGTGCGCCAAGCAATTTCTCGATTTTAGCCAAACAGCTGGTTTGCCAACGACTGTGTTTTAGGCTGGAGGTCTTTCTGCCCCAAGGAAAGTAGAATCCGCTGAATGAAGTCAAACATGTATCCCAGTGACTTTGGGTGACTCAGGTGCTATGCATATAGAAGTCCGAACAGAAGGCACATTGCTTTTTCAGGAAGGTCATGTAGATTGTCCATCACTAATTTTCCCTCGATTACGATTCCAATTGAAGAGGGAGACCCATCTTGTCCCATCTTCAACTATCAAAATCCCCACTGGCACATAAAGAATTGAGCGGTGATCATCGGACATCTAGTGAAAAAACATTAACAAATTAAAATTAATTCACATACATCCAAGCTCATTTACATTTCAAAAAGGTTTAACTTAAAGGGTTAGTTCACCAAAAAAATTAAAATTCTGTTAGTAATTACTCACCCTCACGTTGTTTCAACGCAGTAATACATCATCGGAACACAAATTAAAATATTTTTGATGATCAGAGTTGTCTCACTCCTCCATAGGCTTCTCTGTAATTTAAACTTGCCAGCCCAGAAAGTTTGTAAAGACATGTTAAAATAGTACAAGTGACCCCAGTGGCTGAACCAGAAATTTATCAAGCGTAGCGTTACATTATGTAACAGTGCAGCGCCTCTGGGTTGTACATCAGAATGGAGGCTCATGCTGGTCATGTGTGTGATGCTGGCCAATAGTGAGCCTACGTTCTGACGTACAACCCAGAAGTGCTGCACTGTTAGACTACTTGAACTCACTCAGAGAAACAAAGAGGACAATGTATAGTTGAATAAACGTTATTTTGTTTATTTTTTTTGCGCACAAAAAGTATTCTCATCGCTTGATAAACTTCAGGTTGAGGCACTGTAGTCACTTTAACTATTTTAACAATGTTTTTAACTTTCTGGGCCGGCAAGTTACAATTACGATAGAAACCTATGGAGGAGTAAGACAGCTCTCAGATTTCATCAAAAATATCTTAATTTGTGTTCCGAAGATGAACGAAAGTATTACAGGTTTGGAACAACATGAGGGTGAGTAATTACTGACAGAATTTTCATTTTTTATTACACATTCACACGATGTCTCACATACACTGCATCAATATCAACCTAAAAGGGTTAGTTCACCCAAAATGTTAAATTTAAATTCTGTCATTAATTACTGAACCTTGTGTCGTTGCACATCTGAAAGACCTACGTTCATCTTCGGAACATATTAAAATATTTTTAATGAAACCCATGAGGTTTCAGTCCCTCCATACTAGAGATCCAATTCAATTACCACTTTCAAGGTCCAAAAAGGTATGAAAGACATCATTAAAGTAATCCATGTGACTCCAGTGGTTTAACCTCAATTTCATGAAGCTACACAAGTAATCTGTTTGTGCAACAAAAAAAAAAAGTACAACTTGTAAAAAAATATAATCTCCAATGCACGGTCACGCAATTACGTCTGCTCTCACATGAATACAAAACTCACACGTTGTGGTGCTATATGAGATACTGTCTTGAACGCGCGTTGCAGATAAACAATTACACTGGTAAATTATGTTTTTTTTGCACAAACATAGCACTCGTTTTGCTTCATAAAATTGAGGTTAAACCACTGGAGTACAGTAGTACAGAGTACTGCAAAGTCTTTCCTATCATCCTTGAAAGTGTAGTTGTGTTGGATGTCAATGGAGGGACAGAAAGTTACAGAATATCATTAAAAAAAATCTATTGTGTCTTAAAGATGGAATGACACAAGGGTGAGTCAATGAATTACAGAATCTTCATTTTTGAGTGAATTAACCCTTTAGATTGATACAGTGTGTGTGTATGACCGAGATTGTGAATGTGTTAGAGTGTGTATAGAGGGTGAGAGGGTGTCTTTTGGACATTTTCTCCTTGGAACACTTACCAAAGACATCTTAAAGAAAGCAGGAGTCATCTCCAAACCAAAGGGGTAGTCCTTGAAGCACCAAAGTTCAGTTTCAGTTGGCTCTGATAGCTTGTGTGAAAAAAATAAAATTTTATTAAATCCAACCACTTGATAATAATACATTATTATAGCCTTTAAACATTCAATCAGAGATCAACTATGAAGTCTATATTGCAGTTTATAAAGAATCAATCTACTATCTACTATCATGAATAAAAATTTGCTGTCAATTTACTCACTCTAGCCATCCAAGATGTGGGCGACTTTATTTAGCAGAACATTAAGGGAGATTTTTCCCAAAGTTTGATATACATCTTTACGCTTGTGTTCCAGACTGTAAGTTAGTAAACAAAATTCAGCTTTGTTTGCAGAGGCTGTGAATTAAAGGTAATATATGAGGTTTAGCTTCTTGCATAGACCTATCATTTCATATAATTTCATTCCACATAACCATTCATTAATTAATAATATCTCTGTAAATGTGTCGCAGGCAGGAAAAGGTCTGCGGTTTTTAGTAACATACCGGCCAAATAAATTCTTATAACGATTAACGTTAGGCATAAGTCAGTATTCACGCGGCAGCCAAATTTTACACCAAATAAAAGAAACGTCCTTTCACAAATTACACAAAGAGACATTTCAGTGTCTGGAAATAGATTTGTCTCGAAGTTCCAGCAGCAATATCACGCTTAGGTCTATTGTAAACAACAGCGCTAAGTTAGTCTGTAAAACATTGGCTATGTTTGGAAGTTAAGGGGTTTTAACTTAAATGCATTTATACCTTAAGTCCAGTTGTATAAAAAATAAAATAAAACATAGCAGACAATAAAGCAAAATTTACCAGCGTAACGTTACTCCTGTGGCCTCGACTCTTCCCCCTCCTCGTCTGCTTCATAACCACCTGCCTGCTAATGTTACTGTCCCTACAGGAGGAAAACTGGAAATTCAGATGTTCTTACAGAAAGTTGGTAACACGAACGTGTTTATAACTCGAAAATACTCAAAGGCAACTAAGCAAAATTTAAATATATATTTTTCCAGTATTCTACCTACCAGCGTACTCTGGGTCTTTCACGACGACTCTCTTCCCGCCTGCTTTAACGCCTGTCTGGCTGCTTGTGCAGCTGGCCCGCTGCCAGAGTAAAACGGAAAAGTATTTTCAACATGCAAATAATATGACAATAAAACGTATAAGGAAATAAAAAAAACAACGTGTGTATATTTATGCGTTACGTTTAAACCTTTACTTACCTATTTAACTTTAAACTGTATTATTTATTTCTTCTTTCAGGTGTTCCTGCAAATGATTGTGAACCGCAGTCAGTGCTGCGTCTTCACCAAATTCGACAAAAAAATTCCCGCCTTGTGTTATATTGGCCAATCGGCGCTGTTGTCAAGGCAGAATTTCAAGCGCGACCAATCATTTTTAAACAGAGACGTACGAATAATTTAAATAAATGGAAATTCTGAGTTAATAACACTTAAAATCTTAATTCAAAAGATTTTTACTGCCAATGAGTAATTTAAACACACCTGTTTAAGTTTTGATGGCAAAACTTGTAATGTGAAGTTATGTTAACTTGAATTCTTTATTAATTACAACATTAGGGTTTACAGTGCAGAGTTTAGGCGCCAAATAGGAAAAGGATCTGCCGCCTGCAGTTGAGTTTCACTGTAAAACCTAACAGCCCATCTTAATAAAAGAAGTAATTTAACATAACTTAAACATCACAATAATTTGGAGTGACTCATTCAGATAAATTTAACCTAACTCAAAAATGAATTGATGAAGTAATAACTTAGTTGTTTTGAGTGCACTTAAATTTGTGGATAAGTTTAAGTATTGGTAATATGATTCCAGTTTGTTCCATTGACTTATTTTTTTTTAAGTTGACTTTATATCATCACCAAAATGCAAGTCTTTTGTGTTTAAAACGCATCATATTGTGCCCAAGGAAACTAAAGAATGTCAATTATAATACTAATAATTCTTAAGCCCCAAAACATAAAGATTTGATTTAGTAGTCTAGATGTGTAAGTATTTACAAGTAAAAATAACAAACATTTTATGTTACAGCTTCTCACATGTGAGAATGTGTTGCTTTCCCTTTTGTCTAAAAGCGAAATGAATATTTTTTTTGGACCCTATGAAACTTTATGTTTCTGGTCCCATTGACATCCATAGTAGGAAAAAAATATATAGCTATATATATATATTCTTCTAAAGACCCGGAGATCGTCTGAATGGATTCAAAAACTCAACTGTTTAACTCTGGGGGAGATGTTAAATTAGCCTTTTTAAAAAAAAAAAAAAAAAGCGTAGTATTCCTTTAATATGCACATTGCTGTCTTTGAGCACGCAGCGCCGAAAAGAGAACACGTGCACCATTAAACTGGATGCCAACAGCCAAGACGAAGTAGAAGAAGAGAACGCGAGACATTTTCTATCTGTTTGCACGTGGCACTGGAAGCTCGCAACGCCGACCCCCTGCACTGCTGCCCGGTGTGTCTTGCTGGTGACAGTGACATAATTAATTCCCTGCAAGACACCGCTACAACTTTGTCTTTCACACAAGGTAACCTAATGATTTTCTGTTATTTTATTAATCTTACTGGTTTGCAAACTGTTTGAATCGGAATGTTACTAAGTGTTAGCACTAACGTTAGCTTGCACCAATTCCTGCTTTAGTGGTTCATAAAAAAAAAAAAAAAAGTTTGTTGATTCAACTTTAAGTTGGCTAAGTAACATTAACGTTAGTTTGTGAAAGTTTTGTTAATGTTAGCAAACTGCGGCTCGCAGAAGACGTGACATTTTCTATCTGTTTGCATCACAAGCTTGCACGCGGCACGGCACTGGAAGCTCGCAACGCCGACCCCCTGCACTGCTGCTGTGTGTCTTGCTGGTGACAGTGACATAATTTATTTCCTGCAGGACACCGCTACAATTTTGTCTTCCACACGAGGTAACCTAATGATTTTCTCACCTAATTTTCTAACCTAATTCATTTTCTCACTTTAGTGGTTTATACAAAATGACTCGTTCATTAAGTTGGCTAAGTAACATTAACGTTAGTTTGTGAAAGTTTTATGTTAACGTTAGCAAACTATGTTGGCTCGCTAGCTAATATGCCCTCACCCTTTTTTTAAGTAACTTAAAGTTAAGGCGTTAACTGAGGTTACTATAAAATCGCACAAGGGAATGACCTAACATTAGCTAACTGTTAAACAGTATTTAGGGCTAGGTTGGGCCCAAATTGGCAGGATATGGCGCTTTCAGTCACGTTCTCCCCTCTCCGCAATGTAACGTTTTTAGAAAAAAAAAAAAAAAAAAAAAAAAACGTTATCAGGGAAATACGGTGATTTATTTTTTTATGTTAGTTAAAAGCAAATAGCAAGGTCAACAGTTTGTCCTCTGCCTAGACTTTGACAAAATTGTGCAAACTGACGGTTTTATTTTTTGTTGTTGACTGGTATAAATTATGTGGAAATGTAAATTGTGTGTTTTTTCTAGTGCCTTAAAAATACAGTTATTGAGACATTACAGACTATATCATGGCCAGTATTCCACAATTTCACCATTACCTTGCCTGTATAACAACTGCATGTGTACATTTAGCACTTATAACTCATTGAAGGTACATTTGTCAAGAGTACATTTGGAGAAAAGACTGGTAGGCAGAGACAACAGTGATTTGACTTTAAATCTGGCATTTCATTGCCCTGTGTGTGATTTTAAGCAGCCATTTGTTGAGAGTGACATGTTTATTCATCTAAGGGGGCATCTAAGACGGAAAGAAACAGTGCCATGTCCATTTAGGGCAAGTTTCAAACAAATGTTTACTCAACATACAATTCACACAAGTGCAGAGAACACCAACATGCATCAGACTATGATGTGGCAGTTGTAGTGCAAAATGTCTCGAATGTTTCCCAGGATGACACTGAACATGATCAGGAAGAGCTTTCAGATGAAAATGAAACTGCCTCAGCCCCGGTAGCAGGCAGAAGTGACGAAGGATTAACAGAGCAGTTACAGTACAATCTGGCTGCCTTCTTCTTGAAAATGCAGACTATTCTCCATGTATCCACAAGAGCAACACAAGAAATCATTGAGCATATTGATCAATTGTTTTCACTGTCAGAACCAGTTTTCAGAGAATCTATAATCAAAATACTGGAAAAAACATAACTGCCCCATTACTGACACACTTGTTAGTGAGATTGTCCAGGCAGTTTCAGAGAGTAATATTTTGTATACATCTGTTACCTCTGAAGGACCACTGTCAACAGCAAAGAGGAGAAAGTCATATTATGAGGATAAGTTTCCATTTGCCAAGCCTGTAGAGTACCTTATTGAGTCGTCACAGCGTACATTTATGTATGTGCCCATTCTCACATCTTTGCAGTTGTTGTTGAAAAAAACAGACGTACTTGAGAAAGTCCAAGAAACCACCTCACAGTTGCCTGGACAGTTTTCGTCTTACTGTGATGGCTCCTACTTCCAGGAAAATGAGCTTCTCTCAGATAAGGGTCAAAAATTGTCAATTATTCTTTATGTTGATGATTTTGAAATTGCAAACCCTCTAGGAACATCAAAAAAAATACACAAAGTATGTGCAGTTTATTGGACATTAGCTAACCTCCCAGTAAAGTATCGCTCAGCACTCCAATCTACTCAGTTGACTCTTTTGTGCAACTCAAATGATGTACGGCAGTTTGGGTATGAAAAGGTTTTTGCGCCTCTCTTGAGTGACCTAAAAGCTCTTGAAAATGAGGGTGTTTACATTGAGACATTTGGTCACTGTCTCAAAGGCACAGTGTACTCTGTTGTGGCTGATAACCTGGCTGCCCATGGGCTAGCTGGTTTCAGTGAGAGTTTTAGGGCTACATATTTTTGCAGATTTTGTCTTGCCACCCAGACAGATATGCAAACATCAAATGCAATCACTGGTAGTTTTGAGATGAGAACCAAAAATATGCATGATCACCTTGTTCAAAAAATGCAGAACAGTGACAGTGAAGAGAACTACGGTGTAAAACAAAGTTGTGTTCTTTCTGATCATCTCTCTTATTTTCATGCTATCACAGGATTTCCACCTGACATCCTTCATGACCTGTTTGAAGGTGTGGTTCCTGTTGAGTTGGCACATTCTTTGAAGGGTTTGATTGCAAGAAAGTATTTCACTTTGGAAGAGCTGAATAGGGCAATACTGTCATTTCCCTTCCAACATTCTGATAAGGTTAACCGCCCTCACCCAATTCCTCAGAGTTTTGCCACTCGAGGGACAATCGGCGGGAATGGGCATGAGAACCACGCTCTGCTTAGACTGCTACCTGTTCTCATTGGCTCCAGAGTACCTGAAGGAGACAAATTCTGGGAGGTGCTAATGGAATTAAAAGATATAGTTGAACTTGCCATGTCTCATACTTACACAGATGATACCATTCAGTACATGGCCTGTAAGATTTCAGATCACAGGCAGCTGCTTCAGGAAGTATTGCCCAGCTTACGATTACGGCCAAAGCATCATTACATTGAGCATTATCCTCATCTCATAAAGTGCTTTGGTCCTCTGGTGCACCTTCGGACAATGAGATTTGAGGGGAAGCACAAAGTCTTCAAGGCAGTTGCTCGTTGCTCTCATAACTACAAAAATGTGTTGAAAACTATGGCAGAGAGACACCAAAACATGATGGCATTCTATTTGTCATCACCAAGATTTTTCAAGCCACCAGTGCAGACTTCAAAAGTGGAGTCTGTCTATGTTGAGTCATTGCCTACTGATACACATGCGTTAATATCGAGCATCACAGACAGCAGCAGTGTATATGGCACAAAACAGGTAACCATTGAAGGCACAGCTTTTGTGGCTGGGATGTTTGTTTGTACTGGGACACATGCTGCCTTGCCTATTACTTATCAGAAATGACATCTTCTTTGTACTGAAAGACTATGAGACCTGGTATGTTGAGCATTTGCGGTCATATGAGCTAACAGATCATAAAGGCAAGGGCCATACAGTGAAATCTGTATGTCAGCTAACTGACCGAATGCCACTGTTTGCCTACAGGGTTTCAAGCAAGCTAATTCTGACAACTAAACATTTCATTCCTGTGTCAGAGTAAGAGAGTAGCCCATCACTAGCCTTATCAGGGACCTGAGGGAGGCTAAAGATCTGTCTGGACCTTCAATGAACACTAGTGATCACCTTAAAGGGTTAGTTCACCCCAAAATAATGTCATTTATTGACTCACCCTCATGTCGTTCCAAGCCCGCAAGATCTCCGTTCATCTTTGGAACACAGTTTAAGATAATTTAGATTTAATCCGAGAGCTTTCTGACACTCCATTGAAAATGTATACATTGTATACTGTCCATGTCCATAAAGTTAATAAAGACACCATCAAAGAAGTCCATGTGACATCAGTGGGTTAGCTCCAACTTTTTGAAGCATCGAAAATACATTTTTGTCAAAAAATAAAAACTTTATTGCACTCTTCATTTTCTTCTGCTTTGGCCTCGAGTGTGTTCACGTAGTATAACTGCGTAGTGCTTCTGTGATGTACGTCACGCGCATCACACACATGACCAGTGTCGGACAATAGTAAACCTCTGTGGTGACGTAGAACCCAGAAGTTCTGCGCAGTTATACTACGTAAACACACTTGAGGGCAAAGCTTAAGAAAATGAAGAGTGGAATAAAGTTTTTGTTCTTTTTGGACCAAAATGTATATTCGATGCTTCAAACAATTTTAACTAACACACTGGTTTCACATGGACTACTTTGATGTCTTTTTTTTTTTAGCTTTATGGACGTTCACAGTATACCGTACCTACATTTTCAATGGAGGGGCAGAAAGCTTTTGGACTAAATCTAAAATATCTTAAACTGTGTTCTGATGATGAACAGAGGTCATAAGTCCTTGGAACAACATGAGGGTGAGTCATTAATGACATTATTTTCATTTTTGGGTGAACTAACCCTTTAATAAATACACTGGACAACATAATTAAAGGTAATGTCTATTTTCCACTATGACCAATGTGTCATCAAGGTAAATACATGCAATATGCTGGTTAAATTTGTGGTATCCCAATTATACCATACTTTTAAAATGTTTAACCAATACTTACTTAAAACAAAAAAAATTGTTTGACATTTTGGGAGAGTGTGATTTTTTTTTTTATTTTATTTTATTTTATTTTTATATTGTTACCACTCTCTTGCCTGTATGGTTAATGAAGCTACAGATGGATAATGTGTGGGTGGTCTAGGCAGCTAGTGAAAAACAGCGGCATCACCTGGAGTAGCTCTGTCTGTTTTATGTTACAGGCTTCCCTAATACAGTGTAAATGGAAGCGACTGATGTCCTGAGACTAAGGGTCATCCTTGATGATGTCAATGCTGAGAGGCTTATTTTGCCCTCTCGTCCTGAGACTGTAAATGCCCTCATAATTGAGATAAAAAAATAAGTTGAACCTTGCCTATGACTTTCGGCTTCAGTTTCAAGACCCAGAATTTGACAATGCCCTATGCAATTTAGGAAACATCGAGGACCTACCATCCAAGGCAACCATTAAGATAGTTAGATATCTTGAGCCAGATCTCAGTTCAACCAGCACAGATGATACACTGTTGTCTGATAACACAGATTCACTAGATCGTCTTTGCCGATGGCCAGAGATCTTTGTTATTCCAACATTCTCCTACGAGGTGGAGCATGCTCTAAGAGAGGGCAACTATGCATTTGTCAAAGAGGGGAAAACTCTAAACTTGACTAGGGATCAAAAACACAACATACTGGATGGAATGGCTGCTGAAATATATAAGCATAAAGCATATCCCAGTACCAAAAATATTCTCATGGCTGCAGAGGCTCTGGTGCGCAAATACCCCTGCCTAAAAGAAAAAGGTTCCGGAACAGGGTATGAGGGTTGGAAGAACAGCCTGCGCTTCAAAATGGGCAACTACAGGACCAAACTGAGCAGGGCTGGCATAAAGGATGTGGCTGTGAATGCTGGAAAACGTAGCAGGACCAATCCAGAAGGTGCAGCATCCAGGGCCAAAATCAAAAGACCCAGAAGAGGAGAAATAAACTTCATGCCCAATTATCCCCAAGGAGAAACTAAGGACACACTGGAGAACTTGAGGCTTGAGATGGTGGAGCAGTTCAAGAAGACCGTGACTGATAGAGACATGATTATCATCCATCAACATATGCAGCGTACCTTTGCACTCAGGCGTGAAGAAATTGTGAATTCAGCTCCTCCCATTGCTGAATTGAAAGACCGATGGCCTGCACTCTTTTGTGAAGCCCAAGTGAGTAAAAACTTAGACACATTGTCATGGTCATGATTGCAGCACTGGTTGATCTGGATAAAGAGCAAAAAATGATTAGTGTTAATATGGTTTTGTCTGTTTGCCTTAAGTTTTTTCCCTTACAGTCTTATATGGCTTGAAGTTAATGAATGATGTGAGTTTAAAAAAAAACAAAAACTTGTGCTTTTGTTTTCTATGCAGCTCTACAGTGAATTCCACAGGATCACCAATCAAAATCTACTGTATTCCTTCTATGCTGCACTTGACAAGTACACACCTCAGCTGTTGAAGCTCTACAAAAAGAGGAAGACTGGAAGTTTTGGTGAGAAGATGGAAGACGTTTTGAGGGAATATGAGGAACAGGTACAAACATTTTTAAAACATTAATGCATTATATTGATGTTGAATGTGAACAGAACTGCAGCCCCCAACATGCATACCTTGTCTTTGTTTGTGCAACAGGACAAGAACAACATCACTGCAGCTCGAACAGCAGCCCTGGCTGGCCTACCGCTGTACTTAAAGGAGGATTCATCAGAGGTCTTCAAAACCTGCAAGGTATTTTTGTATTCTCCTTTTTCTGTTTTCATAGCTTAATAACTTCATCTATTTTGCAAAGAGAAATCACTGAACATAAAAATTTGAAACCACCTTGTGTACCCTGTTGGCTGTGTTTAGAGGAATTCTCAACATTATTTAATTTTTGCTGTGTAGTGTGACAGAGCATTAAAAGGATGCTAGGGTCTTCCACTTAATGAAATGGTGCTTGTCTTTATTCTGAAGTAGCCATAAGTAAATAAGAATGAGATGGGACAAAATAATTATTTAAATAGTTAAGTTCAGTTTATATGAGCCCTCAGGTTTTATTGTGGATTGCTCTCTTTTTTATTAAGGCTGGTCAGAGTTGTTCATCAACACTATATAATTTACAGTCAGGCAGTAATATAGTTCTTCTAAATTCTATAAGGCAATTATATACACACATGGGAGTCTTGTATGAAAGTTGGTCAAGACTACACTTTAAGTGGTGTTCAGATAAAAAAAAAAGTTTAAAATGTGGCTAAGAATCAGGTCTCATCACAAACAGAGACACTTAACACATAATCTGTTCCCAAATTTGTAACAGAAGTTAAAAATGTATAAAAAAAAAAAAAAAAACTGAACACCATAGACCACTCATCTCTCTTTGTATTTTGTTTGTGCTCTTCTATAAACTCAGACAGCTTCTACGTTAAGTCCACATCAATGGGTTTTAAAGGAATAGTTTACTTTGAAATTAAATGTTGGTATGTTTTAGCTTACCTAAAGGGCATCCAATATGTAGGTGTCTTTGTTTCCGCAGTAGTTTCAATTTGTATATTTTTAGGTCTAACCGCTGTTGTCTGTCAGTCATATAATACTGGTATATAGTAACTGTCTTAAAGAGCATGCACAGAGAAGTCCAAATTAAACGATTCCCCATCGTAAGTACACATTGATGGCCTAAGAGCGGTTTGTGTGAGAAAACGAACAGTATTTATATCGTATTTACCTCTTGTACACAATCACGTCCAAGAGCTCAAGCTTCCGTTTGAACGAATCTTTAATATGACTCGGGAGTAACGAGTTGTCTCAGAGAGTGATTCGTTCATTCTGTTGGCCGCGCAGAACCTGGCCAACAAAATGAACATAAAATCAGGGTATCCTTGATATGGTCTCGAAACAGTTAAAGAATAGAAAACCTTATCTGAAAAAATCTGAAATCAGTGGTGTAATGATGTTTTCTTTTGCACCTTTAGGCTTTTTGTAAGCTTGATGATTTGTACAATTACACTCCCACAAACTGAATATGTATTCCCTTTTCAGGATGAGTTGGAGTCAATCCAGGATGGAGCAGTGGCTCTGGTGGCAGTGGTGAATGAAGAGGATGTGCCTGCTGGAGTTCCCTTTGAAAGTCACCACGTGTCAATTGTCCTTGAGGATCAGGTTGTAATGTCTCACAGATCTTGGACTGATTCATTGGTGATTTTGTTTGGAATGATCTATGCTCTTCATTTGAGCTATCCTGAGAAGCTAAGTGGCTTCTTTGAGTTCATCCAGGTTATCCTCTTAAACCTTGATGATGGAAGAAAGCAGCTCAAACCTAAGTTACAAGCCTTGAAAAATGAGCTATAGAGTAAATGTGTTAACGCTTTTCTGTAGAAGGTCAGTAGTGTTCTGAAAAGTATCTTTTTGCTTGCAATCCAAAAACGTTTCTGTTTAGATTTCTGTGTTGCAACAGATACTTGTGTACATAATTACAGCTGGGTTGGTTGGCTTTCTACTTTCTACTAGCTGAAGTGAGAAACACGGGCACTAATTTAGAAACAAACACGATACTCTAAAGAGTTTTTCTATATTTCTTTTAAACATTGTTAGGTAATATTCTTTCTAAATGTTGCCTAAATGTTCTTAATGACAATACAGTTGCAAATAACTTGATAGTTATAATTTGGAAGAGCCTGGGTTCAAGGTTTATTTTTTTTATTTATATTTTTTTACTACAATGTGTGTCTGCATTGTGTGGTATTCTGTGGTTTCTTCACATTCTTTTTAAGTTTAATTTCTAGTATATGGGCTTTTGTCATTTCTATTAGTTTTTGTAATATATATTAATTTAATATTATTTAAAATTAATTTAATTTAGCTTTAATACATTGTCTTCACACTCTTTATTACCATATAGGAATAGCATTAGTTTATATATATATATATATATATATATATATATATATATATATATATATATATATATATATATATATATATATATATATATATAATTTTTTTTGTTCTATTTTTAGGTGAGTCTTAATTATAATTTTATTTTTATCATAGTGTTTAATTTCTATTAGTTTTTTTAATATCTGTTAATTTCTTATTATTCAATTATTTTTTATTCATTTATTTGGCTTTATTTCATTGCCTTCACACTCTGTATTACCACATGGGAATAGCATTAGTTATTTAATTTTGTTTTTATTTTTTATCTGAGTCTTAATTTCTTAGTATTTGTAACAAACACTCTTTAAATTTAAGTTGTAGTATATGGACTTTGAGTTGTTGTAATATCTATTAATTTAATACTATTTATAATTTTATTTAAAATATATTTTTTACATTTATTTGGCTTTAATTCATTGCCTTCACACTCTGTATTACCACATGGGAATAGTATTAGTTATTTAATTTTGTTTTTATTTTTTATCTGAGTCTTAATTTCTTAGTATTTCTAACAAACACTCTCTTTAAGTTTGAGTTGTAGTATATGGACTTTGAGTTTTTGTAATATCTATTAATTTAATACTATTTATAATTGTATTTAAAATATAAATTTTTTTATATGTATTTGCCTTTAATTCATTGCCTTCACACTCCTGTATTACCACATGGGAATAGTATTAGTTATACATTAAATTTTGTTTTGATTTTATGTGGGTCTTAAATATAATTTTGTTTTTATTTTATTATTTTGTCTTAATTTCATAGTGTTTCTAACAAACGCTTTCTTTTAAAACTGTGTACATTGATGTTTTAACATTGATATGTTATTCAGCATCCAACTAAATAAATAGTTTAAGTTGTGTCAAACATGTGTGTTTATATTGTGTTAATGCCACTTAAAAGGTTTAAGGCAATCGGTTTCCTCAAATGAATTGAGTAGCCACAACAGAGTTTAAAGTTGTAACAACTAATACATAATATTTTGCTTTAGTGGAATTAAACTGAGTAAATGAAACTTAAGTGGTAACATTTATGTAAAGAAGAGGGATTTAAGTTAGTCTTACTTAAAACAGATAAACTAGATTAACACATTTTTAATAAGTTTGGAGAGATGCAACATTTGAGTCAAAAATACTTAATAGATTTAAGTTATATTAACTTAATGGAATTAGTACTATTAACTTTATTTACCCAAGTTATTTTAACAATAAGTTACTGAGTTACTTGGACACAAATCAAATATTTGTTTATGCTTAAATTGTTTGAGTTAATAAACTTAAATTATTTAAGGCAATCGGTTTCCTCAAATGGTTTAAGTTGAACTTACTCATCAGGTTTTACAGTGTAGGTATTATCAAATTGCCTGAGTTTTGAGAACGCAGCGGACATGGAGGATTATAATGTAACAGGAGCTCATTCAAATACTCAGGTGCTAAACCATTCAGGGCTTTATAAAGTAGTAAGCAATATTTTAAAATCTATATGATGTTTGATAGGGAGCCAGTGCAGTGTTGACAGGACCGGGCTAATATGGTCATATTTCCTGGTTCTAGTAAGAACTCTTGCTGCTGCATTTTGGACTAGCTGTAGTTTGTTTACTAAGCATGCAGAACAACCACCCAATAAAGCATTACAATAATCGGTAACACTTTAGAATAAGGTTCCATTAGTTAATGTTAGTTAACTACTTTCGTTAACATGAATTAAGCAAGAACAATCCTTCTACAGCATTTATAAGTCTTAGTTCATGTTAATTTCAACATTTACTAATGCATTATTTAAATCAAAAGTTGTGCTTGTTAACATTAGTTAATGCACTGTGAATTACCATGAACTAACAATGAATAACTGTATTTTCATTAACTAACATTAACGAAGATGAATAAATACAGTAATAAATGTATTATTCATTGTTTGTTCATGTTAATTAACACATTAACTAACATTAACTAATGGAACCTTATTCTAAAGTGTTACCCAATAATCTAACCTTGAGGTCATAAATGCATGGATTAAAATTGCTGCATTTGACATTGCCGTAGGCTGTAATTTAGATATATTTTTGAGATGGATACATGCAGTTTTACAAATGCTAGAAATGTGGCTTTCTAAGGAAATATGGACCCACTTTATATTAAGTGGCCTTAACTACTATGTACTTACATTTTAATTAATAATTTAGTACAATGTACTTATTGTGTACATACATGTTTTTACATTGTACTTATATTTTTTTTAAAAAAACGACATGTAATTACAACTGTATTTAATTTCTGTAATTACATTTATAATTACACTGTTGACCCATACTTTACACCTTAACCCACCCTTAAACTTACCCATACCTCCAACCCTCTCCCTAACCTTACCCCTATCCCACCTCAATAGCAGCAAAAGTGTTTTACAATACAATGTGAACACAGTAAGTACATTGTACTTATATTTATGTAAGTACATAGTAGTTAAGGCCACCTAATATAAAGTGGGACCGGAAATATTAAATATCACACCTAGGTTCCTGATGACAAAGAATTGACTGAGCAGCCATCAAGTCTTAGACAGTGTTCTTTGTTAATACATGCAGAGTTTTTAGGTCCTATAATTAACACCTCTGATTTTTTCTAAATTTAGCAGTAAGAAATTTCTGATCATCCAGTGTTTTATATCGACTATTCATTACGTTAGTTTTTCAAATTTGTATGTTTCGCCATGCCATGAAGAAATCTATAGCTGAGTATCATGAACATAACAGTGAAAGCTAACACTGTGTTTCCTGACAATATCTTCCAAGGGTAGCATGTAAATCGTGAAGAGTAATGGCCCTAGTACTGAGCCTTGAGGTACTCCATACTGCACTTGTGATCAGTATGATACCTCTTTATTCACTGCTACGAACTGATGGCAGCCATATAAGTATGATTTAAACCATGCTAATGCCCTTCCATTAATGGCAACAAAGTTTTCTAGTCTATACAAAAGAATGTTGTGGTCAATAGTGTAAAACGCAGCACTAATATCCAATAGCACTAATAGAGAGATACAACCACAATCAGATGATAAGAGCATTTGTAACTGTAAGGAGAGCAGTTTCAGTACTATGACAGTCTAAATTCTGACTGGAAATCCTCACAGATACCATTTTTCTCTAAGAAGGAATATAATTGTGAAGATACTAACTTTTCTAGTATCTTGGACAGAAAAGGGAGATTTCGAGTATCTAGCATGCCGTTGTTTTGGGACATTTATTTCCACTTCAGCTGCTTTGGTGTTGCACGCTGATTTTCTGAGAGATTTAAATCAGACAAAGGTTAGTATAGATACATAAAACCATTTAAATAACATGTTTATCCAAACATAACATTAACATTTGTTCAATGTTATACTATGTCTTTCAAACTGTATTTTTAGCCCTTTGTTGTTTCAAGCTATTTGTTCCCGCTTCAGCGGCTTTCAGTCAGCACAGTGGCACATCGTCCAGATAAATTTAAATCAGAAGAAAGTGAGGAGAAAATTACAGAAAAATTTTAAGTAAGATATTTACCAAAGCTTAATGCTAAGTGTTGTAATGTATATATTTGAGTGGGTTTATGTTGTCTAGATATCTTGGTAAACTTCTAAATGGCACTTAACCACGGCTACCAGGGCTCCAGACTGCAACCAAATTTTTTCTCTGCCGATGAGACAAATTTTTGTGAGCAGTCGCACTGTACCATGTGATCCAACTCATAAGCTCGGCACCACGGACAGTTTATCAGCTCGGACCGCGATGCAAACAAACTTGTCCGAGCTCAAAACAGCTTTAAGCCCTGTTCACACCGCCAACGACTTTTTTGCTGCTTGTCACTTGTGGCTGGCAACTGAGGTCGCTACTGGCCGTTCCCACTAGTGATGTTTTGTTTGTGAACTAATCGTTCATTTTGAACAAATCTTTTAGATGAATCCATTTCACGTAATCCATTGACTCTCTATTTCTCGTTCACTGAAATTCCTCCCTCCACAGCAGCGCAGTGCTATTAGAAATGCATGCGCAGATCAGTCAACCGGGTAGCTCTGTGAACTGTTTCATCCTGTCAAAGAGTTACTCAACCTCGAACAATAGCCTTTAATATGAGATGTGACAGAGCATGTGATTTGTTGAATGTAGTGAACGAAAATGCCCTTCACTAAACAAGTTTAATAGAGATCTCGTTTTTGAACGGAATTACTAAACTGGTACATATGTCGTTTGTGAACGAGTTAAATGAACTGATACATCTCATTTGTGAATTAAATTAACTGGTACATAGCCTATCTCGTTTGTGAATGAAATGAATAAGAGTATACCGGGTCAGTCGGACATTTAGCATGTCCATCTCGATCAGCAATCAGCAGATGCAAAGCGCAGTTATAGGTACTGTGCACATATGGTTGTTTTCATATTTAGCACACAGATCATAACTCCACATTTAATCCCTGATTTATGAATGTGAATATATTATAGCCTATATGAACTGTCTGACCAAACAATTAAAATATTATTTATGTAAGAAAACATTGTGCTTTGTTCATCTGAACATTATTTATTATTTATTATTCATTATTTATTTACATTATTTGTCTTCATCTGTAAGTCGCTTTGGATAAAAGCGTCTGCTAAATGAATAAATGTAATGTAAATGTAATTTAGACTTTTAATGCGATTATGCACACATTTTAATAAAGCCAAATCAGTTTTACTAACAAGTTAATATGTTTGTTTACTTAAGACATAACACATAAGATACTCTTTTTCACACCTGCTGGCGTATTTGTGTAAAATGAAGAAATGTTAACTGAACAAATCAGTGAACAAATCAGAACAAATCATTTTGCTGAATGAACTGAAAATGAACAATCAAAATTGTCACCACTAGTTCCCACTACTGGTTGCCTAGTTACCCCGTAACACTCCACTACAGCAGATGTATCACATTCTGAACTTTTGTCACTTGACACGCCCACATTCGCCAACGGTCACTGTTGCTCATGTCGCCGGAAGTCGCTAGCTCTTCATTGAAAAACAATGGGTTTCACTCTGTCGCTGGCAGTGTGAATGGGGTTTTATGTCGCTCTTTCACTTTGTGTCACTGGCAGTGTGAATGGGGCTTTCAATGGAGAGCTGGAGACACGAGCAACAGTGACCATTGGTGAAGGAATGTGGGTGTCAAGCGATGTGAGTCAAGCAACAAAAAATCTGAATACTTTATGCAAATAAGCAGCTAATTTCACAAGTGATAACCAGTGAGAGTGAAAACAGTGGAGAGCACGTGATTCATCTGCTGTGGAGTGGAGTGTTACGGGGTAACTAGGCAACCAGTAGTGGAAATGCCCAGTAGCGACCTCGATTGCCAGGCACAAGTGACAAGCAGCGAAAAAGTCACTGGCGGTGTGAACAGGGCTTTACTCGGGAGCAAAGTTGATTTTGCAAACTTGTTACAGCACAGATGCAACACTGCTGCAAGATCCAGTGCCTACATACTTCAGGAAATCAGAAGCGGTAATGATAACCGTAGTCATGGTGTTTTGGAAGAAATAGTCAAATATTAGCAGGGCTCTAGAGTGTGCCCTAAGTTTTCAATGGTGCGACTAAAAAAAATCTGAGGTAAAAAACAAACAATTCTCTCTATAGATATATTTATCATGTCTGTGAGGCATGTTTTCACTGAGATTCGGTTCATTGTTGTACTCCTGTTAAAGACGAGACGGCAGAAAGCCCATTGTGTTTGTTTATTTTATAAAAGCACAACATTTTGTTGATATTGTGAGTGCACACAAATGAAAGTAGCCCCTTTGCAGTTACGAATTTTGTAATACTCTTACCTTTATGAGAAAAAATGACAGCGCATCCACTGAAAAAAAAGCAAATGATCACACTGGCGTCTCCATGTACTGAAGCATCTCCGCACAAACTATTGGTTATAGCGCACATTTATCTGGGTCTAACGTTTAAAAATTTGTATATGCTTGAACTGTTTTATATCTATCTTTTATATCACACAGTTTCATTTTCTACACACAGAAGTGTGTCTGACGCTCACGGTGATTTCAGCATCTGTCGTCTCACCAAATAAGCATGGAAACTCTGAGAGTCACTTCATGAGCATTTTTCCGTTTGATTTGAGTTAAACTAGCGTCATATCACATACACAGAACTATATAGCTATTAGCGGCAACCAGTCAATATATATATATACACATCAGAATCAGAATCAGAATCCATACGAGGAATTTGTTTTCGTGACAGAAGCTCCGCAGTACAACAGAATGACAGCGACAGAACATAAAACACATAATAAAAGAATAAAAAATACAAATAAGTAGATAGTGAATGACAATATACAAATGACAATTGTAGGCAGGTATATTACAAATGCAGTTATGTATGTACATATATATTATGTGCAAAATTTAAGTGTATACTAAGTATGTGTGTTAGATAAATAAAGTGTATGTGTATATAAATATAAAGTGTAGTGTGTTCGCCGTTATTATCAGCTGTTCATAAGATGGATTGCCTGAGGGAAGAAACACATTACTTTAAAACACATTACTTAAAACACATTACTAATGTCAACAGTCAAAAATGGGAATACTGCTGCTTATACTGCAATCTGCATTCATCATAATTTATTTAATTTTTTTATAAAAAAAAAAATATATATATATATATATATATATATACAGTATATATATATATATATATATATATATATATATATATATATATATATACATATATATATATATATATATATATATATAAACCTGATGCCAAATAAGTTTGGACACTGTACAAATTGTGAGTAAAAAATGAATGGAATTGTGGCGAGGTGGGCGTGGGAAGCCGAAAATACTGCAGCGGGAGAAAGAATGTGGGGACGGGCGGTAATAAGGAGGTCAAATGATTAATGATTAACACCTGTTTGTAATTCCAGTGATTGGGGAGAGAGGATTTATAAGCGCCGAGCAGACCGGCGAGGGGGAACTGGATCTTTGAGAGAGCAGAGCTGAGCAGTGTGTGTGTGTGCGGATATATATGTTTAAAGGCAGAGAGCCGAGCCGCAGTTTACTTTTGTTTATCCTGTTTTATTTTGATTTAATAAAGAGCATTTTTCGCCACCCCTGTCTTCCTTGTCCATTATCTAATGAACTGTTTTACACTGGTGCCGAAACCCGGGACAAGGAAGCCGGCACGCCGCCATGCAGCCAGCGACAGCAACGCCACTTGCGGAGCTGGTGAAGTCACTCGCCGGTCTTCACCAAACCCAACATCAGGCACTGATGGACCTCAAGTTGGAGTAGGAGGATCGCTTCCAGCTGTTGGTCCAAGCCCAGGATGAAGACCGGCGAGTCCTTCGGAGCTTTCTGGGCCGGGAGGGCGCCCCAGCAGCAGTCTCCTCCTTAGCGCACGTCCCGCTGATGAAGATGGGTCCACAAGACGATCCGGAGGTGTTTGTGGATCTCTTTGAGAGAACAGTGGAGGCGTGTGGCTGAGAGCGCACCCAATGGCCGGTGCGCCTCATCCCGCTGCTGACTGGGGAGGCACAGGTGGCGGCCCAACAGCTGCCTGTAGCGAACCTCCTGGCCTATGACGACCTGAAGCGGGCCGTCCTTCAGCGAGTCGGCCGTACCCCCGAACAACATCGGCAACGCTTCCGGTCAAGGGAGCTGGGGGACAGCGGCCGGCCTTTGGTGATGGCCCAACAGCTCCGGGATGCTTGCCGCAGGTGGTTGCTGGCGGAGGATCGCGATGTCAAAGGAGTGGTCGACCTGGTGGTACTGGAACAGTTCATCGCTCGGCTTCCTCGGGGGACGGCCGAGTGGGTCCGGTGCCACCGCCCGTCATCGCTGACGCAGGCTATCCAGCTGGCTGAAGACCATCTGGTGGCGTGCCCGGGGGGGGGGGGGGGGGGGGCGAGCCCCTTTTTAACCTCTCTCTCTCTCTCTTTTCTCCTTCCCATCCCTCTCCCTCTCGCCCTATTCCTGTTCCCAGGTCGCGGAGTAACGTGCCCCCTCATGTCCCACAGCGGAGTGGGGCCTTCCAGGGGAACAGACCAGGGGCACGGGAGGGCGCAGGGGCTACTGGTCCCTCCGCCCCTTTCTCCTCTCTCCACCAATCTTTTGGCCATCCTTCTGCCGCTGGGGCGGCGGGAAGGCCTGGGCCGGCCTGCTGGAGATGCGGGGACCCGAGGCATTTTCTGGACCGGTGTCCAATGATGGAAGTGGGAGCATTGATCCGGGTTCCCGACTCCCCAGCGGCTGCCCCCGATCAAGCTGGACTGTACCAAATACCTGTGAGTATTGAGGGGGGTACATATCAGGCTTTGGTGGATTCGAGCTGTAACCAAACCTCCCTTCATCAAAGCCTGATGCAACAGAGAGCATTGGATACAAGCCGCAAGGTTAAAGTGAGGTGTGTGCACGGGGATGTGGTGGACTACCCTCTAGTGCCGATTAGTATTCAGTTTCGGGGGAAAACGCATAGAATGAAGGTGGCGGTTAATTCCCACCTTAGGCATCCGCTGATTTTGGGGACAGATTGGCCAGCTTTTACACAATTATTGGGGGTTTTGTGTGCGGATGCTTCTTGGGAGACAGGGCAGGGAAACAGAGAAGCGGTGGCGCAGGCTGGCGATGCAGTTGCGGGACCTTCACAGGCTGACTCGGAGGAAACGAGAGCGAGGGCGGACTTCATGTCCCCTGAGCTAGATGACTTTCCACTGGAGCAGTCTCGTGATGAGACGCTTAAAAACGCGCATGACCAGGTCCGCACCATCGATGGACGGCTTCTCCAGCCTGATCAGCCGCTCTCTTTTCCTTATTTTTCCATAATAAAAGATAGGTTGTATCGGGTGACCCAAGATACCCAGTCAAAAAGGAATATAACCCAATTATTAGTCCCAAAAAGCCGTCGGGAAATGCTTTTCCAGGCGGCTCACTGTAGTCCCATTGCAGGCCACTTGGGGGAAGCAAAGACACGTGAGTGGCTCATGGCCCGTTTTTTTTGGCCGGGCATTCACGAGTACATCCGCCGGTGGTGTGCGGGGTGTCGGGAATGTCAGCTGGTAAATCCGCCGGCCACTTCTAAAGCGCCATTGCGTCCCTTACCACTGATGGAGGTCCCCTTCGAGAGAATTGGTATGGACCTCATCGGGCCATTAGAACGCTCAGCAAGCGGGCATCGTTTTGCATTAGTTCTCGTGGACTATGCAACACGATACCCAGAAGCAGTGCCGCTACGCACAATCTCCGCAAAGAGTGTGGCGGACGCACTGTTTCGTTGATCTCCCAAGTGGGGATCCCCAAAGAGATCCTCACAGACCAGGGCACGGCGTTTATGTCACGTATGGTAAGCGAGCTATACGAACTACTGGGCATTAAATCGATTCGCACCAGCGTCTATCACCCACAAACAGATGGCTTGGTGGAACGATTTAATCGCACATTGAAATCCATGGTTCGTAAGTTCGTTAAGGAGGACGCCAAAAATTGGGATAAATGGCTCGAGCCCCTGTTGTTCGCAGTGCGGGAGGTTCCACAAGCCTGCACAGGGTTTTCCCCATTCGAGCTTCTCTATGGTCGTCAGCCCCGCGGGGTGCTTGATGTCATTAGGGAGGCTTGGAAGGAGGGGCCTTCAAACAGCCGTAGTGAAATTCAGTATGTCATGGACCTTCGAGCAAAACTTCACACTCTGGGGCGGCTGTCTATGGAGAATTTGCTCCAGGCTCAAGACAAACAGAGTCGGCTGTACAACAGGGGTACGCGAGCGTGTCAATTTACACCGGGAGAGAAAGTGCTTGTGTTACTTCCAACATCCAGTTCTAAATTACTCGCGAAGTGGCAAGGACCGTTTGTGGTTACACAGCGAGTGGGGGATCTTGATTATGAGGTGGTGCGTTCGGATAGAGGGAATTCACGTCAAATTTATCATCTCAACCTTCTAAAATGGCGGAATAAGGTGACCTCAGTTGAGTTAGCCGTGACAATTTCAGCAGAGGATGATCTCGGACCAGAAGCAGCTGTCAAAATGCAATATGAGGCCGGAAAAATTAAATGTACTTATAAGGAACAGCTGGAGGATCAATTTGCAACTTATTAGGTCAATTGGCAACATGATTGGGTGTAAAAAGAGCCTCTTAGAGTGGCAGTGTCTCTCAGAAGTCAAGATGGGCAGAGGATCACCAATTCTCCCAATGCTGCACAGAAAGGAGTTTCTCAGAGAAAATCATACCGGATGCCCGTGATCTTCGGGCACTTTGACGGTCCTGCATCACATACAGGAATTTTACTGTAATGGAAATCACAACACGGGCTCAGGAATACTTCCAGATAACATTGTTGGTGAACACAATGCACCATGCCATTCCCCGTTGCCGGCTAAAACTCTATAGATCAAAAAAGAAGCCATTATCTAAGCATGATCCAGAAGTGCAGGCGTTTTCTCTGGGCCAAAGCTCATTTAAAATGGATTGTGGCAAAGTGGAAAACTGTTCTGTGGTCAGACGAATCAAAATTTGAAGTTCTTTTTAGAAAACTGGGACGCTATGTCATCCGGACTAAAGAGGACAATGTTATAGGAGCTTTCACATCTGGAAAGGCACCATCAATGCTGAAAGGTATATCCAAGTTCTAGAACGACATATATGCTCCCATCCAGATCTCATCTCTTCCAGGGAAGACCTTGCATTTTCCAACATGACAATGCCAGACCACATACTGCATCAATTACAACATCATGGCTGCACAGAAAAGAGATCCGGGTACTGAAATGGCCAGATTGCAGTCCAGATCTCCTTTTGACCCATAGAAAACATATGGCACACCATAAAGAGGAAGATGCGACAAAGAAGACCTAAGACAGTTGAGCAACTAGAAACCTGTATTAGACAAGAATGGGACAACATTGAGCAACTTGTCTCCTCAGTCCCCAGACGTTTGCAGACTGTTATAAAAAGAAAAGGGAATGCCACACAGTGGTAAACATGGCCTTGTCCCAACTTTGAGATTTAAAGATTTGATGTCATATATGTTGTATTCTGAATAAAATATAGAAATTTGAAACTTCCACATCATTGCATTCTGCTTTTATTCACAATTTGTGTCCCAACTTTATTTTGGAATCGTTTTTTTGTATGTATATATATATATATATATATATATATATATATATATATATATATATGTGTGTGTGTGTGTGTGTGTGTGTGTGTGTGTGTGTGTTTATGATTAGGATTTTTTGTTTGTTTGTTTTTTTCTGAGCAATTGTGATGGTGCCCACCCGGGAGTTGGTGCCCTACGCAAAATGCGTACTCTGTGTATAGGGAGCAGTGGTACTGTTCATAGGGCCCTATATCCCTCAATGACTTTCTAGCATTTCACACAAATATTTCCACCACTTTAAAGCTCTAAGATGATCCAGTTTGAATGTTATTTTTAATGGAATAAACAAAATATACTTTGTGTTAAAAAACACTTTTGTAAAATAAAAATAAAATACATAAAGTTACAATTATAACCAGTAGACAGCAGCAGAGAAGCACTTATTGACTTTTAGTCATTAATTTCTACTTTTTCTCTATATTTAGAAATTATAAAATCATGATGTCAATTTTGTTTCTATAAGTGTGTGTATGAAGTAAGAAAAGTCACAAACTTTTCTTCAATTTGCAACTAAATCACACATAATCAACGAAACTGTTCAGTTCCATATGCTAGAAAACAATAAAGTTATATTTAATAAGAGTGGAATATATACATTTTCTGTATATAAAAAGTAGATTTTGCACCTATTACTGTTGTTACTGTAGTGCTGTACTGTCAAATATTTATGCATTTAAATTTAGTCTTTTAGGAGAAACTTTTATCCAAAGTGACAAACATTTGCTTGACCAGCAACAACATCAGTATAACACCCAGTCCCTGTTCCCTGCATCTCTCTCCTGCATAATCTGTTTTTCTTTTTCTCCTTGTAGCTGGAAATCAGCTCACAGACAATTTGAAGACTACACATATATACTTTTTAATAATCCAGTCTTGCTCGAGAACTCTGGTCTGACACACACGGGTTCTCGTGTTATTTCCTTATCACTTCTCGCGTGCGTTTTGTAGTGAAACGTAGTTTGAGGACCAGACAGAGCTGTCTGCGATTCCTCCGATTGTGAATTCATGCAATGTGAACACAGCAGCAACTGAATGCTACCCCAGATAGTCATGCAGGGGGAAAACAATGGTGATCCGACGAGTATGAAAACTGTGTAGTTTGAATTTTAACACAGAAAACATTTTTGAAAACCATTCAATTACTAAAGTTGTATTTTATTCAGTTAATAAATCTGCAAAATAGTACTTTGACTAGCTAGGATTTTTTTTTTATTTTATTTATTTATTTTTTTTTAATTAATGAAGTTTATTTTAACAAAGTTTAGCATCAGAAGAAGTTTGTATATCACCACTTTTCGCTTCTCTATTCCCAGACTAGAGCAGGCCAAATATGCTTAAATATATGCTTTTAAATTGTACAAGAAGTTCTTAAATATGATATCAAGAGGTCTTAAATTTGGGGACGAAAAAAAAAAAATGAATTGTGATATGGCTGAATGTGACTATTACACTTCAAAAGGCTAATGTTATGATTTCATTGAATAATCATGAGCCCTGAACATTCAAAGTCCAGTGCTGCTTTGTGTTCTGCTGTTACCAGGGAAACAGTTATATTTCTACCAAATGCTCCACCTGCTGGGAGAGAAGAGTTCAGAACAATGTGAAAATCGACCCATGTGTTTACCCTGCAAATATGCAGAGCTTTAAATATGAACTGGTGGATCGATAAGAAGACAATGCATTACAAAAATATAAACATAGGGGTGTGCAAAATGGATGGTCTGCTATAATATCATAATTATAGTTTTAATGATGTGCGATTTTATATTATGATAATATCGCAAAGATCAAACACAAAACAGACCTACCGAGTGCATGCATACATTAGGTGATGAAGTCTAGTAGGTAAGACTAGTGTGCGTTTGCACATTTAGAGTGTGTTCTTTTACTTAATCAGTATTAAAAATCATTTAGAATTATTATCACATTTCAGATTTAGGATGGGGGCAGAAAATGTATGTTTATATAATTTTATATAGTTAATATCATAAAAAAAATCAAGTTTTTTTTTCTCTCCACAAGCAAGCATGATTAAAAATGTAATATTGATTTTATAAAAAAAAAAAAAAAAAAAAAAAAAAAAAAAAAACTTTTTAGATACCATATTTCCTGTTTTGGCTCTATTTCTCCAACAAAAATAATTTCAAACACAGCCACAGTGCTGTTTTGCATCTCTGAACAACAGGACACTGTTTTGTTCCTGAATAAATTAACAGTTTAAATGATTCGTTCAACCGTAATGACTCACTTATTAAGCAGTAACTTACTGCCTCCTACTGTTGGTTCAATATGTTATGTTTAAAATATCAAAACATTGTACATGCATTTGTAACTGCATGTTAAGGTATTTTTTATGTCCCTCTGAGCTGCTGAGAATATTTTTCAGGTTTTTTTAGGGGGAATAAATTGAAAGAACTGCATTGTTTTTACATTTGTTAGAGTTATCTGTATTTGTTACATTTATATTATTTACATCAAGCTTTTGAATGGTATATTATTGTATATTGTTATTGAAACTTCATAATGTTTCACTTGATTATACATTTAGTCAGGAATTACAGTCTGGAAAAAGTATTTGGAAAAAAAGTCTAATAAGTCTAGTAAAATGTTTACACATTATGTGAAAACTAGTACAAGTATATAAATAAATAAAAAGAGACTTACTCATATTTATGATCTCTGCTGAATAAAGTGCTTCATTATTTTTTCTGAGGAAATCCATTTCTCAAATCCTCAACCACATCACATCTTTTTGGGGTGAATTATGTCTTATTCCTCTCATCACGAAGCAAACAGTAAAATAAAATAAAAACTTGAAGAACAGTCTCGCTGCTTTTTTTTCTGTGTGGGCTTATTCAAGCCGCACGCTTCAGTTTGAATCTGAATAGCGCGTTCAGCGCAGGGGCGTGGTCACATTAGATATAATGAAGGGAGACATGAAAAACAGACATGGCGTTGTTTTCATATGGATTACTTTATCACAGAATATCTGTTTTCGGCGGCACTTGTTTAGTTTAAAAGTAGACATGTCAGCATTCTATAGATATCCTTCGTTGAGTATTCACGGAGTTACATTTCATTTTAATGATGTGTTTGTAAATGAAGATCAGCGCAGACAAAGGCTGCAGACAGCCCACCTTGTTTGTTATCTTTATTTTATAAGTGCACAAAGGTTTGTTGTTATTATGTCTGTATCCAAAAAAAGTAGATCCTTTAACAGATTCGATTGATGTATTGCTCTTATCTGTACACTGTAAAAAATTTCTTGTTGTTTTTACAAAAACTTTTTGGCAGCTGTGGTTGCCAGAATAATTTTGTAAAAATACAGAAAACTGTAAACACATTTACGTCAAAAACTGTTAATTTTACAATATAAAGCTGTAATTTACAAACAAGAAAATGTGAATATAAACCAGTAAATTCAACAACACACAAAATTAAATCTGTTTTGTACCTTGAAAATACTGACAACCACCATAATAATAAAGATGGTACTGTATAAGAGAAAGCCACATGAAGTATCAAAGCTCATCACAAGTAGCTTCACCACAAGCAGAAGTATATATTAACATATAGAAGGTGCACATTTATGGAAACACAAAACCCCATCATGGTAACACACGTGATACTTAAATAATGCAAAAACTTTCATTAAGCAACAGAAGATGTAACATAAAGCTCAAATGTACATAACTGATAACAAGAACTATTTAAAAACATGATTATTTAAACAAAATACTTTCAAACGTGGAGTGTCACGCAGGGAATTCTGGGAATATCAGTTTACAGTTTTAGACTGTAAATTATACATTGATTTGTTCTTTTTTTACTTCTAAAAGCTGTATAATTAACAGAATTTTACTGTAAATTTACATTAAATGCTTTGTTAGATCTTTTACAGTTTTTCCCTGTATATAGTACGGGAACTTACTGTTAACCTATTATCAGTTTTTTTCCGTAGCGTTTTTACAAAATTTTACAGTTAAAATTACACTTATTTTTTACAGTGTACGATTAAAACTGAAAGTGTAATTTAAGTTATTTTCGGGGTTATCAGGAGAAAATGACTCAAAACGCGTATCCGCATTAATCGACTTCAGAGTTAAACAGCGTGCAAATGCATGTAAATGACACTTCTACTGCAGCTTCTGTGTTTCCTCTGCATTGCAATCTGCATCCATGACTTTGAATTACATAGTCACATTTGAATGGGAAGCAAATTAAGTAGACATGCAAAAGTAGAAATGAACTCCATTCCACTGTCCCTGCTGCTGAAAAACTACCAAACCATTATGTTACCACAATCATGCATCACAGCTGGAATGGTATTGCACAGGTGATGAGCAGTGCTTCGTTTCCTCCAGACATTTCACTTGGAATTAAGCTTCATCAGACCAGAGCAAGCAGACTTTCAAGCAGGCTTGTATGTGTCATGCACTAAGAAGAGGCTTCTGCCTGACCAACCTGTTTGTTCCAAACTTCTTCCATTTAAGAATTATGGAGAAGAGTAACCTAGAGAACAATAAAGTGAAGTAAACAATTATGATAATGTAATAAGAAATACCAGTTTGCAAAATTAACGAGCATAACAATTTGTTCTTTTTCTTTTTTTTTTTTTTTTCTTTTTTTTTTTGCAGCAAAACTCTAAGCGAATAGTACCTGAAGCCTTGCACATTCAATTTAGAAATTACCATTTGTGGGCCATGCCCACTTCCACTTCTACATTAAAAATACACAAAGTGTGCTCACAAGACACTTTAAAATGTTATAAACTTTCATTTCTTTAATGTAATTATAGAACTTGAGCTGGGCCACTGTGTCATCCTGGTTTTAACATTACACTTTTAAAACAGTATTTTCATTATGTCATTGTCATTAAATTTTAGTGAAATCGTACTCACTATGGGAAACAGTGCTGTTATTTGCTGGAAGATAATTAATTAAATTAAAAATATAAATAATCACTTAGAGTATAACTACTCCATTAATTAACTATAAAACTGCTTCAGTGAACTGACACTGTGAAACTAATTATTTGGGCCATGGGAATCACTTTGAAATACAGTATTGTTCAAAATAATAGCAGTACAATGTGACTAACCAGAATAATCAAGGTTTTTCGTATATTTTTTTATTGCTACGTGGCAAACAAGTTACCAGTAGGTTCAGTAGATTCTCAGAAAACAAATGAGACCCAGCATTCATGATATGCACGCTCTTAAGGCTGTGCAATTGGGCAATTAGTTGAATTAGTTGAAAGGGGTGTGTTCAAAAAAATAGCAGTGTGGCATTCAATCACTGAGGTCATCAATTTTGTGAAGAAACAGGTGTGAATCAGGTGGCCCCTATTTAAGGATGAAGCCAACACTTGTTGAACATGCATTTGAAAGCTGAGGAAAATGGGTCGTTCAAGACATTGTTCAGAAGAACAGCGTACTTTGATTAAAAAGTTGATTAGAGAGGGGAAAACCTATAAAGAGGTGCAAAAAATGATAGGCTGTTCAGCTAAAATGATCTCCAATGCCTTAAAATGGAGAGCAAAACCAGAGAGACGTGGAAGAAAACGGAAGACAACCATCAAAATGGATAGAAGAATAACCAGAATGGCAAAGGCTCAGCCAATGATCACCTCCAGGATGATCAAAGACAGTCTGGAGTTACCTGTAAGTACTGTGACAGTTAGAAGACGTCTGTGTGAAGCTAATCTATTTTCAAGAATCCCCCGCAAAGTCCCTCTGTTAAAAAAAAGGCATGTGCAGAAGAGGTTACAATTTGCCAAAGAACACATCAACTGGCCTAAAGAGAAATGGAGGAACATTTTGTGGACTGATGAGAGTAAAATTGTTCTTTTTGGGTCCAAGGGCCACAGGCAGTTTGTGAGACGACCCCCAAACTCTGAATTCAAGCCACAGTACACAGTGAAGACAGCGAAGCATGGAGGTGCAAGCATCATGATATGGGCATGTTTCTCCTACTATGGTGTTGGGCCTATTTATCGCATACCAGGGATCATGGATCAGTTTGTGTAACACCCGCGAAGAATATACGTAAGGAAATAATTTGGTTTCACAGCTACTTCTATGTATGTGTGGCCGGATCAGAAGACTACGTTCGCTCAGGAGTCAGGATTGCAGCAGGAGAAAGAACACAACAACAACTTCTGGAAAAGGTAAGTATTTATGTAGATTTTGATTGTTTGAAAGAGCAAAAGAATAACAATTTGAATAGACAATGGTAAATCTCAAGTGAACCAAACACTTTTCAATTAATGGAAATAACTACTTACAGTAGTCACTTTAACTCTCACTTTATGTAAAGCTCCTAAATACCTCTTAATATGTTTATCTATTATTTGATTATATTAATTATATATTTATATTTATTTTATACTTATTTATCTATAGTTTAATGAGATTATGATATAATATATATAACTCTTTGGTTTGATACAACTTCACACTCTTGAAAATGTAAATTCAAAGTTTCACTCTTAAAATAACCAACAATGTTTTACACTCTTTCAGAAAACTCAACAGAAAGTAAACAACAAAAATGCACAGGTAAATAACCAGATGAAAAGGTATCAGTCCAAAGCAAATGCTTAGTCCTTTGAAATAAATGTCCAACGTGGAAACAAAAATACTCAGATCCTTGAGTGAAAAGAGTTTCGATGCTTAGCAAAAAATGTGTCCAAAAAGTAAAAAACAGGTTTACACAATATTTCCTACCAGTGTGATGAACAACTTACAGATTCTATGAAATGGGATGGCTCGCCAGTTTCTGCAACCGTGTGTCTCTCTCTCTCTCTCTCTCTCTCTCGATGGACAGCAGAAACAATTCTCCCAAACGTCAACAAAACTCCAGATCCAGAATCAGCATTGCTCTCAGGAACATCAATAAACAAAGAAGAGAGAGAAAAGAAAAGAAACCAACAAAAAAAAAAAAAAAAACCCAACCTTGCAAAACAAGGCAGAAAATTACAATTAATATCAGAGCTCTCAATATCAAAAGCATATTTCAGTAACACACTGAAAAAATGTACAATTGCACTCACAATATACACATCTCTTTTCCTTTAAACACATTTCTCATTAAAATACAACAACTGATTTGCTCAACTTACTCAACCCATATAAATCAATGCGTTAGTCATTAGCTAAGACCGCATGGTTAGCATAACTCCCTGTGCTTAGCATCACACTTTCAGCACATATTATTGACATAAAATAACCATTTGACCACAAATCAACATATATACACATATATTTTTCTTCTAAAACATTGAACAGAAATAAAGCATAATTTAGACGTTTGTTTTGTAGTGAAACACTACACTAACTAATTTATATAAAGGACAGGCAAATACATATACATGTAATTCACTTACCAAGAAAATAGTGAGTAAACAGAACAATCCCGGATGGAAAAATAAAAATCTCTCTTTTGGTTTCTCTCGAGTGAATTAACTTTTTTCTGTTTCCTATTTTCTTCAGATCCAGTGAAATCGCGATCGTCTAATGTAAGCACCACTTTACTGCTAATGAGCGAACACTGTTCTCATATTTCAAAACACTTCTCTTACAGATCGACTTAACTTAAAACACTTTAAATCTCTGTTCAAAAGCTGTTTTTGCTAAATCGCCATGTCTCCGCTTCTCACCGTTCTCTCCCTTTTTCTGTTTTTCTTTTTGACGTCAACCTTGAGGTAGGGGTTACTCTTAAACGGCCAGTTTCTAATTTTACTTATTTTCCTAGACATTTTCTGTTATTAATTATTTCACTTAGTATAAGTTGAGAATTCGATATATAATATGAATATGAATAAAATAATGGGATGATATTAATAAAATAGTCTTATTTTATTTACATATGTGGTAATATATATTTTTCTCTATTCACAGGTGCTGGCTCTTGTAACCTGGGTTACATTTGCATATGTTAAAATACTTGAAGAGGTCATGTTGCCCTATGCTGAAGAGGACATGCCCTTGAAATGGTTGTTTCAACAAGACAATGACCCAAAACACACTAGTAAACGGGCAAAGTCTTGGTTCCAAACCAACAAAATTAATGTTATGGAGTGGCCAGCCCAATCTCCAGACCTTAATCCAATTGAGAACTTGTGGGGTGATATCAAAAATGCTGTTTCTGAAGCAAAACCAAGAAATGTGAATGAATTGTGGAATGTTGTTAAAGAATCATGGAGTGGAATAACAGCTGAGAGGTGCCACAAGTTGGTTGACTCCATGCCACCCAGATGTCAAGCAGTTTTAAAAAACTGTGGTCATACAACTAAATATTAGTTTAGTGATTCACAGGATTGCTAAATCCCAGAAAAAAAAAAAATGTTTGTACAAAATAGTTTTGAGTTTGTACAGTCAAAGGTAGACACTGCTATTTTTTTTAACACACCCCTTTCAACTAATTGCCCAATTGCACAGCCTTAAGAGCGTGCATATCATGAATGCTGGGTCTTGTTTGTTTTCTGACAATCTACTGAACCTACTGGTAACTTGTTTGCCACGTAGCAATACAAAATATACTAAAAACCTTGATTATTCTGGTTAGTCACATTGTACTGCTATTATTTTGAACAATACTGTATCTTCCAGCTCTTCTTGTTGTCCCAGTATGCTAAAATTTTGAGATTTAAAAATAAAGACATAAGAATGAATCACCTGTGATTTGATATATTCTAGATGTTGAGATGTAACTTGTTTTCTTTGCTTTGATTTCACACTAAATTCCACCTGACCAGAATGGCTTCGATACAAGAGGTTCAATAGAGTCTGACGGAGTGTATAATTCCTTCAAAGCCTTACGGATGCTGTGCAGGCCTAGGAAACAGAGGACAAAGACCCAATGAGTTACGCTTGAATTCTCACCCTCTACCTGGGGATTTACAGTGCTAGCCATCAACACTGATGTTCTGTAATGGCTTTTGAAGGACCTTGGCTGTCCAGAATGCAGATATTAGAGCCAGATCATTTTGGTGGCCATCCATTCAAATTGCATATGCACATGATGGAGGTCCTCTGCAGGGAATTGAAAGCAAGTGTATGTTAAAATGAACATTTACTGGTATAATTACCCTCAATTGGGGGGAGTGGGGTGTTGATTTCTGCATAATAATGACAATGAATCACAAAAATTGAAGATCATGCTATATGATCACACTATTTAAGACTTTCAAATTCACCAACAAGTGCTGTGAACAACCCTCTTGTTAAATTTCCTAATCAATCCAAATATCCTCTCAAAATAAACATGGAAAACTATAGTGCTACAGTAAATTTAAGTAATACTACAATCTATATTATAAAAGATTAGGTTTGTAATCTTGTAAAGTACCTAATAATAAAAAAATAAAAAAATAAAAAATAAATAAATACATATTTCACCTTTGTAAACACCACATACTGTATGACTTCACAGCATGCATGTGGTCCGTACAAAGCCTTTTAATGCAAATAAGATAATTACTATGTTGTCCTTGAACTCTCACTTCATAAAGCATGGATAAATCTTAGAAGAATAACACATCAAAGTCCACCTGAGATTAATGCGGCGCTGAAGGGTGAAAGAGGGCACCGCTGCTTGTGTGGGTAGGCATCTGACTATTTGACCTAGGAATTCAAACACCCACATAAAGGACATCTGTGCCAAAAGAACCTATTGAGGAACAGATGGGTTCTATTAATATGTTGCAATTAAAAAGAGCCCTGATTAAGAAAATACAACATTTGAGCAGGAAAGGAAGTTGTGTGTGTGTGTGTGTGTTTGTGTGTGTGTGTGTGTGTCTGTGTGTGTGTGTGTGTGTCCCAGTTAGACTTAATGTTGTCACATTGTCCTGGGTAAATAAATATTACATAAAAAAAAGAGCAAACATATAATATATATATATATATATATATATATATATATATATTTTTTTTTTTATATATATATATATGTTTTGTATTTTATTTAATATATTTAATACTAATTATACACTTCATAGTGTTTTTGTGCATTTTCATATTTTTTCCAAGATAATAACTAAACGTGGGAACAATTTGAACAATATTCTGGATACCATTTAAAATAAGGCCATTAGTTAACATTAGTTAACTACTTTAGTTAAAATGAACTAAGAATAAACAACAGCCTGCTTCTACACCATTTATTGATCTTAGTTAATGCATTGTTAAATGCATTATTAAAGGTCCCGTTTATTGCGCTTTTTTGAAGCTTTGATTGTCTTTACAATGTGCAATATAACATGTTTTCATGTTTCGCGTGTAAAAAACACAGTATTTTTCACACAATTCACCTATCTGTATACTGCTGTTTTCACTGTCATAAAAATGGGCTGATGACTTCCTCGTTCTATAAAGTCCCTCCTTCAGAAATACGTAACGAGTTCTGATTGGGCCAGCAGTTCCTGTGTTGTGATTCAACACCAGCTTAGAGCAGGCTGCCCTCCTGGTAACGCGATTGGGCTAGAACGCACGTGCTGGAGATGTACTTATAAATCACAGGAGCATTTTTACTGACGAGATGCGCATGAACATCGCATTCGTTTTTTGCACAGCCCTAACATCTAGTTAATAAAGCTACACAGCATTGCCCTTTGTGTGAGAAGTTACAGAAACTGTTAAAGGCACCAACTTAAATTATAAAATACACTTACCGGTTGTGGTCCATAAACAACACCTTCTTCAGATGAAAAGGGAACTGCTCGATCTTTCAAGAATAATCTTTTTGCGAATCCGGCATTAAATTGATTGAGACTGAGGAAGTTGTCCTCACCAAGCTGTCCTCAGCAAAATGTGCTGCACATTGTTTTACATGTGGATTACAATTTTCGGGAACCGAGTTAAACATAAATTGTAACCATTAATCTCCAAGTACAGCGTCCTTGGGAAGCCCAAATTAAGATGATTAGACTCAGAGATGAAAATAACAGCGTTTCAACAACATGTCGAACACAAACGCAGCTCTTCCTTCTTCTCCGTCGGAGCGCAACAAGGCCACGCCCCCTGTTTTGTGAATTCATGTGGGAGGAGGTTAGTCAAAAAAACTGTTTTAGTGACATCATTACTGCAGGAACTCGCTTGGCATTGAACTTTGAACTTTAGAATTTTACAGATATTATTTATACTCTAACAACAACATTACACACAAACTAAAGTTTAAAACATGGGATCACGAAGAAGGGGACCTTTATAGGAGCTGATCCGTGCTGGTCGCTGAAGAAATACATCAACTTCATGCTGTGGATTGCCGAATCGACTTTCACATTAGACAAAGCCTGGGGTCGTCACGTGGCTGCCACAGGCCCCCGTCTGCTCTTTCAGTTTTGTGTTTACGCAGCGCGATATGCAACTCAACACGAAAAAAGACAGTATAAATCTCTATGATCAGTATTTTTTGTCCCCACTGGATGCAACAAATGCATCATTTTTAATGGATTTTATTGTTTTGTCCTGTCACGCCGGTGTTCTGACCGGGACATGAATCACAGTATGGTGAGGGGCGTAATATTTCCATTACACACTTGAGGCATTCGGCCAATCACTATGCAGTGGAGAGTGTTAATAGTCACATCCGGGACATTTGCTTGTGTGCGCGCCTGGCCAATCTGAAATATTTTTCACAGATGCCATTTTTTCTTTGCTCGCGATGCGGCACATATGAGGATGGAATACGACAAAATAAAATATTTAATCTTAATCATAAAATTTGTTTTGTAATATCATATCGTGTTATAACGATATTTATTTGCTGTGTGTGCATGAACTTTTTTCAACAACATTTCCTTTCACTCACTATGCGGAACAGACGAGGACGTCATTTATTTTCTATAAGGGTATTCTGAAAGTAAGTTTTTTTATTTCATTTAAAAGATGTGTTTAATAACATTATATTGGTTTATAGCGATATTTTTGTGCTGTTTTCTCCAAAAAGTTTTCTCAAGAGAGATATTTTCTTTCACTCATGATGGGGAGAAGATGGGTAATTTGGTTTTATCAAAGGACAACACCATAAGTAAGTCTTTTACCTCATTTACATTTATTTTATAAGTTGATATTAATTTATGACGATATTTAAATGCTGTGCACGCCTAAACGAGCATTACATCTCACATATTTGAACTGCTAAGCAGTGCAGACGTGGGTTACTTACAGAAGGGAGAGACCAGAAGTAAGTGTTTTACCTGATTTAAAATATTTATTTTTATAATATCATATAGAGATATTTTCTTTCGTTTGTGAAGCGGAGCAGACGGGGAAGTTGGTTTTAACATGGAAAACAACAAAAGTAAGAGTTTTACTTCATTTACTCTATGTATTTATATATTATGAATATATATAAAGTATATTATATAATATATAGTATAGTATGTATTTCCTAAAAAAAATAATATTTAATAATTATATGTGTATGCTGTGTGTGCCTAGACGATCTGAAACATTTCTCACAGATTAAATTAGATGTCAAATCAAACCACTGTAAACGATCCAAATCTAAAATAGCAATAATACCTAATTGTTTCTTAAGTGTCTCGTGACCAAAGTTTATGATTATATTAAGTAATAATGTAAATACAATATATTGGATTTGTGTGATTTTTCCACACACACACAAATATATATACTGTATATATATATATAGTCACTGTCGGGCGGAATCCTCGTATCTCCAAAATTATAATTTTTTTATTAAGAAAAAAAAAAAACTGCATATTTTTTTAGTTATTCAACATTGTATTGTTAAAGTTGGTATTATACCTTATATTGGTATCATATACTGTTGTGTAACAACATTAACACAACATTTCCCCAAAATCATGTTTAATCGGAGATACGAGTTTCATGACTTGGGAGCATGGAGAAGAGTTTACGCCATCATTGATAAGAATACAGACACAGACTTTGCTGCTGCCAGCAGTTTTCATCAGAGTCTGCAGTCACGTTGAGCCTTTTGACAAGAGACAAGGCTTTACGAGCTAATCAAAGCAAATGATTGTGGTTACATAAATCTCGCTAAACTCTATTTTAAACGTTAGGGCTATGAGTGATGCAATACCAAAATGAAAAAATAGACTGTCTAATAGGCGGAATTTAATATGCACACAAAATTGCCGATCAAGTTTAACCTTTTGACGAGAAAAGGCTTCAATAGTTAACCAAAACTAGCAACTGTGGTTACATATAAAACTAACAACTGTGGTTGCATATATCTTCCTAAACTCTATTTTAAAGGTTTGAGAGCTATAAGTGATGCAATACAAGAGCCACACAGATGGGAAATCAAAAATTACCTGTATTACAGTGTATGATGTAGCTGTCCATCTGTGTAAACAATGTGCAAATAATTAAACCAAAAAGTACACGATTTATAAAGTTATTGGCTTCTAAAGTAAGGAGTCGACTCTGAATCGCTGAAACGAGTCGTTATAGATTTCAAATCTTTTGCCCATCTCTATGTACGTCACTAGGAACACTTTGCATAATAATCTCTGCCTACCGTCTTGGAAAAAACGGAACTCTGACCTGCCCCACCCCCCCCACACAGACGCTCTGGTTGGTGTGATAGCATCATGTCGAGGAGACAGTGTGTTTTTAAATGTAAAGGCAAGTTTGTTTTATTTTCACTGCCAAAGAATGAAAATCAGAGGAACCAATGGCGGCTAAAATTCATTTTCACCACAATACCAGAGCAGTACAACAAATCCCTTTTGTTGTGTTCACAACATTTCACTGATGACTGCTTTTCTAATCTCGGTGAGTACAGCGGGATTTTCAAAGCGTTTGGCCATAAAAGATGGTTCATTACCTACTTTATTTAGAACAACGAGCATCTCCGAATTACAACTTGAAGTATGATTATGAAGTTATGTGTCTGTTTTCTCCCGAGCGTCTTATCAGTATGTGTGCTGTCTGCAGCCTGTCTGCGCTGATCGTCATGTACAAACATGTCATTAAAATGAAGTGTAACTCCGTGAATACTCAACGAAGAGACATGAGAGAGATATCTATAGAAAGCTTGACATGTGTACTTTAAAACTAAACAAGTGCTGCCGAAAACAGATATTCTGTGATAAAGTAATCCATATGAAAACAACGCGATGTCTGTTTTTCATGTCTCCCTTCGTTATATCTAATGTGACCACGCCCCCGCACTGAACGCGCTATTCAGATTCAAACTGAAGCGCGTAGCTTGAATACACCCACACAGAAGAAAAAGCAGCGAGACTGTTCAAGTTTTTTATTTTACTGTTTGCTTCGCGGTGAGAGGAATAAGACATAATTCACCCCAAACAGATGCTAACGCACAGTTTACCGTGGAGGTGTGTGCGGAACAACCTATCCAAACTGCTTATGTTAGTTGACCAATCAGAACACAGTATGCTACCGAAAGGTGGGGTTTAAGGAAACTGAATCTTTTGAACAGCTTCGCGCGAACCGTTTGGGAATCTCTGAGAATTGAGGTAATTTTAAAATGATATTTTGACAAATGACAATGTTTTTTAACCTAGGATGGATTTAAACCTAATGTACAGGACTTATAAACAGTGATAGGAAGCTTAGAATTTTCATCTTACTGGCTCTTTAAGATGTCTATTAGGCGGTAATTTGCCTAATCTGCTCGCCAATTTACCTTCGAGGCTCACAAGCTTCCTTCTGCTGTCATGATTCTGCCCTCATGTCCTTGATTTTTCTCTAGTCTTGAGGCAGGGTCATGACAGGCCCATGTTTTGTGTGCAAGCACATGGCCTTGTCTTTGGGTCATGTGCTTGTGTTGTCTCGTTTCCTTGCCCCGCCCCCTTGTTCTGTCATTATTGCTTTACCTGTGTCACCTGTTTTGTTATCATTACTCTCCCTATTTCAATCCCCTTGTGTTTGCATTCTAGTGCGGTTCATTGTTACACTTTGAAGAAACGTTGTGAGACCTGTGATTGTTTTTCTGTAGTGAGAGTTCCTGAGTGAAGAGTCTTTTGTTTATTGTTTGTTTCTAGTGTAGCAGGTTGATATTGGTCGTAATGGGTCCAATCACAACTGATTGTAATTGGTTGATTGGTCGCAGTGGTTTCAATCACACTCACACTCTCTCTGGACCAATCAGGACTTGGCTGCATGCTATATAGGCAGGGGTTCCCTATGGACACTCTTTACTCTTTGTTGCCGGAGGCACATTTTGGTTTTTGACTCTTCACAGTGCAGTCACGGTAATTCGACAGGTAATGCAATGGGCTGATTTGATTCATCTGTAGGCCTTGTTTACACTTACGGCGTGCAGTGTCTTTTTGCAGTCTCTCCCTGTTATAAACCCAATCATTCCTGTGATGGAACCGGGTTGAGTTTGGCTGCTGGCTCAGTGTAGCTCTATTAGCGTCACTATTGGTGTGAGGCTCCTTGATGGGTACGTATGTATACTAGTTGGCATTACGTGTGTATTTTAATCACAAACCGTTACTGACTTTGGTTTGTGTGCATCAGGGTTGTAAACCGCTTCGCTTGTGCTGGTATCTGCACCAGCCCCTCCTTTCCCTGTCACGCTGCTGTTTTGCCTCAACTATTGTTTTAACTGTAAACCGCTTAACCAGATATAGCTACAGGAACTCACTTCAAGCTCTGAACGCCGTTACGTGCCTTCCAGCACCAGGACCTGTTGCCCAATTGGGTGTCTGGCAGGGCTGTATTTGAGTGATTGATCTTTTGGACTGACTGTGCTCCTTAATGTGTGTGGAGATTGGGGTCTATGTTTATGGGGTTTTGTTAAATTTATGATTAAGTGATTATTTTGGTTAATTTATATTTCTTAAAGTTTTGATATAGATTTTCATTTTTGATTGAAACTTTGATTTGTTAAACTTTGGTTCTTTTTGTTAGGCTCTAGGCAGCTATTAAGTCCCCTTTGCTGCCTAGAATTGCCTTAGATTGAAGTTGCTTTTTTTTCATTTATTTTTGGCTTATTGATTTATTTCCCTCCCCAGTAATTGACTGTTCTCTCTCCCACAGTGCCGAAAGTGGTGTTGTCGGTGTCCTCGGTGGTGGTCTCTTCTTGTGTGCTGTGTTTTCCCTTGTTTGCTTATTTTTTTTTTTTTTTTTTATCATGGTGTGAGTGTTCACGTGTGATTGGGGAATCCTTCCCTGAGATCCCACACCCCTTGACCCTACCTCTCCACTGGTTAGGCCTCAGCACTCATTTCCCCTATTTTAGGGTGTATGGTATACTTGTATTTTAGTAATTGTATGACTAAAATTGTCTTTTACCGGAACTACGTCTCTGGCTTCATGCATAATTCAAACCAGTGTGCTTTTTGTATTTTGGTGGTTTAACTATTGAGTTTGTCAAATCTTATTCTCGGGGGGAAATTCCCTATGTGGCGTTGCCGGTAAAAGTCCTACTCAGCACACTAGTCTAAGTCTTAAGTTATTTGTCTACTCCATAGTCATTGTTTTCCCCTTTGTGGGTTTTGTTTTCCCCTTTTGTCATTGATAAACCCTGTGTAGTGCATTCTGTCTGCGCCTGAGTTCATCCCCGCACCCCCACGTCGTCCCAGGGTGAGTGGATCCTTAGGAACTATGCCCAACTATGGGAGAGTTTTTCCCAGGGGGAGCCGCAGGTTTCCCCCTCGAGATCCCCACCTTCTGCCAAGCTGCCAGTACTCTCGGCGGGTCGTGTCCTGTCCGTTGCTACACTGGGGGATCTGGCTCTTCCCTCCCCAAATCCCGAGACACCTTCTACACTAATCAGTCTGTGCAAGAAACGAGTGAGACGGTTATCTTGGGAGTCTGCCTCGGAGCCCTCAGTATCGGAGTCAACCCTGCCTGAGACTGTCCTCCCACTACCAGTCACTGCTCTTGCTGAACTTCCCCAACCAGTAATAGATCCGGCTATTGTCTCTGCACCGCGGCCAAGGAGAAGGAGGAAGAAGTGTTCTTTTGGTCCTCCGTCCCAAAATACAAGCATAATTGCATTAGAGCTAACATTAGCATCAAGCTACATAAGACAGTTTATGAGATTATTATTACATTTTTATTCAAAACTCAGTTTAAACCACCATTGTGTGTTTTTAATAACTTCCTTTTGCGATCTCATGTAGAATTCGGTCATTCACTGTTGTTCAAATATTCTATTTATAGTCTTTTATATAGCTGCAAAAATTATAATTTCAGGTGTACACATTATTTATTGATATGAAAATACCCTAAATCTCAAGAAAATCTCATACAAACCATATAGTATCTTAAACGTGTTATATGGTTATTATATTTGTCACAGTGTGACAAATGGCGTGTGGAACTTATTCCCGCTGAAGCAGTGTTCCCGGGGGAACGCTTTGAGTGTAACTCTGTTCCCAGGCCTGTGTGTGTGTTTGTTGCTGTGACAACCCCAAATGATGGATTGGCAACAGGTGTGGGGGATTTACTCAGAGTTTGCGTGAGGCCTCATCAACAGTGGAGAGGATAAAAACCAAGAGAGAGAGGTGGTGCGTGTGGTTTTTCTCCCTCGTGAAAAGTCGTTTTATTGGGTGGTAATAGTGGCTGGAGGACGGGTGAATGAAGTGGAAAGTGTTGCTTTGCTGAGGGATTCGAGGACAACAGAAGGAGAGTGAAATACCCTGTTTGCATTGGAGAGGAGCTAAGTAACTGAGAACTGAGTCTTGTAATTGCACACGTTTGACACTGAATTGGATGTGGTTTGGAGTGTTTGGATCACGATCATAAATATCACTGAGTGGATTGTATTGATTCATTACCGATCTCTTACCTCTCCCTCCTCTATAAATGGTGATGTGAACTCTGCCTGTGACTGTGAAGAAAAACATCTCAGAACATCCTCCGTGGCAGTGAGGATTGCGCCCTCCCCCTTCCCTTCGGACAGAAACCCGAATGTGAGTGCTGGCTTTAAATTGCACGTCGTGAAGTGAGTTTGCAGTGGCTAAAATTGATGTTTCCCCCCACAATATATGTTTGAAGTGGAATTGTCGTGTGTGTGTGTAAGCTACATTCCTGTTTGCCATGCACTCTCTATGTGTCATGAGGGCTGACTGTCAATAGTAAGAGTCCTGCGACACTGATTTGTTCCAACTGTCTGGATGTTGAGGATTTATCATCTGGGATGTGAATTAACCCCTCTGTTGTGCTAATAGGAGAAGAGATGCCCTGTTGAAATATTTACTATCTGCCTCAGAAAAGCTCTGTGCAACCTGTTGACTTCGAGTCTGCTGTATTCCTGCCATTCAACTGTATGGTGAGAGGTGTTCGCTCCTTCCAATACATGTGAATTGTATACTTGCCTGAAACATCCAGTCTGTCCGTCTCAGAAGAAGCCCCATTCAGCCTGTTGACTTCGAGTCTGCTGTATCCCTGCTATTCGTCTGTATTGTGAGAAGTGTTCGTTCCTTCCAATGCATGTGAACTGTATACTTGCCTGAAACATCCATTCTGTCTGTCTCAGAAGAAGCCCCATTCAGCCTGTTGACTTCGAGTCTGCTGTATCCCTGCCATTCAACTGTATGGTGAGAGGTGTTCGCTCCTTCCAATACATGTGAATTGTATACTTGCCTGAAACATCCATTCTGTCTGTCTCAGAAGAAGCCCCATTCAGCCTGTTGACTTCGAGTCTGCTGTATCCCTGCCATTCAACTGTATGGTGAGAGGTGTTCGCTCCTTCCAATACATGTGAATTGTATACTTGCCTGAAACATCCATTCTGTCTGTCTCAGAAGAAGCCCCATTCAGCCTGTTGACTTCGAGTCTGCTGTATCCCTGCCATTCAACTGTATGAAGAAGCCCATATTCAGCCTGTTGACTTCGAGTCTGCTGTATCCCTGCCATTCAACTGTATGGTGAGAAGTGTTCGCTCCTTCCACTGCATGGGAACTGTATACTTGCCTGAAACATCCATTCTGTCCGTCTCAGAAGAAGCCCCATTCAGCCTGTTGACTTCGAGCCTGCTGTATCCCTGCTACTCATCTGTATGAGGAAGCCCCATTCAGCCTGTTGACTTCGAGTCTGTTGTATCCCTGCTATTCATCCGTATTGTGAGAAGTGTTCGTTCCTTCCAACGCATGTGAACTGTATACTTTGTCTGAAGCATCCATTCTGTCTGTTTCAGTAGAAACCCTGCACAGCCTGTTGACTTAGAGTTTGTTGCATCCTTGTGGCCCACCTGTGCTGAGAGAGGTGACTGTCCTTTGTCACGAACGTGAGAGGGGCACGCTTTGTCTGGAATATCCACTCTGACGGTGTCAGGAGAAGCCACCTTACTGAAGACCGTGCACCTGCCGTATACGTACTTGACTGATATCATTCGCCTCAAATTCCGTACCTGTGGAAGAAGGAAGGAAGGCTGGAATTACATACTTACTGGAGGAGACTTACCGGACCCCTCACTTGCCAAACACATCCCCACCTCAAGGCTGTGTATCTGCCGTGTACGGACCTGACCGATATCCATCCGTCCCAAATTCTGCATCTGTGAAGAAGGGAAGGGAGTTTGGAAGTATTTAATTACCAGAGGAGACTTACCAGACTGCGGGCTTGCCGATTGTATTCCCACCTGTGAAATACCTACTTGACCACCCATCTGTCCATCTATTGCGGGGCCCGCACAGAGGAAGAGGGCGGGAGAGTCCCCGGTCGCTGCATTGTTTACCTTCAAGCCCTGAGGGTAACAAAGAAGATTTTAGTTTAGGATTCCCAATTTGTTTTTACTTCAAAATAAAACTTGTTAAATTTATTCTCTGTCTCCGACTCTTCCCTCTGATACGCTCCTCGAGGTGGTCCTGGTTTAGGGGAGGGCGCAGTCCAGCTTGGCCCCCCTGACCTGTGACATATTTTGTTGGCATATCAGTTATCTGTATAAGTTATAAAAAAACTTATGACAAGCCAAGGTAATGTCTAATTGATTATATTATGTATATATTTATTACAATTTATATTCTCATCATCTTACACATGGATCATCATTTTCTATTATGTATTTCTATAATAAAAATATGTATCTGGTATGAATTTCTTTAATATATAATTAACATTAAACCAAAAATATATTCTTATGCTCAAGGATTAAAGAGTAAATGAAAAAAAGAAAAAGAAAAATTGCACAGCCATCAATTAAGTTACAATATGCACCAAGCATGTGAATGACCACTGAACAAAAGAAGAAAAAATAAACAGCATGCCACTCTTTTTCTTAGAGTCCATTTTCATAATGACTTGTCGATTTGTTGCTATATTGAGAATGTATTGATTCTTAACCAGGAATATACTCTGAGCTGAAACTTACTCAAATAAGCAAGGTTTGGAGTTAATCAACCAAAATTTCAGGGTTTAGCTAATGGGTTTCTTCTCATCCCTGAGATGTATTCCAGAAAGGATGTTCAACAAACTCTGAGTTAAAACTTGAACTCTGTAGTGGACAGCACATTCCAGGACCCAGTTTGAGTGCCATGAGTGAAGAGGCAATAACAGCTACACCAGTTCAGAGTCCTGTCAGGGAAAAGACACTAACAGAGCAAGTTCTGAGTCTCCTCATGAGTGAGACGATAGCAGATCAGCCTTAGTTCTCTGACACATCCAGAAGACACTTACAGATCAACAATTGTTCTGAGTCTCTGGCATGTGAAGGTGAGACTGCAACAGATCAACCTCTTTTCTGAGTCTGAGTCCTGTGAAGGAAAGGACTGAAACAGATCACCAACATTCTGAGCCTTGGCCACCGTTAGGGAAGGGGCAGTAACAGATGACAATTTCTAATTCTCCATCTTTGAGTCAGCAACAGATACAACCATGTTCTGAGCCTCCAGCCTGCAAGGAAATAAATAATCTATGTTCAGACTTCATTTAGAGTCTTCATCCAGTGAGACAATAACAGATGCAGCACGTCCTGAGTCTCCAGCCTAGAGGGACAAAGAAGATTGACCAAGTTCTGAGTCTCTAGCCAAGAGAGGCAGAAGACACAGACATCTGCAACAAGGTTAAGCTCCGGTGAGCAAACCTTCACTTCAAGGTACCTTTGCTTGTGTGCAGGCTAAGGACCTTCTGCACCTACTCCAGGGCCACATCTGCACATTCCAGATTTTAGTTCCCTTTGGTTCTCCAGGAGCTTCCTCCAGCGCTTCTTGTTCAACGATGTGAAACGGATTTCTGCTCCTTTTCCCACTGCATTGCTACCAGCACAACCAGTGGATGAAGTCACCGCTACTGGACTGCTCACTCGACACAGGAGGGTGTAAATATCACTTATCCAAACTTGACTGAATATGAATGCATGTCACTGTCACTGCAACGATGTTTAAACAAAACAGTGGTCAAATATCAAGCAATCTTTCTACTGATGCACAGAGTGTGTTGTAATGTGCTGTTAAATGAAACAACAATAACCTGGGGCCGTCACTGATCTTTGACAGTTAAGGGGATTTATTCATTTTAAATGCAGATAATCACATTCACTCAGTCCATCTCTCTCATAATACTCATCTTGTCTCTATAATACAATAAGCTTTTAACTTCACTGAAGCAGCTCGGAGTAACTTAATAGTTTTAAAATGATGCTTTCAAATTAGTAGCAGAGGCTTTTAAAACTGCCAATTTGAAGTTATATATATATACTGAACAGACCAAAAGTTTGGACACACCTTCTCATTCAAAGAGTTTTCTTTATTTTCAAGACTATGAAAATTGTAGAGTCACACTGAAGGCATCAAGGGCTATTTGACCAAGAAGGAGAGTGATGGGTGCTGCGCCAGATGACCTGGCCTCCACAGTCACCAGACCTGAACCCAATCGAGATGGTTTAGGGGTGAGCTGGACCGCAGACAGAAGGCAAAAGGGCCAACAAGTGCTAAGCATCTCTCGGGGAACTCCTTCAAGACTGTTGGAAGAGCATTTCAGGTGACTACCTCTTGAAGCTCATCAAGGGAATGCCAAGAGTGTGCAGAGCAGTAATCAAAGCAAAAGATGGCTACTTTGAAGAACCTAGAATATGACATATTTTCAGTTGTTTCACACTTTTTTGTTATGTATATAATTCCATTTATAATTCCACATGTGTTAATTCATAGTTTTGATGCCTTCAGTGTGAATCTACAATTTTCATAGCCATGAAAATAAAGATAACTCTTTGAATGAGAAGGTGTGTCCAAACTTTTGGTCTGTACTGTATATTTTTTGGTAACATTTAAGCTAGCTAGTGCGCTGAAGGTTGGTGACTTTTCACCTAAAAACAGAAACTTGCTGATTTGTACTAGATAAAACCAACACACCAGTACATATGCATAGATTATTTTACCTGATATGAAGTAAGCACTGCAAACACTGGCATTATTTATGAACATCTCAGTCCAGTCAGTACGCCTTATTGCATTCAACCACAATTTTCTTCTTCATTTCTGTGAAGGAATGTCTGCCGGGATCCGGTAAAACTTTAGTTTTGGACCAAAAGTGCTGTTCCTAATATTTTTGACAACCAAAAACACAACACGACATTTTAAAGTCAAAACCTTAAACTAGTGTTAGCTAATAAGTGTGCCTGCTATGAGTTCTTCCTTATGTTTTTCCTCCAGCTAGATTGGTGATGTCATAGTGACGTAGGCGATTAAGGGGTCTATAGCATCATGTCATAGTGTCATGTTCGCATGCTAAAAATGCTAGCTAGAGCCTTTGCTCTCGGTTAATGGCGATTCGTTGGACGTTTTGAATGACAATAATGTTAACAGTTACCATACCTGTTCAGGGCGGGTGGGGATATAGGCTCTTGCTGGCGTTTAGGCATGCGATATGACAGAGAGTGATGACAGAGTGATGACATGATGAGTGAGAACATAACATTCAGTCAAAGTGAGACCCCTCATGGCTGTTTTTTTTTTTTTTTTTTTTTTTGAGTGCACCATGCCTTTAAGCATCTTGACCAGGAAGCAATGTTGTTTCAACCATTAACGTGTTTGGGGTGGAACTACCCATTAATTGACCCTATTTGGGCTCCACGTTTAAACATATTTTTGCAGTATGGTTTGGTAAAATGACACAAACACATACAAACACACACACACACACACACACACACACACACTTGCATTTGTGGTTCACTGTTCATTTGTGGGACTCTCGGAGAGTCACTCTCCATAGGCGTAATGGTTTTTATACTGTACAAACTGTATTTTCTCCCTACACCAACTCTACAAATAAATGTACCCCTTACAGAAAACTACTTACAATGTTTTTTTTTTTTTTTAAATCATAGTTTTGTAAGTTTTTTAAGCCTTTTGTTTAAAGGGACACATGAAGTGTCCTCATAAATCATGTTTACCTTGTAGTACCCATGTCATTTTATACATTTGTGTCATAAAAGATACCAGTACACTTAAACACACACACGCACACGCACGCACACACACACACACTTCATTTTTAAGAAAGAAAATAGGCTAATCACATCACAAAAACTATATGCAGAATGTTGTAGAGAAAGAAGACCAATGGAAATGTACAATGCAAATATTACGATGAGGTCATAGTCGTGGATCATATTTGTATTTACTTTCGTTTTGTAATTTCTTAAAATGCATAATATTTACAAAAATGCACAATAAAGTTTGACATTTGAAACAGAAGTTAAAAGTTAATCTACAAGTAGGCTAAGGAGAAGAGAGTCCTACAATTGGGTGCTCTAATATTTACAGGCAAACACTGAGAGCGCTTGAGAAAGCAATGCTCCAGTGAATTAATATAATTAAAGCAATAATTATAAAATACGAAATGCAATGAAATATTTATACAAATTATAAATAATAAGCAACGAATAAAAATTGTTCTGACGATTCTCAAAATATCTAAAAACCGGGGCTCTCTCTGAGCATGGTCTTTGTTTTTAAGTTCATGTGGCTGAATCCATTCAGCTGTCAGTGTGAGAGCAGCGCTAGAGTCAGTCCACTCTGAATGTGCCACTCGATACAGACGGGCGATTCCTCACCTCTCTTTCTCTCTTCAGTTCTGTTCAAAATAACAGGGTGAAGGCGGATATATCAGCATTTACGTATGTGAGCCTGTTATTACAGCCAAGTGTAGTTTCCACTAAGAGTTCAGCACTCTAAAAACACGCTTGTAAGTGCATATTCGGAAATGAAAGTGAAGCGATCGGAGATGTGGACAGCCGCTGTCCTGCTGATGTTAACCTTCTACGTGTGCGCGAGTGTACCCGAGGAGCCCCCGGACAGAGCGGCTCCATCTGACGGCTATTGCAGCTGGATAACGCGGGCTCAGCCTCACGGAGCTGGAAGCAGGAGGGAGGGCTTCAATGAGTTCAGACTGCGAGTGGAAGGAGACCCGGAGCATTATCAACCCGGCAGCACTTACCGAGGTACATGTCAATGTTCCAGCTGTTGTCAGGACCACCGGCGCGGACAAAGACGCTTCACAGTGCGCGCTCTGCAGATAGGGGCTTTGTCTGAAAAAACGAACAAGCTGCCTATGATATTTAGCATGATGGGGCATATTGCCCAAGTGATAATGGAAACTGGGTTTTATTATGAGGCGGGGAAGTTGTCTTAGTAACTATAACGTTTTAAGTCCATATATATATATATATATACATATATATATATATATATATATATATATATATATATATATATATATATATATATATATATATATATATATATATATATAAAACATATTTCATTTTATTTGAATTTATCAACTAGACTGTCAAAAACTTTAGATTTGACAACTGAGAGTTTTATAAAATGTTTAATTTAAATGCTTCTTATCTCCCAAATAACTTATACAATTTGAATACAATTTTAATACTGAGGCATGAGGCTTGATTGTTTGATTTATGTTAGATAATGTTGTCATATCTAACATGACTGAATGACTGACTGACTGACTGACTGAATGAATGAATGAATGAATGAGTGAACAAAAACAATTTTACATCTATTTCTGTTATATACATCCTATATGTTACTGTAAATTTGTTTTCAGTATGCAAATGAAAGGTTTAGAATATTTCTAACTTTCTAATTTGTACTGTGCATTAACCAATGATCAGTTTCTTTGTGCATTTTATGTTGAATAATTTAGTGAGATACTTAAAATGGGTTACGTGACTATTTTACTGGAGGTATTTTAACAAAAAAAGTGAGAATTTCTGGACTAGAAAAGAGGTGAAGTTCCTTAATGCATTTTTGGGAGCGGTGAACTCTTCAAATTTTTCAGTGAACTGCTGAAGCATATAAGCAGTGCTCACCTTGCTCTTGCATCAGCTGTTTCGTCTGTTTCCTTCACCTTCCCAACTCCACAAACAAAATGTAGGCATCTTGCTAACCATACTTATCTTCCAAGCATTTGTAGCGGTCTCCTTCAGCCCCTCCACTGCGGATAACAATCCTCAGTAGCTAAAGATTAAATGGGCAAAGCTTAGGAATTATTATTAATTCTGTATCAGAATAATCAGATCATTGTATGTGTTTTATTGTTTTTGACTGACCCGTGAAAGCAACCAGAAATATAATGTAACTGATTATTGTTATTGTTATTATTTCCAGTATCCCTGTATGCAACCAACCCTGCATACTTCAGAGGCTTTACTCTTATTGCTCTGAAGGAAGGGCACAATGGAGACCAAGAGGAGGATTATGCTGGAAATTTCCAGGTGAGAATCTGACTAAAGTCATGCACACTAGCAATGCAAATGCACTCTTGGAAATTATAATTACATGTGATGTAGAACATGGTTAACCTCCCAAATAAAGCTCTGCATACCCATATAATCTTATGCATTAGACTAGAAAAATAAATGATCTTCTCAGCTTTGTAAAGGGAGGCTTTGGCACATGCGTCTGTGTCTAATCAAAACCAAAATATCTAGCATGTCAGAAATTCATCTGACCATCCAAATGCTGGTCAGAAGTGGCTACTCACTTCTTGTTACCCCTTACACACTGCACGTCAAAAAAGACAGACGACAAAGCCAAAAAAGTCACACAAGACAGAAATTAGCTCAAAATTGAAAGAAAATGACACTGTGTATGCCTGGCCTAAGATGGTTGTTCATTTTCTAAAAGCAAATGAAGACATTTTTAATGAAACCTGAGCCCAGTCTCTCTATGGAAAGTGAATTCAACCAAATCTAGATAGTTCAAAAAGTTAATAAAACATTTTGAACATAATCCATATGAATCAAGTGTCAAGCAAATATGGCTAGGCTTCCATGTATATTTTATGAGCTCTACACTGATAGAGGACAGTATCAACATTCCCCATAGCAAATTTGGAGTCTCTAACTCAAACTCTCTAGCGCCATCACTTGTCAAAAATGTCAGCCTCTTTATGCTAATAACTTCCGAACCGTAAACCAGACAATTAAAATTTCCCTTTTCCCTCTGAATCCTTGGCTCATGCCGAGTCGAATGAACCCCAAAATAAAAAAAATAAAAAAGGTTTAGTTTTTTCACTATTTTCAATTGTTCGAAAAAACGACTTTTTCGAACTTGTCCTATTCGTCCTATTCGTCCAACTGTTCTCGAATGACACAAATTTCACAAAAAGCATGTAAAAATGTATGTGAGGCTATATCTCAGCAACGGTTTGGCGTATTGAGACCAGTGTTTCTGAGGCTTTGACATATTTGCTCCAAACTTTGTATGTGTCATTGTCAACTCACACTGACCATGCCGCATCAATTTAGTGACAGCCCACATATTGGATAAAGATTAACAAACCATTCATTAACCATTAATAATTACACCTATACAAATGCTAATAACTTGTTATTGCATTAGTCTATTGCAATGAAACTGATCTCAAAATATTCCCTGGCTTATGCCATTAGAAACATTAGAAACTATTACAGATCCCAATTTGAACACTATGTGTATAATATAATAATAGATGTATTAATAAAGCTGTTGTAATTATTACTATTATTATTGTCTTAATTTTTATTTTATTTGACAGAACAAAAGAAAATTTGCAGTACTAACTTTTAGGATTGTTGATGGAGCTTTTATTTTGGCAGACCTGAATTTGGGAAGATTTGTGTTGCACATATCACGTTGTCACATCCATGCTTTGTAAAAATTCATAAAAATGTTTCTGAGCAACTGACAAGTACCACTGTTTCAGTACTGATTTTCCTTATGCTTTGAACTTTAAACCCTGGCTAACAAGAGATAGCGACGCAAACTTGCACTGGTGCTTCAAAGATCAACGGGAGTCTTATGGGTTTAAGAAAAACATAAGACTCAGTAAATGATGACAGAATTTTTTGTTTTTGGTTGAACTAACTCTTTAAAGGAAACTATTATTACTTCTATGCTATTTGGGGTCACTATTTGCTGTCCAAGAGCACCAATTATATTGTCAGGATCTTATGGATATTAGATGCTGTGAGTCCTGGGACAATAAATTACAGAAGACTCCACTCATATAGCGATGATGGTTTAGTCTGTATTAAGGCAGCAATCCTTATTGTCTGGCTGTGGGATCTACTGTACTCCCTTTGTGTCCTGGAGCCAAGCACAGATTCAGACACACCTGGCAAAGCTCTTACATCAACATCATATGCTGCCTCTCCACACGACTTCTCATGCTATGCCAGATAGTGGAAACAGAATGAAAAAAGGCCCATTAAATGTCACATAAACCATAAATCTCAGCTCCCTACAGAAATACTCTGCTCAAACCTGCTCTTGCACAGAAGAGATTTCTTTTCCTGCAAGTGGGATATAGATCAGTGGTTCACAACTGATTTTGTTTCAGGAACCAGATTATACATTTACATTTAGTAAATGGAGAAGAACACAATATGACAACTGTACACGATTTGTAAGCTTTCAAAATTAATCAAATATGTTTACATATTTGAGAATCAAGGCATCATAAAACCTATGCAGGTTGACATTTATCTAAATTAGCTAGATTCTACCAAATGGCAAATCAGTTCATCATTGATTGAATCATTTATTTACATTTTACACATTTGCACAAGCCTACAACAGACCAAAAATGTCTCAGGTTACTTATGTAACCATGGTTTCTTGAGTAGGGAATGAGGAATGCTTCGTCGTGACCGGTGTCTGAAGAATAAAAACACCAACAACACACTGGACAGCGACAGCCCATGACGTCACTACTAGTGCGACTATAGTATAAATAGGCACCGGGAGAACACCTCATCCACTTCTTCATCTGAAACTTGGATCCAAAGCAAGGCAGGAAGCTAAAGGACGCAGTGTCTCATTCAATACTCAGGGAACCATGGTTACATAAGTAACCTGAGATGTTCCCTTTCAAGGGAACTTCTAACTGCATCCTTTAGGGATCACTATGGGGAACGGTATACACACCACCATGTTAAGGGGAGTGCAGGCCATAACCATGGCAAGCACTTAGTACCAACTCTACCATTTCCATGGTAGTTGCCCTGGGATGTTAGACGACTGTCTGTGACATTATCCCTTATGGATTAAGGCCTAGGCTACGTACCCACACTTACCTGTTAGGGCCAGACTCCTGGATCAGGGGTAGAGCCCAAGGCTTGGGATCAGGAATAGTTTCCTTTAAAGTTGATACGACCAAGAGCATAGCATTATATTAAGTCTTGGCCTGTCACACAGGGGTTACCGCTTGCTCTCACATAAGCATGCTGAAGGAACTGTTTCAACAGATCCCTAGTAGCAACTCCCTGTTTAAACAGGTATCCTGTGGATACATAGGTGGAGTGGCCAAGATGAACTGGGCTTACCAGTTCAAGAAACAGCATGAAGCAACCGTGCGAAGCCCTCCCCTTATAGGATTTTTGAAAAGAACATCCTAAAAGGGTACTATTGTGTGATCTTACCTCAGTGTGGATTTTAGAAAGTGTGCAAAGACTTCACGTGCACACTTACCATAACATGGATTTTAGGATACCGTTCTAAGGGGCTCGCATGGCACTCTGAAAGAGCAGCTTATAGATGGAATTAGGACTGTCGCGATATACCGGTATTGACGATAACCGTTATATTCGAATAAACAATTATCGATATCGTGTTAATTTAGTGTATGAGGATATACCGGTATTAGTGATAACCGCAATATTTACTTTGTTTTACAGGAATTGTAAAGTGCAATCCCTTACTGCAACATAAATTATTTTACATACTACTAATATACTTACAACTGTAAGGTTTTGGTACTATTCTGTAACAAAAAAGTACAATCTTACAACTGTAGAGGTGCATCAACTTCTGAATGAAACTACAACAGTCCACTGTGAAAATGAAAACTAACTGCGTAGCCTTTAACACTGGCCTATCATTCGCCATCCTCATCCCTCTCTCAAAATAATTTGCCCCAATTGTCATCTAACAAACCTGGGTGTGTTACATGACAACTGCTTTGCGCGGTCTTTTGCGCTTATTTTTGTTTGGTCAGATGAGAATGATTTGCGTCCTTCACCCTGGTTTCACCGCGGGCTTCACAGATGATTTTCACGTCGTGCAATTATGTCACTTCATAAGGTTCCCATTGGGAAATAATGGCGATTTACTTGTGTGAAGTAAACGCAACATTTTTCAACTTTCTGCTAAGATATATGTGACTTTTTTGCATCGACAATTATTATTATTATGAAATCATGCTACCTCCGCATATTTTGCTTCCTGAAATTGGCAATTTATGCGGTGAAAGTGCGCTGTATTTAAAAAAATGCGACCCCCGCATAAATATGCGGCCCTTGGCTGATTATGCATTAAATCAGGTGATCGCATAATCGCGTTTTTCTGGAGGGACTGGTTCATCAGAGTAAGTTGTTATTATTTTACTATTCATAGACTAGGAAATATTATGTAACCTATTAACAACGGTTTTCTGTGTTCATATACTTAAGTAAAGGGTGATTATTTTAACAAGTACCGCATTTTCTTTACTCGTCTTATTTTTGTATTTGCAATCAATACGGCCTGTGTGTAGTAACACTTCATTTCTTTCTTTGTTCAAATCTATGAACAGTTACACGATTAAAATGGATCTTGAAAAACTGAGCGACCACATTGCTACATTAAACTCTGTAAAATGTTAAGTCGGTCACAGTGCCATGCACTTAATGCCTCCTCTCCGGTCATTCTTCAATAAGGTTCATTAGTTAACATTAGTTAAGTACATTAGTTAACATATAAATATCATAAATAATAATGAACCATATTTCCACAGCATTTATTTATCTTAGTTCATGTTAATTTCAGCATTTACTAATGCATTGTTAAAATCAAAGTTGTGTTTGTAAACATTAATGTACTATGAACATGAACATTGAATAACTCAATTTTTATTAACATTAATAAAGATTAATAAATTGTGTAATAAATGTATTGTTCATTGTTCATTCATGTTTACAGCATTACTCAAGAAGGTTTTGCATATGCAACCTATACTTCTCGCTCGATGCTTCAGCAAGAGGGGATATCCTGGTAACCAGGAAGCCCCTCAGGGCAACCCAGCTGGACATCCAGGAAATTTTGCAGTGCCGTGCCAGGGGTCTGATGATCAAGAAGGCTTTTGCAGAGGCCTATGACATGGCCACATGATCCAAGAAGCATGAAGCCAGAACCAGGGCTATCATTCCAGCTGGACATCATATTGATGAGTGATTTGTGCCGTTCACCAAGCTTTGTTTATTTCACTTGCATTTGCATTGAAAGCAGGGTTCCCGTTTCTGCCTGAGGGAGTCCCGTTGTTTATTGGCTGGTGATCTTCCTTAATGATGACGTCTTTTGGGAGAGCTTGGTGATGACCGGTGGATTCCTAGTGACAGGTTTTGCATTTCTTCTCAAATTTTCTTTGTTCAAAGACTTAAGGCTTTTGAAGATTCCTGAGGTCACAAAGTTTCAACAGATTGTTTTGAGTTCTGGGTGACTAGAACACTATCAGAGTGTTGGAGTAGGCAGTTCAAGCATTTCAATCCGTGGCAAAAAAGCAAGTGGACTGAATTTGTTCAGAGATTGGGGATTTGTCCAAGCTGATTTGGTCCATCCCATGAAGCGATCTTCCAATCGACTTGTTGCAAGGCGGAGTGTGCATACCTTAACATGATGCTTAAATTTATCACATGGGGAAATCTCTTTGCTGGTTTTGTTTAATAACTTCAATAATACGTTGTACAACACACACCATTCAAAATACAATATTTTCATTCATCTTACAGTCTTGCAAATATCACGTCCAACACTAAACTTACCATATCTTACACACATGTAATAATATCTGATAAAATAGGTTATAAAACATTGGTTAAAGTTGCGCCAGTTAAATTGAACACATCAAGCATATATAGGACATAAAACATTGTATTTGTGAAAATAGTTAACCTTTTAGAATTTTCAATGATTATCTTTTGAGTTCAGTTTGTAGAAAGAGTCACAAGCAAGGCACAAGTCATGGGAAATGCTAAATGGATCCTTTCTGTTGAGGTCCATGAATTATTGATGATTCCTGCGGGGTTGCACAGGGGTTCCATACATGTTGTGGACATGAGATGCTTCTTGATATACAGGGTCCTTGTATCTTGTGACCGAGTTAATTTCATCAACTCTTTTGAGTGGTGTGACGAGTGGGGTGGGGCAGAGAGCCGTGGGAATGGAATGTTTTGGTGGAGTGATTGGACCCACCGGTCTCAAGTCCCACAGAGGAGATCAGAAGGATATAAAAGAGGAGCAATGACAGTGAAGGATGTGAGAGGACCGGGCCTGGGTTTTATTTTATGTTTTGGTTTTGTTTATGCACAACAGTCGTCCGCGAGGGGCTGTCACGCTGTTTTGTGTTTATTTGATTATTAAAGCTTAATTTGATTGTCCGCCGGTTCCCGCCTCCTCCTTCCTGAGATTATGAAGTTTGTACTGTATTACACTGATGCCGAAACCCGGGAGGAAGGAGGGATGCACTGCCTAAGATTCCTCGCCGCTGTGGTGAATCCTCTGTGCCATCGAGCAGGGCAAGGAATTGTGCCGCCATGGACGCTCGAGGAGGTGGGCTGGAGTGAGTTGCTGGGGACGGACGAGCTAGGTGCTGGCTGCCCGCCATGTGGAGGAGCGGCTGCCATCCATGAGGGAGTGAAGGAGTCTCCGCCTGCTGCCGTCTGCCTGAACAGGGAGGAGCAGGGAACGGGGGATTCCTGCCGGGTGCCCAAAACCAGAGGAGCTGTCAGCATCCACCGGACGGCGGAGGAGTGCCGTGCCATCTGCCGAGGGTCGTCCAGATCCACCGCCAGGTGGCTCTAAGGAAATCACCCAGCTCGTGGAGGGCCTAGCGGGAGTGTGTCTGGGAACCGGATTTCTCTCTCCCATCTCCCCTTTCTCATATCTGTTGCTCCTCATCCTTCCATCTCCTTTTATCTCGCCTTGTCTGTCCTACCCCCAGGTCCCCACAGGTAACCTTGAGCGCCACACCAACCCCACTTTTCTTAATGCTGACCTAATTATGGTTTTTAACAATTACTCCTTGACAGAGAATTTGAGCCTTGTTTTTCCTTAGTTGATTATTAATAGCTTTAAGACAACAGATGGAAGAAAGGAGTCACTTTTGATTCCTTTGGAAGTAGTTGATTGTGCAGTTTATTTGTGATTTATTTGTAGTTTATTTGTCGACAAAGTCTCTACAATTGTGTAGCCTAGTGAATCAAACTGAGAGAACTGGGAACTTTTGCAGGTGTTTTGAGTTGATTCGCTGATTGGCATGTCACCATATTCTAATTTGTTGAGGTAGTGAATTGGTAGGTTTTTGTTAAATGTGAGCCAAGATAATCACAATTAAAATAACCAAAGACTTAAACTACTTGAATTTATTTAATACATGAGTTTCACAATTTGAGTTGAATTACTGAAATAAATGCACTTTTCCACTACATTCTAATTTATTGACATGCACCTGTATATAAGGGCGTTTCATTTTAGTTGATTACAGATTATTAGGATGTGTGCGTTTGTCATCTCCACCTCATCTAAACTGCCACAGTCCTGTGTAGTTTAGCCTGTGTAGTGTTTAGTGAGAAAATACAGAACTCGCTAAAGCATTTAGCTTCACTTTACACCGACTTGGCAGAAAGTGGACAGGAGAGGGAGAGAATATTTGATTTGAGCAGACAAAAGAAAGCAAGATACTTCAGACAAGGTTCACTGGTAATGTGCTATAATGGATGATTACATAAGGAGGGCAAAAACAAATAGTATGGAATATTTGGCAGAACAGCCTTTTTTTCTTTCTTTAGATTTTCTATTATTTTTTTTTTTCTTGAACAGAGTTCTTGCAAAGGTCTGTAACAAGATCTGCCAAGTCCTTGACATGCAGTATGACATAATATGGGTATAATGTATTTGGATTTTTTTTTTTTTTTTTTTTTTTTTCTGTTTATGTTGCTTCACCACTGCAAACAAAAATTTACCAGAAAATTTTTGGCAATACCGTTTGTATACTTGGAAGTGTATTTTTTAAGAGGCTGCTTATAATAAACCTGTATATATAAGCTGAGCATTCTGAACATGTACTGTATCTTACCTGAATACCGAGATGTGGTTCGTTTTAATAACTTTTACTACTTTGGGGTTTTGTTGGATTCCTTCCAAATTGAAAGGTGCATCATGCATCAGAGTGTGCAAATGATAGCTCAATTTATTCAAAAACACAAGGAGAAGAATAGAGGAGAGAGAGAGAGAGAGAGAGAGAAAGAGAGAATTTTTGAATTTTAACATCACTTTATTTTGCCTTCTTCAAATGGCAATTAATACAGATATAAAACATTTTAAAAAATAAAAGCATTAAACATTAAACAAAGTTTTCAGAAAAAGATAAAATTTCTCCATTCACAGTACATATTTCCCATTTAAGCTCCAAATCTCTTTAAAACCTTCAACATTATAAATTAATCTATAATAATTAAATTCTAAATGTATCCTAGCTCTTGTTATACATTAAAAAAAAAAACAAGAACATCAATATTATTATTTTGTTCTATTTTTCTTTTTCTTGTTGCATAAATTGTTAATTTAGCTTGTCCTAATAGAAAATTTAAGATTTTACTAATATCCCTCTTATTTTTCCCAATTTTCACTCCAAAAATGAAACAAACATCAGAGAACATTTCTCCAAACAAATTAAACAATTCTTTCAAAAAAAACAAATAAAGGCAACAATCGTTTGCACCTAAGAAAACAATGAAAAATAGTTTTTCTACAATTACAAAAAGGACAGGTATCAGTAATTTCAGAATTTATAATAGACACAAAAGCATTTACTGCAATAATACCATGCAGTATTCTCCACTGAATATCTCCAACCTTTTTGGTCAATGGTGGCTTATAAATTGCTTCCCATACTGGCATTATCTCATCTTTTACATCCAGATATTTACTCCATGGTGTGTCAATCCTATTTTTTAATTTTCCTTTATTCAGCACCTTAACACAAAAGGAATAAATACTTTTCCCTCCTACAGAATTAAAAACAGTAAAACGAACGTCATTTTTGAAAAACCCTGATAGATTTTGAAAGTCCTCTTCATCCATTCTCGGTCTCACTCCCATACTCGGAAAGAGATCAGTAGACTCAGGCCATTCACATCCTTCCATCCAATTTTTAAGTCTTAATTTTTCTTCTTCAGTTAATAAGTCCCGAAAGCCTTGTAAAAACTGTCCAACTTTTCGAGAAGAATGAATACCAAGTCTTTCTGCCACCGCCTCCACATTATTCAAATTCGGACCTGCTAACTTTGTCAGATGTTTCATTGTCACCACTCCAGCTTTAATAAAAGCATCATTCATACCCGGAAATTAATCTTTTTTTAAAAACATTCGTGACCCATACACAATTGGTTCTTCTAATAACCAAAATAATGATGATTTTTTTGTAAACAATCTTCTCTTTTCTACAACACTCCATGCTCTAAACACACTAAAATAGAAAGAAAAAAATCCTCTAACATTCAAAAAAGTGGTATCCAGAAGAAAAATTGTTTGTCTCAAACCTAAATTTCCAACCTGTTTTAAAATTCGCCCAGCTGACACTCGACGTGGAGTTTCCAAATTCCCGTATAATAATTTCTGCACAAATTGTATTCTAAAAGCAACTTTCCTACTTACCAAATGAATCAAACCTTGACCTCCAAACTCTCTTGATACAAATAAGACACTCTGCGGTATCCAATGCATTTGATCCCAAAAAAAATCAACAAGCATTCTTTGTATTTTCATTAACAAATCAATTGGAGGTTCTAAAATTGCTAATTTGTGCCACAACACAGAAGCTATTAAATTATTAATAATTAATACTCTACCTATAAGACAAACATGAGTGGAGCCATTCCCATTTTTTTTAATCTTCCTTCCACCATTTCTAAAATTCCATTCCAATTCTCTTTTTCTATGGACTCATTCCCGAAATGAACACCTAAATATCTAAAACCTCCACGAGTCCAGCTTAAACCACCTGGCAATTTAGGTTTTTCTTCCCTCCAATCTCCTACTAATAAACCTGAACTCTTTCTCCAATTAATCTTAGCAGATGAAATTATGCCAAATTCTACTACTGAAGATATTTTATTAACATCATCTTGGTTTCTAATAAAAACAACAATATTGTCTGCATATGCTGAAGTACACACAGGTTTAACATTATCATCAATTGTTAAACCTACCAATTCATTACGAAATCTGTTCAACAAAGGTTCAATAGCTAATGTATATAACATGCCCGATAAGGAGCAACCTTGTCTTATCCCTCGATTTACCTTAAAAGATGCACTTAAGCCACCATTGACCTTCAGAACACTCTCAATACCTCCATAAAGGGCTTTTACCATATTTAAAAAAACTGAAGAAAAATTAAAAGCCTCCATTGTACTCCACAAATATTTGTGCTCCACTCGATCAAAAGCCTTCTCTTGATCCATTGAAAAAAGACCAAATTTAAAACCAAACAATTCAGAAGTGTGAAGTAAATCTCTTATAAAAGATATATTATCAAAAATTGATCTGCCTGGAACACAATAGGACTGATCACTATGTATCACAAATTCCATTGCCTTCTTCCAACCTATTTGCCAATGTTTTAGATAATGCCTTGTAGTCTGCACATAACAAAGCAACAGGTCTCCAGTTTGTTATATCTCTTAAATCCCCTTTTTTTGGTAGCAACGTCAACACTGCTCTTCTGCAGCTCAACGGGAGCTGCTCTTCAGCAAAACTCCCATTAAACACTGCTAACATATCTGACCCCATTATGCTCCAAAATGTTTTATAAAATTCTATGGGGATTCCATCAAGTCCTGGAGCTTTACCATTTGCCATACTCATCAAAGCTGAGTAAACTTCAGGCAATGACAATGGTTGCTCAAGTACAGCATTTATTTCAGCTGACACGTGTGGAAGACCTTCAAAAAACTTATATGTGACATTCATTTCTTCTTTATATTCAGAGGCATATAATGCTGAATAAAATTCCACAGTTCTCTTCCGTATTTCAGAAGGCTCCGTCAAATCATTCCCATCATCATCCCACAATGAATGAATTAATCTTCTTTGTCCGTTTTTTTCCTCAAGACCAAAAAAATAACTTGTTGGTGCATCCATCTCGTTAAAATTTTGAAAACGTGATCTCACTAGTGATCCTTGTCCCTTAATTCCAAGCAGCTCAGTTAAAACATCTTTTTTCTTTTTTATAGACTGCAAAAGGCTTTGATCTTGAGTTGATTCACTTAAAATCTGAAGGTCTATTATATCAGATTCAACATCTTCAATCAACTTAACAATATTTTTAGAGGCATTAAGAGTGTACTGTTTACAAAATTGTTGAATATTAACTTTGCCCACATCCCACCACTGTTGAATGGATTCAAAATGATTTACATTCATTTTCCACTGTTCCCAAAAGAACATAAAACCTTTTTTAAAACAATTATCATTTAACAACGAAACATTAAAATGCCAGTATGCACTTCTTACTTTAAGAGAATTAATAAAAACCACTCCACATACCAATCCATGATCTGAAAAACTAACTGGAGTGATAACACATGATTTAAAAATCTGTGAATGATGCTTATAACAATATATTCTATCAATCCTAGCCATAGAAATACAGTTTTCCTTATAATGGGCCCAGTAGTACTGTCTAAAATCTCCATGCTTTTCACGCCATACATCTGCTAAATCAAATGTTTCCACAATTCTTAAAAGTTTATTTCTTGAAGCCATATGTGGTTCAACATGATTTCGGTCCAAATTATTAATCGTACAATTAAAATCTCCAGCTAAAAAAATAAAATCTGAATCACATCCTTCCAATGTACTAGCCAATTTTTCTAAAAACAACATTCTTTCTTTTGCAAAAAACAGGAGCATATACATTGATCAGAATTATAGTTTTTCTTTCATATTTTGCAGTAACTTTAATTAATCTTCCAGCAATAACTTCATCTACCTCATAAGATAAAGGTGCAAAAGATCTTGAAAAAAGAATGGCTACACCAGCACTAGTGGAGCTTTTATGACTCATTATAACAGTCCCATCCCATCCTCTTTGCCAATCAATTTCATTTTCTTTACATGAGTGGGTTTCCTGTATGAAAGATATATCAATATTTTTTAATTTTACTAATTCATAAAAAGAATTTCTTTTCATTGCATCACGTGCTCCATTTAAATTTAGTGAGGAAATCTTGAACTCAGCCATAAAAAGAAGTGTTATGACTACTAAGACAAACCTCACTCCAAAGCAAATCCATCTATTGTTGTGATCCTTCCAACTCATCTTTTTGCATGTGTTCTTGTCTTTTGTACTAATTTCTTAAGACAATAAATTTCAGTCTCAGCAAGACCATCTCCTCCCACATTTTTCATCACCTCCCTTGCAGATTCAATAAAATTAGCTAGATCTGGAAAAAAGTCATCAACAACCACATTTCTTTTTCCTTTTGTTACCTGTAAAAAACTGCGAAACTTATCCAAATCGTACCTCTCCGCCTTTCTTACATTTATTGTTGCTTGAGTAGAGATTCCTTTTTCACTATCAGATTCTGATGAATATTCTGTCTCACTGCCAGCATCAGTTTTACTCATATCCTTCATCTCAGTTTTTTCTTTGACATGACCCTTCTTTAAATTCTTCTCACTCTGTCCACTACTTGTTGCTTTACGCTTTGTAGCTGGCAATTTAAAATTTTGTTCAGCTGTTTCCATTAATTCTTGCCCTGAAACAATGACTTCAAACTCTTTTACCATTTTTTTCTGTAGCTTCGTCTTCTTTTTCTTGTGCATTAGATTCTACGTTATTCTCAATTCTGCTTTCATTATGCTGATTTTCAGGCACTTCGATTTCAGTTGTTGTATTGCTACTCTGAGTTTCTATCAAGACTGACTCTTTTTCTCTTTCCTTTTCAGTACAACCTCTCGCCAAATGTCCTTCAGTTTTACAAATGAAACACTTCATTGTTTCAGTTGTAGCAAATATTACGTAATCGAACCCGTCAATCTTAAACTTGAACGAAACATTCAACTCATCAACTCCATGTTTTAACACCATGAACGCTTGTCGTCTGAACGATACAACATGCTTCAACAGCGGTGATTTACATCCTACCGGAATTTTTTTAATTGCCGAGACAAATTTTCCATAACGTGACAATTCGCGTTCTAAAACGTCATCTTTGATGAATGGCGGTACATTTGACAAAAGTATCTTCTTTGCCGGATTTACGAGGGGAAAAACCGGAGTATATGCATTTTTCACAACAATACCTTGTTCAACGATCTTATTCACCTTATCTACTGAATCCAAGAAAAGAACCATCGCGCTATTCATTCTAGAAGCTGATCTTATACTTTCATGCCCGATCACCTGTCCAACCGCAAGACTGGACTCTTCCACAGAACAGTCACTCCCGACCGGCACTTTAATTCCATGCCGTCGGGTCAGCTGTTCTAACCCTACTCCCTCCTTCACACCGGCCATAATGGCCAGTATCAAAAAATAAACTACTCCTCTAACCCTTACACTTTTACCATATAAATAAATAAATATGTAAATAAAAAAAAGTCAAAACAAACCGTGAAAGTTGGGAAAACACACAGTCGCTCTCACAGCCACGCTCCACAAACGCCCACACATGCGCACGAGAGAGAGAGAGAGAGAGAGAGAGAGAGAGACACCCTGAACCCTGCAAATTAAGAAAACATCTTCATCAATTTGACAACCCTCGCAACACAACCAAATACTTGTAACAAAACCAAATACAGAAACACGCAGCAAATAGGCCCAATACCACATTAGAAATGTTTAAGAGAACTGCAAAAGTGAAGAACCTGGCACATGTTTATCATTGTTTGCTCTGAAAGGTGAAATTTTGTTTATTTTAACATCTTGATCATATAATTCCTTAACTTTTTTATGTATATTATTAGCCTAATTAAGCGGGCAAAATTGCTAACTAACTTTCACAACTTCATTTAAGAAATAACCTTTGTTGGTGTTCTAACCACTTTAAGTTATCAAGTGAACGCTTCAAAGTGCATTTTCACAAATAGCCATAAGCTTTGCTTTGCATTCACTGATGTTACATTTGACCGCTTCAGTCGGCAGACAATGAAAGAAAAAACAATTTAGGCCTAGATAAAATACGTAATGTTCACCAATGCAAATTTAGTACTTATGAATATATGTGCCTTTCTCGTTTATAACAAATTCAAGCAGGATGAATGTCAAGTCTTTTAGCTTGTGCTTATATTTACACTTAGCTAAGTACTACACCATATTTGAGATATGAAACATTTAACAGGTGTGCAGCATTATTTATATAATATAAATCATGTGTTATATTACCAGAAATGGTTTACTTTGCATCGTAGCAATAAAAGCAGTAGCCTATTTCAGGCTAGGCTACATACCCCATGGGCGTAGGTTAGGGGGGGACGCTAGGTACTAGTCCCTATCAAAATTTTGAGATGACAAATTTGTCCCCAGCAGTATTTAGCAAGCTCTATTTATTTAAACCTCTATTTTTATCTTTGCACTGCTATTTGGATCGATTCTAACGGCCACAATGACAGTACAAGAAACGCTGTAATTTGATTGGCGGCGGGGTATTTGACAGGCTACACGCGCTGGCCGGGACTACTTTTGTGCTTGCACTAGCAGCGAGCGGGTGATGCGCGCGCTGCATTTGTGTGTGTGTGTGTGTGTGTGCGCGCGCATGTTGATGACGCCGACAGTAAGTTACCAGGGCTGTCTCTCTGCCACATACAAAGGCCAGAGTAAAAACATTTCAATATTCCGTTTTTTTTTTTTTTTTTTGCCCCCCTTTTTTTTACATGGTAGAGATGCCTTATGCAAAAGGGACATGAGAAGCTTTTTCATAAAGCAGAGTCAGAGTGTAAGTAAGCAAAATAACTAGCTAGCCACACAAATAAACTAGCAGTAGTAAATGACCAGGCTTTCAAATGCAGATTCTACTGTGGAAAATAGTATTAACTGCTGATAGTATGTGTTACCCAGGATGAATGCTATGTTAGCAAGTAACTGAATGTCAATTTAGAATCTTGCAGTCAACATAAACGTGAGTCTAGTGGAGGGTAAATAGTGTTTATAATAGAAAAATGTTATTATATTTATTTATATAGATTTGTTTCCTTGTGGCAGAGTATTTTTTGTTAGTGTATACTAATGTACATAATAATTTATGTTAATAAATGTTTGCTTGTTCAGCATTACACAGTCTCAGGTGTTTTATTTATTTATTTATTATTTTTGAGAGTGCATTTTTGAGATTATACAGTTGTACTAGCTCTTTAGGGACAGTATACAGGAGGGTATATCGGGGTCAGGGCACATTTTAATAAGATGAAGTAGATTCACGTCTGTATTGTGATATTCTGTATTGCCAACAGTCTGAAATAAAAGGGGGGGGGGATGTATGGGGTTGTCCCCACCAAAGCTGAGACCAAACCTACGCCCATGAGTCAAGGGCAAAAATATCGGCACCCTTGGTAAATATGAACAAATAAGACTGGGAAAATTAATCTGTATTGTTAATCCTTTTGATCTTAAAAAAAAAAAAAAAAAAAAAAAAAAAAAATATATATATATATATATATATATATATATATATATATATATATATATATATATATATATATATATATATATATATATATATATATATATATATATATATCACAAAAACCTAACCTTGCATTGGATAATAAAAATTTAAAATGATGGGAAATATAGTTACGGAATAAATGTTTTTCTCAAATACATGTTGGACACAATAATTGGCACCCCTAGAAGTTCTTATGAGTAAAATATATACATATATTACTATTCATTTTCACAATTTTGAGCACTCAAGGGTGATTATGAACATGAAATTATCCAGCCATGGATAAAATAAATATAAATAGGATGAAAAACAAAGCCAAAAATCCCTTAATCATCCATCACAGTGAGAAAAACCAAAGCATATGTTTCTGATGTGCAACAAAAGATAATTGAAATTAGTGAATTAGTGAAGTGGTTTGAAGAAAAGAGGTAGAGCAGTGAAAATTCCCATTTCAACCATCAAGACAATAATTAAGGGGTTCCAATCAACATACAATTTTATGAATCTGCCTGGAAGAGGACATGTCTATATTGTCCTAATGCATGGTGAGGAGGAGAGTTTGAGTGGCCAAAGACTCAAGGATCACAGCTGGAGAATCCCATAAAATAGTTGAGACTCGTGGTCAGAAAACCTTAAATAAATGTGTCAAACAGCACCTACATCACGACATGTTGTTTGGGAGGGTTTTAAGAAAAATGATCCTAGCTCATCCAAAAACAATTCCCAGCATATCCAGTTATCAGACACGACAGGAACTTCAAACGGGACTGGCTTCTATGGTCAGATGAAACTAAAAAATGCTTTTTGAGCAGCACTCAAGATGGGTTTGGTGTACAGAGGGATAAAAAGTACCCCATGTGTACAATGAAATATACTGCTGTATTTTTAATGTTGTGAGCCTATATTTCTGCTGGAGGTCCTTGCATCTTCTTTAAAACCATAGCAACTTTGATTTTATCAAATACCAACAGATTAAAAAAAAATAAAAAGGGACTGACTCTGTTGGAAATTTTATAATGGGCCATATTTGGATCTTAAAACCGTACACTAATCCAAATACAAACCTAAAAAAAGAAAAAAGAAAACCTGGGAATCTTAAGGATCTGGACAGATTCTGTATGAAGGAATGGTCTCTGATCTCTTATCATGTTCTTTAACTTTAAATTTTTTTTTCATAATGATGACTCCCCCCCCCCCCCATTTTAAATTATTATCCAATGAAAGGTTAGATTTTTGTGAATTTTTTAAGATGAAAGATCAGAAGGATTAAAAATGCAGATACATTTTCACAGCCTTCTCTGATTATATTTACCAAGGGTGCCGATATTTTTGGCCATGGCTGTACATGTATTCTAAATGTCAATATCCTTATGTAACTTAGGCCTAATATTTGTCACGCTTACATTTTTTTCATTTATATATTAACATTCCTTTAATAAAACAGCATGCATTTTTGTCACGCACATACTTTGATATTCATTAACTGTCCTTTATTTTGATAAAGGACTATGTGGGGAAAACATATATGTTCCCTAATTAAGAAAGTGTTGTGTAATTTATGAATTATTTCCTTTATTTTCGTAGAATATTACATGAGCTCCCATTATTCAGGCCTAACTAAAACAAGAAATGTATCAATTAAACTTGCCATGATTTAGCTAAATCATTGAAACAATGGATTAATGAAACGTCCTCTGTTTAAACTTAAGTTCTCTAATTATAATCATGCTGATGTGATGACTGATAGCTTACTGTGTAAGTTTATATACTGCTGTGATCTATTTCAGGCTTTCTGAATAATACCATTTTCAAAATAAATGTATTCTAATAACATTTTAGAAATTGCATTCTCAATGAGAACATCTCATAAATTCAGCCCAGTGCAGGTCAGAAATCATCAAAACTAATTTAAATGTCATCAGTGTTCATTGTGACTGTTGTGTTAGTTAAAGGGGTCATATGATGCAATTTAATTTTTTCCTTTTGCTTCAGAGTGTTACAAGCTCTTAATGCATAAAGAAGACCTATAAAGTTGCAAAGACTAAAGTTTCAAATCCAAAGAGATAACCTTTATAAAAGTTAAGACTTGTCTGCACCCTCCTAAAACGGCTCATTTAAACACGCCTCCACATGTCTACATCACGATGTGGGAAGATTTGCATAACACCACCCAAATGTTCACGCAAAAAAAGAAGGCATACCTTTTATTTTCGCTGTTGCCACCGGCACAATGTCATGGAAATGCTGTGTGTTCCATTGTGAAAGCATAAGAGGATGATATCCACTTCATCATGCCTAGAGCTAATGCAAGCTTGTCGCTGAGGAAATACATCAACTTCGCACTGTGGATCGCCGGATCGGCTTTCACCATGGATGAAGTGGAGTACAGCCCGGGGTTGTCACATGTGGTTGCCGAAAGCCCCCGGCCTCTTCTTTGTTGAATCCGCTGGCCGTTCCTCATTCAAGTCACTGGCAGTTCTTAACTCTAGCCCCCGGCCGTTCCTCACTCAAGCTGCCAGCCATTTCTCGACTCTAGCCGATCACAAATGCAGACATGGTTTTATGTTTACGTGGCGCAATATGAAATGAAACGCTTAAAACCTTAACACAACAACAACAAAACAGTATAAGTCAGTATAATCAGTAATTATGTCCCCATTGTATGCAACAAATGCCTCGTTTCTAGAGGGTTTTATAGTTGTTTTTTTTTTTTTTTTTTTTTTACTGTGCGCCAGTGTTCTGAATGGGACACACATCACAGTATAGTGAAGAGCACAACATTTCCCTCACATTCTTGAGGCATCCGGCCAGTCACGATGCACTGGATATCTGGCCAATCACCTCGCTTTTAAGAATGATGAATTTTGATGAGTAAAAAAACGACGTGTTTCAGAAAGGCGGGGCATTGAATAGAATCAATAATGTACAGTATGCGGAACATAATTAGTTTTTTGAGCCTTATAGTTTCACATAACTTGTGTGGCTATCTGCTCTGAGAGTGCAAGATGGGGTTGTTCGGCAACGTTCGAGATGTAACAAGGGGTTACATAATTTATTCTTATTTGTCTATTTTTTTCTTCATTATAAAGCTTTTTTTGTATCATTCAATGTTTAAATAATTAACTTTGTTATGCAATGTGAAATGTGAAATGTGAAACTAAAATCTTTTTCACAGTCTATAGCATTTTATAATTATTTGTACAATTTAACTTGACCCTTATATCTTTATTTAATGCATAAGCGATTATATATATATATATATATATATATATATATATATATATATATATATATATATATATATATATATATATATATATATATATATATATATATAAACTATGACAAGAACACTAATGCTCAACGAATAGGAGTGGCAGGCCATTTTAAAATCCCTAAAAGCCTTCAAATTACAGTTTACAACTGCACCTATCTCGGATGTAGATAGATTTATTTTAATGCGGATCTCATGGTGTTAACCCAAAATAAATGTGTTCTATTTATATTACAGTAAGTGTTTGTGCGGAAAAGTATTAATGTGCATGCATGACTGGGAGGTGCCTGCATGATCACTTGAAAAAGGAACCAATTCAAAATGAAAGCAAATACTCTTTGATTATATAATTTGAATGCAGGTTTCATTTCTTTCTTAAAGTGCGTCCAATACGCTACTAGACATCGCTTTTAAAGTTTTAAAGGATTTATACATGTTTGCATAAATTCTGCTCTCAGAACAGAGAGTCCATAACAGAGGGATGTCACATCCTTGACATAGCTTTTTCCTCTGAAACACAAAACTTAAAATTTAAATATAATTTATATTTAATGTTTTGTGTATGGTCAACCTTTATCCATTCTGCAGATATTGTTGCTGATTTGTCCATTGTAAATTACAGATACAAAATATATTGTCTACTAAAAACTCAGGGCCCGTATTCATAAAGAGTCTAAGAATCCTCTCAGAAAACTCTTAATTTAGCTTAAAAACTTTTATGTAGGATTCTTAGCTTAGATCTGAAAGCAACTCAGAGTAAGGAAAATACAAAAACTTAGTGAGGAGGCGGGGTTGACCCCGTTGCCATGTATGACACAATCTTTTGAAGACTGTGATTGGTTGGTTGTCCAAGAAGGGAAAAAAAGAGTGATTTTAAGTATAGGGTCTATTCTAATTCTCGCAGTAATTTTTCCTATTTGACTGTTCTCTCTCTCTCACACACACACACACACACACACACACACACACACACACACACACACATTATATGTGTCCATATAAATCTCTCTTTCCAATTACAGTGATATTTGTCCTATTTAAGGTGTGGTTTGAATGTTGGTTTTAATAGCGGGCCGGATGAGGGGGGGGGGGTGCGGGGGGTAGAATGGAAGTCACTGTGAACCAGCAACTGTTTAGTTTACCACCTTCTTTCAAAATAAAGTTTATCTTTAGCAGAAGAAGAAAACGTGCGTGCAATGGTGTGCTGTGATTGGTTGATCATATATATCATAGGGGTGTAACGATACGCGTATTCGTATTGAACCGTTCGGTACGACGCTTTCGGTTCGGTACGCGGTACGCATTATGTATACCGAACGGTTCGTTGGAGTAATTAATTATATTTGAAAAAAAAAAAAAAGAGAGAGAAAGAAATATAATGATATGCGTTCAACAAGGTAGCCCAATAACCCAAACAACGTAACAGGCAACGCCCCTGACACTCCCGAAGAAGAAAAAAACACCATCTTATATGTTTATGTTAGGCTACTCAGCAGGCGCTCGCTCACTCAGTACGCGCTGAAGGCTCGTTGCAAAATAGCCAATGCGTTTAACAGACTAGAAATGAGAAGATCCTCCAATAACCAACAGGTCTGGTGTTTGGGTGCACTTTGGATTCCCTTTAAGCTATAATGGTGATGGCAAGAGAGTGGTGGATAAATAAACAACGGTATGTCGCATCTGCAACATGACAGGGTACACCAGCGGGATTACAAAAAAAAAAACAAAAAAAAAAACAGCGGGAATATCTGGGATATATGCGTCAGTACTATCTGGGAAAAGACGAAAAAAAGGAGAAACATGCACGCAGCAAACTATCCCTGCAGCATTTAGACACTATAGCTTACAGGGAATCCAACCCAAACACCAGATCTTATATTTCTGGTCTGTTAAATGCATTAGACATTTTGCAACGAGCCTTCAGCGCGTGCTGAGTGAGCGAGCGCCTTAGGGGCCGTTCACATATCGTGCCTAAAAACGCATGGAAAACGCTAAGCGCGTCTTTCTCCTGAGGCGTCTGTCTTTGCTAAGCAACAATGATGTGCTCTCTCCATGAGACGCGGAAATTTCAGCGAAGGATAAATGGATTTGCAGCTCTAAAAATCGCTTGCAGTAGCTCTGCTACTGAATTTATTTCAAAATTGCAATCCATATACAACTATGATCAGCTGTTCCTTCATCTTGGCTGAGCTCTCAACGTTGTTACGGGAAAGGATGAAGCTGATTGGTTGGTTCTTGTCACATGACCCGCGGTGCGCTTGCGGCATTCTGAAAAGTTGAGATGTTTTTACATTTTGCTGTATCTAAAACGTATCGAACCGAACCGAACCGAACCGTGACATCAGTGTATCGTATCGAACCGAACCGTGAATTTTGTGAACCGTTACACCCCTAATATATCACATTCTGCAGAGAAAGGAAACTGGCATTTGTCGCAGTTTGGGAAAACATGAGCTAATAACTTGGCAAGTTATTGCATTTTGCATAAAATTGAAAATTTACTTTTCAATACCGACCTGGTACAATACAGGTTAAATTCATAAACACTGAGTGTTTGCATACGGAAGACAAACGGGCTTTTCATTCATCTCACTTTGCAATAATAAAAATAAGTGTCACAATGCAGATAATTTTAGATTATTATGGTGTTCTGATGGTGATCCTATATAGTCTTATATTTCTATATTTTTTTCATAATGAACTGGGCCCGTATTCATAAAGATTCTAAGAATCCTCTGAGAAAACTCTTAATTTAGCTTAAAAACTTTTACGTAGGAGTCTTAGCTTAAGAGCGATTCGGGACCGATCTGAGAGCAACTCTGAGTAAGGAAAAGACAAAAACTTTCATCTTACTGAGGAGGCGGGGTTGACCCCATTGCTATGTATGACACAATCTTTTGAAGACTGTGATTGGTTGGTTGTCCAAGAAGGAAAAAAAAAGTGTGATTTTAATTATAGGTTTAATAAGTGTGATTTTGTTTAATCCCCTACATTGGTGATGGTTGCATGAATATATATTTTTATTTTTATTTTATTTTATTTGGATTAATGTCTTGTATGGTGGTTTATTTTTCTTTTATAGTACGAATAATATGAATCTCTCAGTCTGTGAGGACTTACAGTTGTGTTTGTTAGCCTATTTTGTTTTGTTGAAAAAAAAATACATAAAAATAAAATAAAACTATAGGGTCTATTCTAATTCTCACTTTGAATTTACATGTGTAATTTTTCCTATTTTACCGTTTTCTCTCTTTCTCTCTCTCTCTCACACACACACACACACACACACATACACACATTATATGTGTATATAAATCCTTTTTTATTTACCATGCTTTTAATTTCCTATAAGGTATTTGATTGACTTGGAGTTAAGCAATGGAATGATTCATTTATAAGTCTTTTTGAGTTCATTCTGGTCCATATATATGTACAAAATAAGTTTCTTTGCCATTCTCTGGCAAAGGACTTTTCTGTGAAGACAGAGGTTTAAAGCCCTTCCCCCCTTAGGAATTTCAGTCTGGTTCTGCTGGGTGGGGGAAGTCAATGCAAGTATTTAACTTGATCTCCTAGGTTTACATGTGATGTCCAGCATTGCATTTCAATTACGAACAATAAATTTGACAATATCTTCTTCAAATTAAAATTGTCAATAATTGTTCTATTGGTGTTAATGTTGAAAGCTGTTGTGTGAACAAGTTGGTTGGTTGGTTATCCTGCTTGGTTCTTGTGGCACTAGAACTGATTTATGACTTCCTGAGGAGTTCGGCTCTCGTGTTTCAATGCATACAGCTTTGATAGACTCTTTAATTTGTCTGGTTCGACTCATTTCTGTTACATGGGAGAGTGTAGCACAAACTATTAACGGTTCATTCCCCCTGCTTGTGCACACCTATAAGCCTGCTATATTCATAAATGCAGTTTTTTGAGCCTGCTAGGTGGGAATGTCCAGTGGAAACTCAATGAACTGTGACACAATAAGATGTTCTGAATGTGCTGTAATTGTTTGTGTGATCACTCTGCTAACAGAAGGTTAAGACAGACCCAAATCATCACTATTGCATTTTCCCAGTTGCCAAATATCGTAATGTAGTGATTAATTTCTGGCACTATGGCATTTCTGTGCTGTGTCGGAGATGTTAGCATGTCTCTAAAAAGAGTCACAAACATGATCCCTGCACGATCTAATCTATAGCGTCTCATTAACTCACTTTCATCCATTGTCTGCAACACATTTCTTTCTGCCATTTTCTCCTCCGCTAAAGAAACTCTTAAGCCTCTTAAAAGTCCTCGTCTGTGCTCCTAACAAGTTTGACCTTAATACCTCTTTTAAGGGTTAAGATGCTTTCTGAATTACTTTTTTCTTTACTGGGATTTTTTCTTTAATTTTAAGAGTAAACGCCCACATTTCTAAGAATTTTCTTAGAATTTTGTCACTAGGAGCTACTTTTTGCATTAAGATTCTTTATGAATACGTGCCCTGGACTGGCAGTGAGCAAACTGCTTTTTGCTGCTGCTTTTGATGAATAGCCTACAACAAAACTAACTTATAGCACCGATGATAACAGCACTATTTATTTACATAAAAATTTAACAAAAACATTTTTGGTGTAATAATACACAAATTTACAAAAGTTGTTTCTTAAATATAAACCAAAGCGTGATCATACATTATTAACGTCTTACTGGAATTATTAGCCCTTAATGGATCCAGTCTTACATGTATTCTGTAGCTTATTGTGAATATAAACCATCGGAGTTGGATGTACAGTTCTGAATTAAGTTTTACTCTTCTCTGTATGAGCAAAAATTATGGTGCAGCCTACTTGTTTCCACTGAAGAACAAAATTAAGTGATTGTGCTGGCGCCTCATGCATTAAGCACACTTCAACTTCCACTATCCACACAAATGCTTAGATATACACCTAACAGCACACTTTTACTTAGGTTAAATGTTTAAACTAAAATTGTAATATGCTTTAAGTGTTTAATATTAGCATATTTTATTTTAAGCAAGCTGTGATGATTTGAGAATTCTGAATTGATCAAATGTGATCAACTCAACTGTCTGCTGGCATCCATTTGGTCACCACCTAAAAACAACAACAACAGTAAAAAAAAAAAAAAAAAAAAAAAATATATATATAAAAAAAAAAAAAATATATATATATATATATATATATATATATATATATATATATATATATATATATATATATATATATACATATATATATATATATATATATATATATATATATATATATATATGTATATATGCATGTACAGTTCTCTCTCCACCTTCTATATCACGACTTAGGTGCCCTTGAGCAAGGCATCGAACCCCCAACTGCTCCCCGGGCGCCACAGCGTAAATGGCTGCCCACTGTTCCGGGTGTGTGCTCACAGTGTGTGTGTGTGTTCACTGCTCTGTGTGTGTGTGCACTTCGGATGGGTTAAATGCAGAGCACAAATTCTGAGTATGGGTCACCATACTTGGCTGAATGTCATGTCACTTTCACTTTTATAGGTTATAGGTTTGAGGCCCATGCAGGTCTATACCATATTTATGCATTTGGAAATTAATGTTGTGAATCAGGGCTTGTTTTATAATTAAATGAGAAAATGCTTAATTTGTATTTTGTCTAATTATTTTTTTCTTCTGGTTTTTTTTTTTTTTTTCATTTTACAGATTCCCCCAATCTCTCACATACCCAAACTCTGTACGCTAAACTGTATAATATTCAGTATCATTATTAGTAGTAGTAGCAATATTTAAATACCTAGCCTTAAGTATGAGAAACACTAATGCTGGTCGAAGCATATGCCATTAAATCTAAGACCTTGTCCTGTAGTCATAAACAGAATTTATTCTGAATCTTCTGAGTAATTAATGAAATAGGGTCAGCGATGACAGCTTTTGGTGTAATTACTCAGGCTCAAACATGCCCATGTAGGCAACACTCCCAAAAGGATGTTTGCCGTGGAGGGCTGAAGGAGAAGGTCGGCAGCTTGTAGAGACACCCTCACTTCTCCTCTCTGCTTCCTTGTCTCTGTTCTTTTCTCTCATCTCCCCAGAGAGCCCACCTTAGTATCACTGTCCTTAATGATTGAGAGCACTGCCATGCTGACTCTTTGAGTCAGAGCTGCCACATGAATACTCACCATTTACCCCTCTGCTGCATTTTCCACTTAGCTGGGAGAGAATGGTGTTAATGCTTGGGGTCTTAAGTGCTTTGGAAAAGTTTCATGAGGTGGGATCTGTTTTGAGACAAGAGGCTTAAATGTTAACAGTATTTTGGCTTTGGACAACTACAAAATGTAACATAAAGTGCCATGTTATGTGTATGGGACACTGGTACCATGGTAGAAGGTTACACTGTTTTTTGTATTTTTATCATCATTATATATATATATATAATGATGATAAAAATACAAAAAAAAAAAAAAACATACATATATATATATATATACATTTTTCAGTTTACCATGATAAAACCATCTATTACCACTGTGGTATTGTCAAAGTTAAGATGCTATGCTGATTCAGGACCACAAGTACCGACCTCCCCATCAACCTCTAGAACCAACCTGGTGAGCAGTTGCATTTATTATTTTGTTTCGTATTATTCCAAGGAGCTTGCTGACACCCTTTCTCTATCTTTGGTCTTTTATTTGCACTTGAAATTGATTTTGTACCATAGATAATTAGTGTCAGCCTAAGATTTTTTGACTGGATGGTGTGCAGTTTGGCTCTGAGAGACTGTCAAGGAAACACAGGAAGCTTTCACTCAGAGCTGCTCAGTCAGTGATATGTTTCTAAAGACTGAATACAGTTGCCTGCAATTTGGAAAATAAACAAATGCAAGTTGCTTGCTGATCTTTCGTAATGTGAGTTATCACTTAAAATAGTCAAATAGTTTAATTATACAAATGTGTCAGATATGAAATATGCACAAATGGCCTGCAAAAGTCCTGAAACAGGAATTAGAATCTTAGCAATCAACCACTGGCTTTCCAAGTACACATTTCTGACATTCCAGTGGCATAATTGTATAGTCTATAGTAGATAAGAGTAGAATAAGCAGTCAGCGTGTCAACAAAACAAGTAGAAAAAAAAAATAACATTACCTGTGAACATTACCATTTTGACCAGTACAGCTCAGATATGATTTTATTAATATATATATATATATATATATATATATATATATATATATATATATATATATATATATATATATATATATATATATATATATATATTATATTATATTATATACTCTAAAATGTGCAGTTTTACTGTATTGGGGGATCTGGGGGGTCAGTCAGTATCTGGTGTGCCACACATGTCCTTCGCATAGGGTTGTTGATTGTGTTTGTGGAATGTTGGTCCACTACTCTTCAATGGCTGTACGAAGTTGCTGGATATTGGCAGGAACTGGAACACACTGTCTTATACGCCGATTCAGAGCATCCCAAACATACTCAATGAGTGACATGTCCAGTGAGTATGCTGGCCATGAAAGAACTGGGATGTTTTCAGCTTCCAGGAACTGTGCACAGATCCTTGCAACATGGGGCTGTGCATTATCATGAATGGCACAACATTGGGCCTCAAGATCTCATCACGGTTTCTCTGTGCATTCAAAATGCCATCAATAAAATGCACCTGTGTTCATTATCCATAACATATGCATGCCATTATCATAACCCCACCACCACCATGGGCCACTCGATCCAAAACATTGACATCAGCAACCTGCTCACCCCCACAACGCTATGCACGCTGTCTGTCATCTGCCCTGTACAGTGAAAACTGAGATTCATCCATGAAGAGAACACCTCTCCAAAGTGCCAGACACCATCGAATGTGAGCATTTGCCCACTTAAGTCAGTTACGATGACGAACTGCAGTCAGGCCGAGACCCCGATGAGGACTATGAGCATGCAGACGAGCTTCACTGAGATGGTTTCTGACAGTTTGAGCAGAAGTTCTTTGGTTATGCAAACCTATTGTTGCTGCAGCTGTCCGGGTGGCTGGTCTCAGACGATCTTGGAGGTGAAGATGCTGGATGTGGAGGTCCTTGGCTGGTGTGGTTACATGTGGTCTGTGGTTGTGAGGACGGTTGGATGTACTGCCAAATTATCTGAAATACCTTTGGATACGGCTTATGGTAGATAAATGAACATTCAATTAATGGGCAACAGCTCTGGTGGACAGTAGGAAATGCATGTGCATTTCTCAGTGCATGCGTGTTCTAAGTCAGAACCCTGGGTCCTATATCAGCAGCATCATGATACTTCTGTGAATGACTGCCGAGGCTGACTGGAGGAGAACCACACGTCACATGGACTATTTAATGATGTCCTTAATAGGATCAGAAAACTCTAGGATTTCATAAAAAATCATTTGTTATCCAAAGATGAATGAAGGCTTGACAGATTTTCAATGACATGAGGGTGATTAGATGACAAACTAAAAACTAATTACAAAATGGAACAAAACAATATCCTGTCCGTTTTTCAGACACATTAAAGAATTTAAATATTTAAAGTGAGGTACTTTGTAAAAAATAAAAATGGGTTTGGGTTATTGGGAGGAGGATGTCTGAAGGATAATTGTGGGTATTGCCATTGACGATAACTCTCTACACACATACTGTACATGTACACTCATTTTGGCAGATAAAACTTGAATTTGAATTGGACACATCTGTATTGACGAGTATGGGTTTTTGCACTCTGCAGATAATCGATGAGGAAGACACACAGTTTATGACAAACTGCCCTCCAGCAGTGACAGAAAGCACCCCACGCAGGAGGACCAGGATACAGGTGTTCTGGACTGCACCCCCATCAGGCAGTGACTGTGTACTGTTGAAGTAAGTGTCATAACTATCCTCACAGTTCTAACCAGAGTAGTATTTTAGGGGTAGCCCATGGATCTATGATTTTCATAGTAACTGTCACAATTTGGTGCGAGAGAGAAGCACGCACAGGAGGAACCCAGAACAGGAGGAGTCAGGCGGGACACAGGCCCAGTGGTGTATAAAGTACCTGAAAGTCATACTCAAGTAAAAGTACAGATATCTTACCAGAAAATGACTTTGGTAGAAGTTAAAGTCACCGTTTAGAATATTACTTGAGTAAAAGTATCAAACTATGTGATATTTATTGTACTTAAGTACAAAGCGTATTTTTTTAATCTTAAATGTACTGTATTGAAGTAGTATTGTAGTATTGAAAATAAATGCAAAATTGATAAAAGCATATATATATATATATATATATATATATATATATATATATATATATATATATATATATATATATATATATATAATTTTCAGACACAGCTTGACTAGCAAGATTGTGTTCAGTTTTAACTTTCTCTCCATTTTGCATTTTTGGGTAAGAATACGAAGCACTTCTTAAACACTGTCAATTGCTCAGAGAAGCAAAACATTGCTGTGATCTGTTTGGAACTATTTACATTAGCAATATTGAGAAAAAAACAAGCAATATTATTTCTAAAATGTAAGTAATTTATTGCTTTACTGACCTTGTATAAAATGTCTGTGAAATGTGTTGGTCACGATCTTTAGCTGGAGTGCCCATGAGCTTTATTAGAGGGCAGTCCATGCCAGACTCTTGCCACTTCACCCTGGACTCCATTTCCCATAATCCTTTGCCCGGACTCATTAATTGCAATCACCTGTCTCTCATCACCTCATCAGTCTCACACTATAAGAACAGCAAACACATGCTTACATTGCTGGTGATTGAATGTTTAGTCCTTCTGTGGTTCCACGTTTTGCCTTTTTTGTGTTTTGATTGATTGCTGCCTGCCCTGATCATTGCCTGTCTTGTTGGATGCATTATTTTGTCGGTGCCTTGGATGTTATTGTTTACTGGTATATGACCCTTCTTGTCCTGACTACGTTCTTTTAATGAAGCCTGCTTTTGGATCCCCACTTCACTGACTACCTTTACATGCAGCCAATAACCCGTTCAAAACCGGAATATTAGCAATAACCCAGTCGCGCACGGCCATGTAAACACCGGCAAAAACCAGGATATTATACCTGGGGTACCCCTTTTCTAACCCGAATATTTGGTCTTGTAAACGCGTTTCGGCATATCCCCATCAAAATGTATGTTCTGTGCATGTTCTATTCGCAAGGAATCTTGGTCTTTTGAGTAGAGACGCCGCATAAAAAAACGGAAGTGACGCAAATTGCATCTTAATGTTGTCCGCACGTCCAGACGCTAACCGTGCGTCACCGTTTACATAGGGATATTGGTGACTGATTACACATTACATGTATACAGGAGTAACTCTCTCTGCTCACGCATGTAAACGGGTTATCCCGAATGTTTCAGAAACCCGAATAGTGACCTTAACCCAACCATAACCCGAATTCTAACAGCTTGTAAACGTAGTCATTGTCACAATGCCTCTATCGTTACAGTGTTCGTGCAACTGCAGAAAAATGATGCTCTTTGTGTGATATAGTTAAGTTAACTAGGCCTACATTAAATTATGTAGCCCAGATATAAAAAGCATACAGAAGCATTTTTGCCATTTGCAATTTAGAATGCCTGGAATTTTGAGTTTTAATAGACTAATAAATCAATGTATGTGTACACTTTGTATGATTTGGTGATATAGCTTACTTGATAATGTCAGATTGCACATCATTAAAACAACACTTCACATTATTATCCCAGACAATGCTGTATATTGCACACTCCTGACTTGAGTGGGAAATTAAATAATCCACGGCATTGTTGGATGCATTTGGACGTGCATTTGTTTGCACATGAGCAAAGGAGCTTTTTAGAAGTCTGACTTGCAAATGCCAGACCACTGATTCGTCAAACCTGCTTTCCTGCAGTCGGTGTTCTTCTGACTATTTTGTAGTAAGTAACAAATATACTTAGGGGAAATGTATCGGAGTAAAAACTGTAGTGGAGTAAAAGTAAAAGTTGGCTGAAATATAAAAACTCAAGAAAAGTGTGTAACAAAGTATTTTTACTTCATTATAACACCACTGCCCAGGCCACAGCCATGATGGCGGCCCACAGTGGAGCTGACGGAGGGAGAAGCCATGGTGGAAAAAGGGCCAATGACTCCAGGGGGCCGACCAACGACAGTGGAGCCAGGGCGACACAGAGGATCCAGAGGGCCAAGACGGTGCAGATGGCACCAGCGAACAAGGCGGGGATCCGGTAGGCAGTGGTGGAGCACGGTGGGCTTAGGGCAAGCAGAGAGGCTGCCAGAAGACAGTGGGGGAGGAGGCTGGAGCGGGTGAACATTTTCGAGGAGTGGGCAATGGAGAGCACATTCTAGGAGCAGGCACTGGAGAGCACATTCTAGGAGCAGGCACTGGAGGACACCTTCCAGGAGCAGGCCCTGGAGGATCAACAAAACCAAGGATGAAGGAGGGCTGGACGGAACCAGTGGAGACGACGGAGAGAAGAGAGGGGCAGTTCAATTTCCAGTTCAGACTCCCAGTCTATGAGATCCTCCTCCTCATTTTGGTCCTTTTGCCGCATCATATTTAGTACACCCTCAGAGCAGGGGGCGGAGCTCCTCTCCGCGCTCACACCATACGTGGCTTTCTCCCTCATGCCAGGCGATGTTGCTGGCTCACAAACCTGGACTGACATCATGGCCTCTGGCTCCGTAGCGATCCTCAGCTCTGTCGATCCATGTGGCGATGGCTCGTCGGTGGCAAGTCCGTGAAATTACCCTAAGGACCATCTCCGGACAAACATCGTCATTCAGACTGGTCTTGTAGAAAGTGCGGAGGCAGTAGTCCAGGCAGTGGGTATGGTTGCAGATTTCCACGAATAGTCTTGTATGATCCTCGAGGAAAAGAATCCTCTGCTCCAGTCGGAGGAGGAAGATGCCAGGATCATTCATAGAATAAAACAATAACTGACAAAAGGAAAACAAAATGCAGGGAAACTTTACTTTTTCAAAGTCCGGTCTTCTGTTACAGTGTAGTGCGAGAGAGAAAGCACGTACACAAGGCAGAGAATGATGCAAAGTCTTTAATAATCCACATACGGGTAATCCATATGGTGAAGGCAGAAACACACATCACATCGATGAGACCGGACTACCAAACACTGAACAGAATGGAACTTATAAGGGGAATGTTAAAGAGTGTCATTGACAAGACACACCTGAACATAATGACACAATTAACACGAGACAGAAACTAGGTCACACAGAGAACATGAGGAATTAAAATGCAACATAATGAGTTCAGGGGCATGACAGTATTAGAACAAATTGCTTTTCGTAAAACAATTTTCAAATATTTGATCTCTTGGTATTGAATATCAATTGAAGAACAATCTTATTGTTCAGCTCAGCTGTAAGCTTTAAGGTCCTGGACCTAACGTTATTTTTCTTTTATTGATGGTCAATTGGCAGCTAGTTATTGTTTACATTATCATGACAGTGTTTGTTGCTGCATAAAAGCTTTTGAATCAAAATAAAGACACAGTTGTGTTGAAATATAGTTGAATTTGTGTTTTACATATTTTGGTTAAGTTTGTTTCCTATACCAGCTGTAAAAAATTGTCTAGTAAATCTGTTATTGATTTTAGTCTTATTTTAGTCGACTAAAATACCAAGCAATTTTAGTCGACTAAAATAAGACTAAAATTAAAACAAATCAGATGACTAAAACTTGACTAAAACTAAAAAGAATTATAGTCAAAAGACTAAGACTAAAACTAAATTAAAATTTTGTGTCAAAATTAACACTGGTTGAAACCAATATGTCATAAACAAGATATTTTTGTAAAAAAAAAAATCATGATGTTGTTTGCATCAAAACATTTTTATCATTTTTATTTTCCTTTTTATTAATCTTTTGAGCGGTTCAGTCCCACATATGGGATTCATATTTCCGTGACCCTGGGGGTATGGTCTCACATACGGGATTTAGAACGTTTGGTGACGTCACATAAAAAAACTCACTCTGGGGGGACCGCTAGAATATTTTAAACTCACAACTGAAAGGGTTAACTCTGAGTCAATAGAATTGGTTTTGTAATCAGTCTTAGTCTGTATGAATTAGACAGTGGGGATCATCAATAGACATTAATGACAGGGTACAGGTATGTAGGCAGGAAGTTAGATATTATGTCTGATCCATGATTCACAATCTTTTCAGATGGAATACTATTCTAAAAATAAGTTGTCTCATAACATTAGATTGCTGTCTGTAATGGGGGGGCTTGAGACTAGGTTTGAGCTCAAAGTTCCTCCTCTGGACATAAGCTATGGACAGGGAGAAAAAAAAAGTGAGTGTGTGTGTTTCAGTGGTTGGCAAATAAAAAATGCAGTAAGAGAAAAGACAGGCGGAGTGCGGAGGACATGAAAAAGTGCAATATCAAACAATTTAAGACATGGAAACATCAAACCAGCATGAGCGATGGAGAGGGTGCACTTGAGGCAGAAGGAGAGGTGGGGGGCAGGGCAGAAGAGGTGGAGAGTTGGTAATGAGTAGAGATCCATGGCGAGGTTGCTGAACTCAGAGCTTTGCCATGAGTAAATTCTAGAGGGGATGCTGAGAGCAGAAATGTGCCATGAAATCCAAACTTTCTCTTTCTCCTATTTACTCCAAACAGTCTTCCAAGAAAAAGCAAAATACTAAAAAAGTAACTTCACATTGCAAAATTTAAAGAGAGCAAGAAACTTTCTGTGGTGTGTCAAATTGTTTCTTCATACCCTCCAGACCTCCCCTGGAGTAGAGATCTAATGATTACAAACTTGATATAGAGACGAGAACTTACAGTGCTGCTGGGTGAAGGGTCACCTGTTTATGACATTTGACTCTCTGGAATGCTTGATTCATGGCTGTGGACAAATATTTTTGTATAATGATTGCTAAGCTGTATGACTGACCGTTGAAATGAACAAATTTATGAAATCAATCAACATAAATCCACATAAATAAATAAATATATTCACAGTCTTCCAGATGTGGCTGCAAAATGGCAATGCAAATGGGCTCCAAATGTTGTGTTATGATGATCTTAAGGGTGCTTTCACACACTCTTTTGTTTGGTATGAACCAGAGTTAGATTGTTTCCCATTTGGTTTTGTTTTCAAAGCATCATCATAGAAAGGCATTTGTGTCTATCTGCTGAAAATGCAATGCAAATATTCCAAATAATGCAGGATTTAATTTCTGCTGGAAGCGAGCAGAAATGAGGTATACATATATCTCTCTGCTTGTAGTGCATCAGTGCACTAATAACAAATGCACACACACACACACACACACACACACACACGCACACACACACACACACACACACACGTTTGTTTTTGTGAAAAGTGGGGACATCCCATAGGCTTAATGGTTTTTATACTGTACAAATTGTATATTTTATGGCCCTACACCTAACCCTCACAGGAAACTTTGTGCATTTTTACTTTCTCAAAAAAAGTAATTATGTATGGTTTATAAGCGTTTTGAAAAATGGGGACATGGGTTATGTCCTCATAAGTTACCCTCTCCTTGTAAGACCTGTGTCATACCCATGTCATTATACAAAGTTGTGTCCTTATATGTCACAAAAACACACACGCACACGCACACAAACACAAAAACATATACTGGTTTCATTGGCGTTGGCGGTAAGGTGCTTCAGCGGCGGTGGTTTCCCTTATAAAGTGGCTGCATTGCCCCCTGTTTGTGTTGCAGGTGTGTGCCTTTTTAATGATGACGTTGCATCTGGCAAACTTGACGTTGCGTCTTCCTACAGACAACTTATCACCTGTATGTTTCTGTATGGTTGTTACCTGATGTCGGGTAATGGGCACGATTGCTGCCTCATTGTGTCTGGCTATGACATGAGGTGGCATTCATGGATAAGTCATGTTCTCATTGTGTGAAGATGACCATCTCAGAGTTGCGGGCCAAGCTCTGTTACTTCAAAAGTAGCACAGGCGTTCTGAGGGTAACAGTAATGGCAAACCCTGGAGGGAACCAACCCTCAGGGAACTGTTGCTGCTCTTGCACTCTGCAACCAGTTGAGCTGCCAAACATCTTGTTGATCTTGTTGGGCCCTCTACAAGGAGAGTACCAGCAGTATCCTTCGGTGCTCCTCCTGACGATTGGATTTGATCTCTCCAACAGAGGATGAGCTGAGGCTTTCTGGAGAGGAAGATTCAGCTGCCCTGCTGCCATCCAGGACTGTAGCAATGCCTGAATTTGATCCGGAAATGATGGCTATGCTTTCCTGGGATGCCATGATGGTAGGGATGAGTGGACGGTTGGTTCTTTGTGGAGGCCCGCACTGGTTCTCAGGTGGAGAATGTGGTTTCCAAAATCTCGACAAGAGACAGTTTTCTCTGTCTCTGGGTTCCAAGAGGGCATGAAGAGTCACAGATGGACCAACACCAGACCACACTCATCCTCCTGTCTCACCAGCAGGAAGCAATGGGCAGTTTGAGAATGTCTTCAAAGACAGATGATCTCTTTTCTCTGTATGGAGTTGGATTTGGTCGAACAGACGGCAACGTGCTCAGTCATTGTTGAACTGCCTGAATACGTTCAAGAGCAGGACAGCGGTCCCATGAAACAGTTTGGGCTGCTGCCAAATCTTCACCACGTCTGACCTTGCGTTTCTCTGGGCAGGAGTGCCCCTGAAATAGGTCTCCATACCAGAATTTACAATAACTGCACCCCAGACCACCTTTTTTTTGAGCAGACTTGTTTGCAGGAATGCATTCAGTTTAGATAATATTAAAGCAGAATAAACAATATTGTTGATAGTATTCTAGAAGAAAAGTTAATTACTTTTTGACATATATCTTCATTACACCTGACATAATGATCTTTGTGCGACTCTAGTAGCTCACCATTTCAACATGGAAGTAACGTGTGTCTCCATGTGTCTTTCATAATCAGATTTCAAAGGGATGGTGTCTGATTTTGTAACTCCAAACATCAGCACACAATAAAAAGTTATTAAACAAAATAATGAAAATGAAGAAAATGTTTGATTTTGTACTATTAAAAATAACAGATCTTACTGAAAAGCAAGATATGTCAACAAATATCTTTATTTGTTTTCCATTTAATATCAGTTGCAGGCTACAGTATGTGAAACAAATTTAATTTGTGATTTTTCTTTTCTATGGGTACTACTTAAAAAAAAAAAAAAAAAAAGAAAAAAAAAAAGATGACTGTGGAGAGTCAGCTAATCAGCTAATGCCCTTACTAAGCTCGGACTGGTTCACAAACAACGTGGATAAAAGCAATTTCGGTTCAAGCTGTTCTCAAACGCTGATTTTTTTCCCCTTAGAAATGTGTGGGAAAAAAGCAAGGTGAAGCTTCGAATGACATATAAAAATTTTTTAGGCAAGTGTAGGCTCATTGTAGACCTTGCTCTACAAGCAATTTTGCTAAAAGCCAAGACGAATAATCCAGCAATGGGCAATAAATATAGTGTAATTATATGCCACTGTTTTTTTTTTTCTTTCCCCAGGTTACCACTGTGTGTGTGTGTGTGTGTGTGTGTGTGTGTGTGTGTGTATATATATATATATATATATATATATATATATATATATATATATATATATATATATATATATATATATATATATATATATATAACCTGCATACTGTCTTTCAGTGGCACAAATCTCATTGCGGGTTGTTTTCTGGATTGATGTGGGCCCTCAGATTTACATTTTGTAGCCTTGAGCACTGGACTGAGAAGATCTCTCGCACACACATTGAGAGAGAGGCGATTAGCATCAGCTGTGTAAAAGCAGGAAAGTGAGTCTGCCCTTAATAACATCTCATTGATAGAATTTAAATTGGATGTTAAATAACCATTACCGCGGCTGATTGCCTGGCCGGCCATGGAAAGTGAGGAGGCTTTCTGCCAAAGCCACTCTTCTTCAGATATGTGAAATTGGGGTGAGATTGAATTAGTGCATGGACAATTAGAGGGGTACCATCAGTACCTTAACATAAAAGGGGATGTGGGTAGTTTTAAGTGTTTTAGAGTCTTTCTTTGTCTTTTTCATTCCATGTATGGTCCGTTGGCCCATGTTTGTCACCCACCATCCTTCAGATAAAACATTCCTGATGGTGAATAGTGTTTGAATCAGTGGTGTGGGTTTTATTTGAACACTGTGGAAGAGGGGAAGCTGGAGTGAGATATGTGCCTCAACTCACTGCTGTCTGCCTTAAAAGCTATCAAAATAAACAGATAAAGAGAATAAAGCAGTAAATAGAAAAGCTGTCAGTTGGCTCCTCACAACATCAAATATAATGTGGGTGAAGGAGGAGTAGCTAGGGTCATGGCCAACCGCAGCATGACTCGATTCAATTAGACAACTGAAATGTAATCACCCGACTGGGAAAAATTTGAATGACTCTGTTGGAGACTTTCTGCTGTTTCGCCACTTCCGTTCATTATCTCTTTAAAGATGGCATGCAATTAAAATTGGAGTATTGGAGTTATTCATACTCAGCACATTTGGCATTTATAAACTTTTTGGGTACGATGAGCCAAGTTTGCACACCTGGAGTTGGAGACTTTCTGCTATACTTTCTAGCAGATCCTCCCAGGTTCTATGAGGTTTGATTGGGTGGGTGATGGGCAGGGGGGGTCTTTCCAGATATGTTCTCTGGCTGGGTCAATCAAGGAATTTCACAGTCCATAAGTCCTTTCACAGTCATCCATTAGTCACTCTTGTGTTGTCTTGGCTGTCAAGTCAAGTCACCTTTATTTATATAGTGCTTTAAACAAAATGCATTGCGTCAAAGCAACTGAACAACATTCATTAGCAAAACAGTGTGTCAGTTATGCAAAATGACTTGATTCATTTTCATCATTGAATTCAGTGATGTCATCTCTGTTCAGTTTAATATTTAGTACCTTAACATAAAAGGGGATTTATTTGCAATCAAGTCAACGATATCGCTGTAGATGAAGTGACCCAAACTAAGCAAGCCAGAGGCGACAGCAGCAAGGAACCGAAACTCCATCGGTGACAGAATGGAGAAAAAAACCTTGGGAGAAACCAGGCTCAGTTGGGGGGCCAGTTCTCCTCTGACCAGACGAAACCAGCAGTTTAATTTCAGCCTTTAGGCTGTGAGCTTAGGTTCATTGTCCAGTTTGAAGGTAACACTTTGGCGCAGATGATGAGCAGTGCTTGGCTTCTTGGAATTGAGACACTTGCAAGGGAGGTTCATCAGACCAGGTAATGTTAATTATTATATAAATATATATATATATATATATATATATATATATATATATATATATATATATATATATATATATATATATATATATATATATATATATACTTTGAACTGCCATAAAGTCCATATTGGTGGAGTGTTGCAGTGACAGCTGACCTTCTGAAAGTATTTACAATCTCCACTGGGTCAAGAAATGGTACTGATTCTCCAAGCTTCCTCCATTTAATGATTAATGAGGCTGCTGTGCTCTTGAGAACCTATAGAATGCTTTTTTTGTATTATTATTCATAACGTTATAGCTTTCATGGCTTCCCAGATCTGTGTGACAATACTGATCCTGACACAATATTGGATATCCTGTTTTATTGATATGCTGTTTTATTTAGAGCTTTTACGTAGACACAATACTTATGGCAATGTTTTATTAAGTGTCACAAATTCTCCTACCTTGATTGTGGGAGAAACCAAAGCAAACACATGCCAACCCAGAGAGGTGAGAGAGGGGAGATGGGAGAGAGAAATCCGGTTCCCAAACATACTGCCGCTCGGCCCTCCCCCATACAGAAAAAATCTCCTTAAAAATCACCTATGATTTAACAGGGATGTCAGTCAGGGGACCCTCTTGCTTTGAGGTGACTGTGCTAGCCACTGAGATACCTTGATATATGCTCTTTCTTTCTTTCTTTCTTTCTTTCTTTCTTTCTTTCTTTCTTTCTTTCTTTCTTTATTTCTTTATTTCTTTATTTCAAATTGGTTGCAAAATTATCACATGAAGAACGGAGTGGTCTGGATACTTCAAAAATGCATTGTATTCTGGATATACAGAATGCACTATGCTTTGCATTCAATAATCTTTATTTAGTATGCTAATGGGCTAATTTAGAATCCAAGTTGAGCCTCCTACTTGAGCCCTCTGTTCCATTTGAAGTGGTATTTTGTGCTGTGGATTTGTGTTTGTGTGCAACCACAATATCTCAGCTTTGTTAACGGCAATGGAAGTGATCTAGTTTTGTCATGTTATATTGCATCACTCAATTAATACAAATTGTAACCGTTATTAGTAACATTAGGATAAAATGTCTAAATATAATATATTGATCGCCATCAGATGCTGAGCCAACAGTATGATTTACTCCCCACCTCAGACTTTCCATCGCTCATGGAATTTGGTGCTTATTATACCTCTTCAGCATTCATAAATCACCTTTGTTTACTGATTTTGTCTTTATTTTATGAAACTGATAACCACTTATTCAGTGAAAGGCATTGCCTAGCTATGTTCTATGCTATAACATAAGCAGCACAAAAAAGTGAAAATTTTTCTCTGCTCGCTTTTCGCAATGTTTAGGGAACTGTTATACAAAATGTAATGTGTAACATTATATTAGATCCGTGCATTACAGTTAGTCTGAATACATAGGCCGTCTGTCTCATTAATGATAATCTAACAATACAAGAAAGATTGTTCTCGACTGAACTACAAATAAACTGATTATTAGAACTGCAAAAGTAACGAACACACTGAAGTGATTTTTCATTTTTATTTGATTATTTGTAGGGCTGGGATAAACGATTATTTTTTTAACGATTAACCTAGCGATTATTTTTTCGATGCATCAATTAATCTAACTATTATTTTTTTCAGACCGATTCGATTTCGATTATCTCCCTATTAATTGACTACTAACAATTTATACATGTTGATTTACATATCTGAATGAAAAAAAAACATGAATTCCTTAACATTGCAATATATGTTTATTGCTCTTAAAATTACAAAATAAAAGACTGACTAAGAATGCATTACTTTGCACTTGCATAGAGATAGCATTCAATAAAACCTTGAAGCCTTGAAAACACATAGCTTACTGAAACAAGCTTACTGAACACATAGGGCCTAGCTTACTGAAGAAAAGTTCTTCTTTCAGATGAAAATAACAACTTCATGTCTAGCATTCAATAAAAAAGGTCATCCAAAATACTTGTTTAGAGCAATTGAAAGAATACAGTAACCAATGTAAAGGTTTTACTTGAGGGTTTTAAGCGAATACAGGGAGTGCTTTTCCCCAAAAAAAAAAAAAAAAAATTGACAGTGGGCGCCAGCAGCCTGTCATGGAGGAAAAAAAAAAATCTCTGAATGCTCCACGTGAAACTTTGGCGTTCCACCCTTTTTCTACCGTGTCTAATGATTTTGGTTAATATGCACGAGGGAGAGAGAGAGAGAAAGAGAGAGAGAGAGAGAGCAAGACAGCACTCGTGTAGTTTGAAGACTGTGAGTGAGCGTGCGCGCGTGAAACTTTGGTGTTTCACCCTTTTTCTATCGTGTAATGATTTTGATTAATAGTCATCGATGACTATTAGAGTCATCGATGACCTCGACGCGTTGTCCCAGTCCTAATTATTTGTTTTTCTTCTTTGAATGCTTTTGTTTAGATGCAAAATGAAAAAAGCAATACACTATTTGTTTCTTATATTTATTCTGCTGTTGTTGTATGCATCTGTTCTTATTTTTAATAGCAAATATAAAATAAAAAATGGCTATATTGTGATTAATTACATAGTAATTCATTAAGAAAGAAAGTAGAGGAAACAATACAACATTGCTAGGAGATTTTGAAAATATGGAATATGGAACCTTCAGAAAACTTTAACTTGTTTTTTCTCATAACTGACTTTGCTGACTCTATCGACTTCAAACAGGTGTAGCGCAGTCATTTTTTGGCAGATTACAATAAATCATACACCATTTTGAAGGTCTTTTTGACTCTTTTAGCCAGCATTGGTTACAAATGTTTATTTGAAGTGTTAGTTTTTGCTCACATAGTTGAGTCTAAAAAGTGTGTAGTCAAGTTCCAGTCACTAACTCAAGTGGCTGATATGCGTCCCCAGTATGTATGTGTGCATGTATGTATTCATTTTTAAGGTTATAGGCAGCGAGTAAGCGCAAATCATTTTTAACATCTCAACTACAGAACAGTCTGTTAGGTAAGGTTTTGACAGCCATTTTTGTTTTGTAACATTTTTTTTTTCTCCACCAGTTAAAAACTTTGATCTCTCACTGGATAATGACCAGTCCAGTGAGTGAAAACTACCAGTTCATAAATATTCCTTGCCATTTGGATAAGGACCACCTGGACTGGCCCCAGCTCTCAGTACAATAATGCCAGGCTTGTTCCTGAGATGAGAGCTTCAATGTGTGAAGAGGAAGGTTTTTTTTTTTTTTTTTTTTTTTTCTAGTCTGAGATTTTTCCAGGCTTTATAAAGACCTCCATGGCTGCCACAAGTATCTGAGATGCACCATGTAAAGAGGCTTCACCAACTCTTTTGGATCCCAGAGCTTAACTATGTCCATGATCACTTATCCGATTTTAATTACATCTGCCTAACCAGAGTCTTGCTCTTTCTTTCTTGTTTACATTCTTTGTATTCTTGGACTGTGCAACCAGGTTCAACAAAATGTGTTTTTTTTTTTCTTTTTTCTTTTTTTCTCAATGTCAGTTTAAATCCACTGTTCACCCTGCTTTAAAGATTTGGTCAGCATGGTTTGGTGATGGTTTAGCTTCTGGGCCAGCATAGCTATCCTGTTCACCAGTAGTACTCTTGTTGACCAAAATGGTAATTCTGATGAAGCTAATTGATGAAATCTTGCTGGTTAATTAAAATATCCAGTGGAGACCCAGCACAGCAGCATCATAAAATGGAGACCCGGAAACTGGAGAGCAGTCACTGGCCCATGTCCCATGTCAGGCCCACATTTATGTTGAACCTTTATATCAGAACAGACAGTGTTAGATTGAACACCCATTGACAAAAATAAGGCAAATTATGATTGCAGCATAGTTTATAATATTGCATAAATCTGAAACTCGTTTATGCCTTTTTAATTTAGAAATTAAAAAGGCATAAAAAGTAGCATTTTAATTCATATATTTAACCATTCTCTGCAATTGCTTTTTACAGAAATAGTGCTAATTTTAATGCCAGTGTGTCGCCAAAATCTGAGCCTATTTTTCAAAATCTCTGCCTATTTTTGAGGGGGATTACAATCACTCCATGAGGGAGTGATTGCTGCTTTTCAGAGTTCTGTTTTGCAAGTTACAACTTCTCTTCTCCTTCTCCTTCTCTCATTTCTCTTTCATCTTTGCAGAGCTAGTATTGTTCAGAGGAAGATCATCTCATTCCAGGATGAAGGATCGCTAACGAAGCGGATATGTGAGAAAGGTAAGTCTTTCATTACTCCCAGCTAGATGGTTTGGCACTTTGCAAGCAGCACTTATTTGAAGCTTAAAGCTATATATATATATATATATATATATATATATATATATATATATATATATATATATTTGTAACAATCCACCCACCCTACCTTGTCATTTAGAGGCAATTTATGGAGAAACCACAGACAAACCCCTGCTGGACTGCTGTGCCTGTGGAACTGCCAAATACAGAGTCACATTCTATGGGAACTGGTCAGAGAAATTGCACCCAAAAGACTACCCAAGTAAGATCCTATGTCCTCGATGACATGTGAAGTGTGTACATTTTTCAATGTTATTATAGTTTCTCCTATCCCAGTTTACTGTGAAGAGACAGTGAGAAGTAAGCCATTTAAAATTTGGAGCAAAACATGAATGTTACCACTAATCATTGTGGTTGCTGAAGAGAGGTTTTATTTAAATGTGTATTTTACACTTTTTTATGCTTTGTGTTTTATCTATTGACAAGTCTGTTGGACTGGGTCTACAATCCAGATGCATTGGGTGGATAAAGTATCTTAAAAACAGAGTGGCTTGAATGTACACATACCAATGACACAAATGGCAAATATCACAAATACCGTACCACAGAGGGCCACTCATATAATTATCCAGTAAATTGCATTATTTGTTTCAAATGGTTAAATTCTAATGCAATATGGGATATAAATGTTTTCAAGCTTTGTACTCGCATGCTGATCAGTAAGCAACTACCCAGAAAACCCTAGTAACCGCATAACAATGTGCTAAAAAAATAAAATCCTCCTAACATCTGTATAGCAATGGCTGGCCCCTTTAAAGCACTCTCGCATTATGGCAGCTTTAATTTGTAGAAAGCAGCAATAGTCCTTAAAATAAATGAAAAAATAAATAAATAAAATTGCTTGTCTACTTATATATCTAAAATATGTTGTACATTTTGCAACAGAAATAACTTTAGATGTGAAATATCTATTATCTGTGCAATAATTTCCTCATTATTTTCTCTTAGTGCCTGTCCTCTCTTCTTGTCTTTTGTGGTTGGTGTGGATAACCTTGAGAGTGTCTCATTGGGAGTAAATTAAGCCTGGGGATTAGAGTCACTCTCCACTTGAGCTTCTGCAGCTCAGATCAATACTCTGATTAGAATGTACTCTGGGAGCTAGATGAACCTGATAAAGAAAGTGTGGTGCCCTAATTTATGGGCTTAGGAAACAGTGAAAGACATACGAGTAAACAGACACACATAGTCGTATAGCAGATTTACACATGGGATTTATGATTATCACATGTGCAAAAAAACATTCCCATGTGCTAGTATTATTACATGCATTCTAAAGAATTTGTGTAAAAGAAAACACACAGACATGCTGCTGTGGACATCTGGAATACATGCAATCATTATCATTTCATTTTGATGTATTTGCATAAATTACTGTATAAACAGAGCCACTTTAATTAATCACAGCCAAAAGCACATATTATAATTTGTTCCCATGCTACTTTCATTTAATGTTTGAAGCACATAAATCAGTCATATTTTTTTCTTTGTTGCTCAAATGAGGAAATGCTAATGGTGGAATTGTTCTGTACTTAGAGTAAGGGGTTTTAATATGCTTTTTCTTGGAAAACAGTGCTAATGATTGTGAAAGCCCCTTGCTTGGATAGCAGCGCTAATTAATTGTTGTGAATCAGGTGATGGTGGTAATATCACAAATAATGTTGTCTTTGTAAAAAAAAATTACTTTTTTTTGTATTACCATAATTTACATATAAATAAGGCATGTTTGCACTGAAAATATCAGCAGTGCCCAGATAGCAAAAATCGTCTTGGCCAGATTTGGCCTAGGCCCATAGGAAGTTCTGGTCCAAATCCTTGTGTCTTTGGCAAAAACGGGTTCCTTAGCTTTTGCTACACTGGTCGACGTCGCACGGCCATTGATTGCATGAAGGTGTTTATATATATATATATATATATATATATATATATATATATATAGCAACACGGCCCGACAGTTCGCTCTAAACTAAACTGTTCAGGAATCTTGAGCGCCTGGGACGATTTATACCGTAGACAGGGGCGGCGCTAGCCATTTGGGTGCCCTAAGCACAAATGCTTAATTATGCAGAACTTTAAGGCTTAATATAATTTAAATGGATGAGTTATAAAAAAATTCACCCCCCTCACAGTTGTCATGAAGGGCAAAATTAGTAATATAGACCAAAATCATTTTTTGAACCAGGCTGTAAACATTTTTTTTCTGCTGTAAAGTTGGGCATTTTAACATGGGGAGTCTATGGGACTGACTCTCTTCTGCAGCCAGCCTCAAGCAGCCAGTCGATGAATGAGGTTGCCGGTCGATAGTAACGCACCGCATTTAACGTTCAGTAACGTTAACGGCATTGTAACGACGGGAAAAGTAATTAGTTCGATTACCGCATTACTGAAAAAATAACGTCGTAACCTAACATTTTTATTTAAAATATTGTCTTACACGCAAGCGACGCGCGAGCATCATCCAGCTGTCTCTTCTTTTTTCCGCCCCCGACCCTTGGTGCCTTTTCGAGGCCATGTCTGAGGTTGGTGTCTGCCAAATTTGACATTGTTTGATGCATAATCGAACAGACCACTGGGAGGTGGGGAAGGGGGGGCACCAGAGGGAGACTGGCACAGAGATTCACCTTTTTCTCGACTAATTTGGTCTAGGCCTATATTACTTTTGTATTGCTTTTGTATATTAACATGCTTTTAGAAATATTTTATTTGTTATTCATACTAATAGCCTGTGAAGATTTTTTCACGACCCAGATTTTTTGGTGCCCCCCCCCCAAGCACTTGGTGCCCTACGCGCAGTGCGTGATGTGCGTGTGCGGAGCGCCGGCCCTGACCGTAGCAATACAGAGCCAGCCAGTCACATCAGGTGCAAACATGGAGATAAGCGTTTTTTTTTTTTTGATTCCTCTTAGAGAGGACCCTCTTCAGTGGGGGAAGACAAACCAGCAGCGATTTCCACTGCTGGCAAAAATGGCAAAAATCTACCTCTGTGCCCAGTGAAAGACTTTTCAGTACTGCTGGGGACATTCGTTCCCACACTCGCAACCGGCTGTCACCTGTTAATGCATAGCATCTTGTTTTTATTTTTTATATTTTTTAATTAAACTCTCATTTCATGTGAAAGATTAGAGGTTTTACGTTAATTTAATTATGATGCAGGAGATGCCTGTGATCTTCCGTAATATTTTTCGTAATATTTGGACACTGTTCTAATCATAGCCTATCCTACTGTTATAAACGAAAACTAAACAGCCTACTATCCATTTTTATTGAGTTAATGTTCAATAACATTAATATCAGTTAAGTCACCAAACATATTCTGATTTTTAAAAAGAAAAGAAAAACACTTTTCTTTGCATTGCTGCACTTTTATTGAAAGGTTTTGGCTATTTACTTGGGTAAGCATTTTTTTGTCAAAAAAGTTTTTCTCACTTGTCATCCTGGCATAATGTTGCCTATTCTTTTTTTTTTTTTTACAGTTAAAATAAAATAAAATGAAAACTACATTGCTGTGGACGTTGTTTCCTTCATTAATGTGTTTTACTGTGTTAATGGAATAAGGATGCAAGTAGGATTCGGTTTTCGGTTTCGGATTCACCCGAATCTTAAACAGTAGATTCGGTATTCAGATTCGGTGCATCCCTAATATAAACCCCTTGTAAGCCTTCTAAAGCTTGTGAACGTCGTCACTGATTTGTGGTTTTCTATTTAGTACTGGGGGTGTCGCTCTTGAGCGTATATTTACATTTTAATTATATTTACATTTATTCATTTAGCAGACGCTTTTATCCTAAGCGACTTACAGATGAAGACAGTGGAAGCAATCAAAAACAACAAAAAGAGCAATGATATATAAGTGCTATAAAATTCTCAGTTAGGTTAACACAGTACACGTAGCATGGGGTTTTAAATGATATAATAAATAAAAAGAAAACATAGAATAAAAGGTCTTTACACATACACACATATATATAATTGCATAAAAAATGAAAATAAATATAGAATAAAAAAGATTAGAAAGGTAGTTAGATTTTTTAAGAATAGAATTAGAATATTGAGTGATAAAGTTAGAGGGTCAAATAAATATGGAAGAGATGTGTTTGTTTTAAGGCGATTCTTGAAGATGGCTAAGGACTCAGCTGCTCGGATTGAGTTGGGAAGGTCATTCAACCAGGAGGGAACATTTTATTTAAAAGTCCGTAAAAGTGACTTTGTGCTTCTTTGGGATGGCACAATCAAGTGACGTTCACTTGCAGAATGCAAGCTTCTAGAGGGGACATAAGTATGAAGTAACAAATTTTGGTAAATGGGTGCAGAGCCAATGGTAGTTTTGTAGGCAAACATCAATGCCTTGAATTTTATGCGAGCAGCTATTGGAAGCAAGTGCAAATTGATAAACAGAGGTGTGACGTGTATTCTTTTTGGCTCATTAAAAATTAATCTTGCTGCCGCATTTTGAATTAATTGTAAAGGTTTGATAGAATTGGCTGGAAGACATATATACGGGGAACCATGTAGGAAGTTATTTAAGGAAGTATGATTGCGTCTCTCTCTTTCTCTCTCTCTCTCTCTCGCCTTGGTTAGGTGTGCGGGTTATTCCAGGTCATGGTCACACTAGCGCACGGTTTGTGAGTGTTGTGGTAGCCCGCTTTGCATTAATGTGTTCATACTACATTTAATGCTGCAGTCTTTTGTGTATTATTGCTTAGGATTTCTATTTTGAGGAATGTGATTCCCTCATTAAATTTCGTAAAGCATTAAGAAGTTATTGGAAGTAATTCGCATGTAAAATTTAGTTTTTGAGAGAGAGAGCATTTTCCAATTGGTTGTGAAGTTATGATGGTGATTTCAATGCTAATTAAGGGCATTATATGTAGTGTGTTTTGAGGAGGTTTTTGGTGTAGGGAGATTTCATTGTATTTATGTTGGCGCTCGAGTTGCGATTTATTATTTTATTTCCAGTTATTTCTTTTCTTTTCTTTTTACTGTGTTAAGTATAATGTACTGAATTGAAGTAAATGAATTGGAATTGATTATGAATGGAAAACTTTTGAATCAACTTCCCTGTTGTTCCTTTTTTCATTTATTCCATCTAATATAATAGTGTCATCATTATATGTAATATCGCTGATGATGTATTTAAAGTCAATAATTGTGGTGGTTTTTACCCCTGGCACCCCTGGCAACTTTTCTAAGGCCAAATACCGTCACAAGCTCTTGGTGTCATCTTAGAGATGTAATGCAATACAATACAGATGTAATGCGTGTTTGGACAGTTTGGTCATAAACACAGGCTGAAATAAATGCTCTTACATGAAATGGTAAATGTTAATTCATTTATTATTATTTAATTATATCCAATATTTTGTCAAACCACTGTTGTATTAAAGTAGTGTAGATAAAACAACAACATTGGGACATCTCTCAAAAAATATATTTTTTTGAATCATTGTTTTAGATTTTCACTAGTTTGGGACAAAATGACCAATTTCACAGATTAACGTGACTGAAGCACGCATTAAAAATTTCTAAACCCTGTTAGAAAACGGTTAGAAAAGACAACATGAACCCTGCTGTCCATAATAGCATTGAAACAAACCCAACCCAGTTCAGGAACAGAGTGCAGATTAAGCGAGAAAAAGTGTTCCATGCATTCTACTGCTACTGTGTGAAAAATAATGAATATGCTGCCAAAAAAACATGTTTGTACTATAAAAGTTTGTCACAGTAAACATAATGAAGTATTAAGAACAAAACACAATTGAACAAGTCTATCGTTTTGAGTGCCTAGTTGGTAATGGGAGTACAATAGCATGCCTGTTGAGACTGAGACTGAGACACACAAACACACAACACTCCTTTCTCTCCGTTCCAGATGCTACTTCTATGGCTGTTAAGCAAAAACAAAAAAAATATTAATTAGCAAATGGATCTTGCTGCGGTGCTTTAAATAGCATTGAACATGTATCCCAAGAAATGAACTTGGAACATAAATGGCATTTCACTTCCTCATCTATGACTTTAGTTAAATTAAGCCAAGCCCTTCACTGCATCGCAAATTCAGCCATCCTAGCAAACAACCGACCAAATGAGAAATGAAACAAGCTAGGGTGTAAGGACAGCCAGCATGATAGGAGAAAAATCTGCGATGTGTGATAACATTGATATATTGAGATGACAATATGACTTACCATAAATAAACAAACACTAAGGTTTGCATATTAGCTCCGTGGTTGTTTTAAAATTCAGAATAGGACTAGAATTTCATATTTTAATTATAACTTGCTAGAGCAGCAACAATAAAGTTTACAACAGCAAAGTCACTATACAAACTCAATATCTGACATCACAATACTGGGCAATATTTGCAAAAGAATGAAGAACTCGGGCATCAGTTCTTCCTCCTCCTCTCTCTCTCTGCTGTTATTTCCTGCCTGCAGGTAACATTACCTGATAGAGAGGAGCGGCCGGTTTGTCTCAGCCAGCAGCTGAGTTTACAGAGTTGTGCCAAATGTACAAGATTTCAACAGAATAAGACAGTGTGAGTAACAAAGGAGTTTGTGTTATGACCTTTAAATCTTCCAAGGATTCTGGAAGTCACTCAGGTCTGACAGGCATCGAAGCAGATTTGTTGGAATGTTCTACTATTTTGTGCCCTTTTATTCTGCTTTAGACCCACGTTCTGGATTGATACCCAGCAGGCTCCTGTGACAACACAAAAAAATGTATCATGTCACTTTGGCATGGCATTGTAAAACAAAGTATACTATAAAATGTACAAAAGAACTTTGTTTAAAAATATAGGCCTACCTCTGGATAAATTCCAGAGTCAGGGCTGCTCCCTTTGGGGTACATGATGTTCAGCACATAGAAGAGGCTGAACAAATAGCTGACAGCAATCAGAGAACAGCCGATAATGTGGTTGACTTCATCCACTGATATTTTGTATCTTTCTTCAACTGCAAAACATGTAAATAACAACAATATATATATTTTTTTTAATCAATGAAACAAATATACAGCACTTTCAAAAATTTAAGAGCAGACATGAATATCCTTACCCACAACTATGATGCACAGGTTGCTTGGCAGTTCTGCTAAGGTATCCTAAAAGAGAGGTGAAGACAAAGAAATATCTGAATCACAAAATGTTGTTTTTCTGTGGAATTTCCCTGCAATGCTCAGGACTCTGTATCGGCAGTGGTAACATTGGTATCAGTGTGTTACTACTTTCTCCACCTACTAAACCAAATTCCAATAAAATTATGAGTTTTTTTTATGCTGTGTGCTTACTTCTTCGTTTAGCAGCAGCTCCTTTGGCTCCTCTGCAAAGTACTCCATCAGGCCCTGGAGGAGTTTTATTGGATCTGTAGAAACTCCTCTGATTCCCATATATTTTCCCAAACACAGATATGGCAGACCTGCCTGCAGCAAGCAACAGTTTATTTAACCTTACTAACAAATATAAATGTTGGATTAAGTTAGGGTTTTCGCTCACTCAAAATGGCCCTACTTTAAAAGAGATCCTTCATTTAACATTTAGCCCCCCAAAAGACACCACTGATTTCGCACATCAACACGTTAACTGTCAGGGAAAGGAACAGGATCCTTGGACACGTTTGTAATAATAAAATCTCCATAATCATCGGGAAGAAGGAGGCGTCCCCGGCAACTCACTCCAGCCCACCGCCTCGAGCGTCCATGGCGGCACACTCCTCGCCAGCTCGAGGGTACCGCAGATTCACCACAGCGGCGAGGGATCTTCAGCAGCGTGTCCCTCTTCCTCCCGGGCTTCGGCACCACTGTAATAATAAAATCTCCATAATCATCGGGAAGAAGGAGGCAGGAAATGGTGGACAATCCAAATGATATTTTAATGCTTCAAAATAAACACAAAACAGCGCATCAGCCCCTCACGGACGACTGATGCACACAAATAAAAAGCAAACATAACTAAAAGCCCAGGCCTGGTCCTCTCTTGTCCTTCACTGTCATCGCTCCAGTTTTATATCCTTCCATCTCCTCTGTGGGACTCGAGACTGGTGGCGGGTCGCAGGTGTCACTCATTTCCCAATCACTCCACCTGCCTCGCTCGATCCCACATCCCTCGGCCCCTCCCCACTCATCACAACGTTTTATTGATAAACTCAGAGGACTTAATCAGCTGGAGCACGAGACAGTCAGCACTCTGCATGAATGGCCAGCTTGGTGATCCCTACAGCAACAGCCGCACAGCAGTGGGGAACAGGTGGCAGATCAGCGCTGGAAAGCCGTAGCCGGAGTCCGTAGGCAATGCACAGGTGAGTAGAGACAACCGCCTGGTAGATGTGGGCTACTGAGTAACGAGAGGCAAGGCAGAAAAGAAAAAAAAGCAGGACCAGCAAAACCCAAATCATGTGCTCCAGGACAGAAAAAGCCTCAGCCCCCACTGAGATAATGACAGTTCCTCCTCCCCCAAGGACGCCACTAGGTGACCTAAGGGAGAGGCTTACCATGTTTACGGCGGAAGTCACTGATCAGCGACCGATCCAGAATAACCCGAGCCAGGACCCAACTTCTCTCCTCCGGACCGTAACCCTCCCAGTCCACCAGGTATTGAAAACCCCTGCCACGACGACGAACATCTAGTAATCTCCTAACAGAATAGACAGGAGAACCATCCACTAGACGAGGGAGACGGGGGCCGGGGAATAACTGTTGGTATTAAGGGGGGACCTTAAAACTGGTTTAACCCTGGATACATGGAAAACAGAATGAACCCGACCAAAAGAGGAGGGCAACTTGAGCCCGTATCGCAACCGGATTAAGGACCTTGGTGATCTGGTATGGGCCAATGAACCTGGGTGCCAATTTGCGAGAGACAGCCCTGAGAGGCAGGTTCTTGGTAGACAGCCATACCTTCTGACCACAGACATAACGGGGCACTGGAATCCGGTTGCGATCAGCCACTGCCTTGGTCCGTCTAGAGGCCTGGACCAGGGCCTTCCTAGCCTTCCTCCAGATGCAACGACATCTTCGAACAAAGGCTAGGACAGACGGAACTGCAGCATCGGGTTCCTGAGAGGGAAATAAGGGAGGAGAGTAACCAACAGAACATTCAAAGGGTGACATACATGTGGATGCTACTGGAAGAGGATTATGGGAATACTCAATCCAAGTGAGCTGTTGGCTCCAGGAGGCAGGGTTACGGAATGCCAGGCAGTGGAGATCCTGATTGGCTCGTTCACACTGACCGTTGGTCTGGGGATGAAATCCTGATGACAGACTTGTAGAGGCCCCAATCTGTCAACAAAATTCTTTCCAAAAACGAAAAACGGGAGAAAAAATGGGGACCCCTGTCAGAGACTAAGTCCACCGGAAGGCCATGGATACGGAAGACGTGGTCAATTACCAGTTGTGCTGTCTCCGTGGCAGAAGGGAATTTGGGTAGGGGCACAAAATGAACCGCCTTAGAAAAGCGATCCACCACTGTGAGAATAACAGTGTAACCATTCAAGACAGGCAAGCCAGAGACTAAATCTAAGGCAATGTGTGACCAGGGATGAGAGGGAATGGGCAGGGGTTGAAGTTGGCCAAAGTAGGGAAGGTTAGAAACCTTGTTCTGACCACAAACAGAACAAGCCAATACAAACTGCCTGACATCCTGACCCATTGAGGGCCACCAAAATCACTGAAGGATGGCAGCCAGAGAACTCCTGATTCCTGGATGGCAGGTGACCTTAGATTCATGACCCCACTGAAGGACCTCAGGGCGTATCACTGCCGGCACAAACAACCGACCCACCGGACACTCAACTGGTACTTCCACCCCTTGTCCGGCCTCCTCCACCAGCTGCTTAACGTCCCAGGAGAGAACCCCCACCACTACTCCATCCGGGAGTATAGTCTCGGTAGGCACCTCCTCTCCTGGCCGCTCGAACTGACGGGATAGAGTATCAGGTTTGACGTTGTTAGCCCTAGGCTGGTACAAAAGGGTGAAGTTAAAACGGTCAAAGAAGAGTGCCCAGCGGGCCTGGCGCGGACTCAGCCTCTTGGTCGAACGGATATATTCTAAGTTCTTATGATCCATCCAGACCAAGAAGGGCAGCGCCGAGCCCTCCAACCAGTGGCGCCACTCACCCAAGGCCAACCTCACCGCCAATAGCTCACGATTACCTATGTCGTAGTTTCATTCAGCCTGTTTAAGGCGATGGGAAAAATATGCACAAGGATGCACCTTCCCATCCTTACTGGAGTGCTGGGACAAGGCCACGCCTACCCCAACTTCTGACGCGTCCACCTCAACAATGAATTGCCGTTCAGGATCTGGAACAGAGAGAACAGGAGCAGAGATAAACCGGGACTTTAAATTATCAAAGGCCTCCTGAGCCTGAGTATTCCAGGTGAACGGTACCTTAATGGAGGTGAGCACCGTTAGGGGTGCAGCTACCTGGCCAAAATTCCTGATGAATCGCCGATAAAAATTGGCAAAGCCCAAGAAACGTGGGGGTATTGAAGGCTTGGTGGCCGAGGAGAGCGCCTTGATGCGGAGATCAGTGGCAGATCAGTGCTGGAAAGCCGTAGCCGAAGGCAATGCACAGGTGAGTAGAGACAGCCGCCTGGTAGATGTGGGCTACTGAGTAACGAGAGGCAAGGCAGAAAAAAAAAAAAAAAAAAGCAGGAACAGCAGATCGACTAGACAGAGCAGCAAACTATGGCTAGCAATGAGAAAGCTTACTTTAACAATGTTTATGGACTGACACAAGATATCAAACAGAGTCTATCAAAGCTGTTTGGAACACGAGCCGAATTCCTCAGGAAGTCATAAATCAGTTCTAGTACCACAAGAACCAAGCAAGATGACCAACCAACTTGTGCACACAACAGCTTTCAACATTAACACCACTAGAACAATTATTGACAATTTTAATTTGCAGAAGAGATTGTCAAATTTGTTGTTCATAATTGAAATGCAACGCTGGACATCACATGGAAACCCATGAGTTAAACACTTCTATTGACTTCCCCCCACCTTGCAGAACCAGACTGAAATTCCTAAGGGGGGAAGGGCTTTAAACCTCTGTCTTCACAGAAAAGTCTTTGTCATGGGAATGGCAAAGAAACTGCTTTTGTACATATATATGGACCAGAATGAACTCAAAAAGACTTATAAATGAATCAGTCCATCGCTTCACTCCATATTCATTTATGTGTAACCCACACATTTGACTATCATGTTATAATCACTTATTGTGTATGTTCTTTTTTAATAACTATGGGATAGATGAAGGATACATAGTCATGTCTGGTATGTGTGTGATTGAATTTTCTTGCCTGATATTGTCCTGACAATCATTTATTTGTAAGATATATCATAACCTGGTAATAGGAATCATGTCCAAAATTAGACCCTGCGAGGCAGGAAAATTCGGACCACATGCTTGGTAAGATAGACAATATCTGATTGGTCAAGACAACATTTGAGGTGTGGCCAACAGGCCACTTTAAATACTTTGGACACCATTAAATCTTGCTTTTAGTTCTAGCCTTGCTTGTGCTATCAGTCATGCCTGCTCTCTGCTTTTAGTCTGCTTTTAGAGTCTGCTTCTAGTCTCTAGCTATGCTTCTGCTAGCTTGTAGCTTCTAGCCATGCTGTTTGTCATCACTGTTCCTGCGTGCTTCAGCCTGCATGCCTGCTGCTACTTAGCCACAATGAGAAGGAACACAACCTAGTCTCGTCAAACTTTATTTCTTTTCTTTTCCGTTTGAGAGTTTCGTGTTCTGAGTTAAGTTTTGTAACGTCGAGTCTCCGACGCCTGACCTCGGGATCCCGTTCAACTTCAACCAGCGCACACGACTCTGCACTTTCAGCCAACGCCCAACAACCACGGGCTTCCCAAGACGTCATTCAGCCACTACTGAACTTCCAGCCAATCAGCGACACCGGGATACCCCTTTCAATGGGAGTCCCTTTCACAGGAAATGAAGGCAATTTATCCCAAGATATTTGTTGTGCTGGTGTATCTAATATAATTTTAGTCACATTGAGGAACTCAATGCGAGGGCTAATTACGTGATTGATGGTTGTTCATGTCTATGCAATTTAACGTATTGCTGTAAACTTGGGATTCCATATTTCCATTCTCTTAAACTCATCTTTCCCTAACTTTCGATCTTCCTGCAACTTGTGTGAATGTGTGAGTGCGTGCGTTTATGTGTTAGATTAGCTTATATGTATTAGATTTAACTAATAAAGCCTTATTCATATTGAAAAGAGAAGTATCTTGTGTTTTGTGCTTACGAGTTAATGTCTTAAACTGCCGATCTTGTTACTGTGCTAATTGATAGCGTTTCACTATAGTTTGGATATTAGTATCCAGCACAGATTTGATGTTAAACGGCTCGTTCACTGAATCGCAGGGCGTCTCAGTGACGCAGCCGTGAAACAGTGATTCTGTTCAAATTCCCTTTAAAATCTTAAATGATTCCCTTTGAGCTAAATTGATCTGTTTCCGTTACAACAGCCAGCTTGTTAACACAGAGGAGATGCTGTTTTTTTTTTTTTTTTTAAGCGGTCAAAATCTCCCGCTTCAAATAAAAATACTGACAATAGTAATGGAAATTAACAGACCCACTGCCACAAAGAATGGAGAAGCAAAATAACGATAATAACAATGATAACTTGCTCTGACCTAATATTCCAAAAAACAACTCATACAAACCTGGTTGGTTTTAAATCTTCTAAGAAAAAAACAGCTCTTTAATCTCCCTAAACAAGGGTTGGTTAATAACAGCAGTTCATGAACGTTAAGTTAGCTTACTTTAGAGTTAGCAATAGCAAAGGGAAATTCAAAATGGTATACACAAGATGAACCCAGACAATATAACATTTAAAACTACTGCAAATTGCACCGTCACTTGTGCTGTCCAAGGCAGTTGCAGCAGAGCTCAAAGTCCCATAATGCAATTTGAAATGGAAATAAACAGAAATACACCCGTAAATTATGTTATATGGAAATGGCATATTCAGTTATCAGACATGACTGGAACTTCAAACAGGACTGGCTTCTATGGTGAGATTGATCTAAAAAATTAGCTTTTTAGCAGCAATCAATCAAGGTGGGTTTGGTGAACACAGAGACAAAAAGTACCCCATGTGTACAATGAAATATACAGCTGTATTTTTTATGTTGTGGGCCTATATTTCTGCTGGAGGTCCTGGACATATTCTTTAGATATATGGCATCATGGATTCCATCAAATACCAACAGATAAGATATCAGTAAGTGACTGACTCTGTTAGAATTCTTAAAATGGGCCATGTTTGGATATTCCAATCGTACAATAATTCAAAAAAAAAAAAAAAAAAAAAAAACAGAAATGTGTCACTGAGCACAAAACCAAGCTTCTGCTATGGCCATTTCAGTCCTCTGACCTGAACCCTAGAAAATGAGAGGAGTGAACTGAAGAGAAGAAGCACCAACATGGAGCTGCGAATCTAAAGATTCTGGAATGATTCTGGATGAAGGAATTATCTGGAATCTCCTGCCATGTGTTCTCTTACCTCATCAGGCATTATAGGAGAAAATGTAAACATGTTAAACTGGCAAATGGAGGTTTCAAAAAGTATTAAATAAAAGGGTGGCCTTAATTGTGGCCAATGTGTATTAGAGAAAAACCTTTATTCAAAAATGATATTTCCCTCATTTTAAATTCTTATTATGCTATGAAAGGATACATCTGTGTGATAAAAATGGAAATTTCAAAAAGTATTAAATAAAAGGGTGGCGTTAATTGTGGCCAATGTGTATTAGAGAATAACCTTTATTCAAAAATGATATTTCCCCCCATTTTAAATTCTTATTATCCAATGAAAGGATACATCTGTGTGATAAAAAAAAAAAGATCAAAGAAAGATCCAAAAGATTAACAATGCAGATCAATTATCACAGCCTTCTTTGATCATATTTACCAAGGGGGCTGATATTTTTGGCCACGACTATGTGTGTGTGTGTGTGTGTGTGACTTCAGTGTCACAAAACCCTTCAGAAATCATTTTAATATGCTGTTCTGCTGCTCTAGAAACATTTCTGATTATTATCAATGTTGTAAAACATTTCAATAAATTCAGAAAACATGATATACAACCATTCAATGTTTGATGCATGTGTGAGTGTTATTTAATAGAAATTACTGTTTTTATTTAGCATACAGTTCAATTCAATTCAGTTCAAGTTTATTTGTATAGGGCTTTTTACAATACAAATCGTTTCAAAGCAACTTTACAGACAATTATGTTTCTACAATATTTAGTAGTAGCCTAGTGGTGACTGTCAGGATTTTTAGAAAAATTAATACAAGGCGTAGTCAGTCAGACGATGAACATTATTAATATTATTAATAATTAATAATTATTATATGATGCAGTCACACTTGTAGCAATATTTGTTAGTTCTGTTTGTTGATTCAGGGTTAGCATCATCTGGGGTCCTCTGAGGGTCAGCATCATCTCTTCTCAGGTGTTCTGGATCCAGACTGGAGCTACATTATGCGGTAGAAATGACAGATAGTTCTTCTCAGAATACTGAAAGTATTTCCACAAATGACACATCATATCTATAAAAAAGTTATGATATTACTTCACTTCTCTTTCAGATTTATAATCTCCTGCTCTAACAATAAAGTCACCTTGTAGGAAAATCTCTACTTTGAGGTATTAAGTTCCAGAACTCTCAGTCTGGGCCTTTAAAGCCCCCAATCTAATTTATACTGACCAATTTAAGCTATTCCACAGGCTTTCAATTGATAAAAATGAAAACATTTATAATGTGTCAAAATTATACTTCAGATAAATTGTTCTTTTAAACGTTATATTCATCAAAGCATCATAAAAATGTTTCCAAGAAATATTAAGCAGCAAAAATATAGATAACTGAGTACCAATAAAAATCCAGCACTAAATCAGCATGTTAGAATGATTTCTGAGGTTCATGCACTGAAGACTTCAGAAATGATGCTAAAAAACTTTATAATAATATTTTACATTATTTTTTTTTACTATTTTTGATCAAATAAAATGCATACAGCCTTAAGAGTTAGCACTTAAAGCTGCGGTGGGTAACTTTTGACGCTCTAGCGGTTAATAAACAGAACTGCTTGCGTCTTGCGGAAGAACATCGTAGCCAGAACTACTTCTCTCTGTTTATGTCTATGAAAAATCACAAAGGTACTGGGTTACTCCGCCGCGGTACCCCCTGAAGCAATCTAAAATAGTCTGAATATAAACACTTATTATAGGTGCACCCTAGGGATTCAGGACAAGCTAAAAACACGGTTTGGAAAATGGATTCATGGTGTACTCACTTATTATATACATTTTTCTACATTTTGAACACAAACAAAGTTACGGACCGCAGCTCTGATTGGTTGTTTCTTACCGGGAGCGGATGAATTTCTGCAAATGGCAATAGGATCACTGGGAGGAGCCAGAGGAGCTTGATTTTTTCACAGATTATCTGTCTCATATTCTACTGTCAGGACATAATGACAGGTTTAACAAATATGTAAAAAATATATAAAAAAAAAATAGGACCACTGGGAGGAGCCAGAGGAGCTTGATTTTTTCACAGATTATCTGTCTCTTATTCTACTGTCAGGACATAATGACAGGTTTAACAAATATGTAAAAAATATATTTTAAAAAAATGGTTACCTACTCCAGCTTTAAACGTTAACAGTGCTAGCTCATTACTACAATTACCACACAGCAATCTTAGTAACAGATTTGTTAATAACATATAAATACAGACCTCTGGACATTTTCTTCATCTTAGGAAATCCTCTGATGACATAGGCCAAAGTGTTCGCCACCATTTCAGTCCGACACCAATACAAAGAAAGCAATAAAAACACCAAACAGAGTTATCGAGGACAGCATAATAAGAAATTAATTTACTACTAGAACAGTTCATTTATTACTAATCACACAGTGTGACATTCCTTGGTTAGGTTTTTGTAACGATTAACCGCGAGTCGGTTGAAAATCGATTCAAATATGTGATGATTCAATTCGGTTGAGATGTTAAACAAATTGTGATTCAATTAGGGGTAGGAGTTTATATGAATGTATGTCTGAGGGGAACGTACTGTCTTTAAAAATTTAGATGTTATGTTTTTTTTTTTTTTTTTTATCTTGCCTCTGTGTAAATCACATGAAAGTTAATAAGTGCAGTGCTTCTATGTTTACAGCGGTAACCAAGGAAACACTTTAAGCGCCACCTGTCTCCAGTGAATTAGCGTCTCGTTCAGATCATCTGCTGTTTCTGTTTCATGCTGATATTTTGTAAAGTTTTTTAGATCTCATGAAAAAACGTCTCAGGTTACGAATGTAACCATGGTTCCCTGAGAGGGAACGAGACACTGCGTCCTCTGAAGGGACACTATGGGGAACACCTCGTCGTGACCCGTGTCTGAAGCATACTTTGAAAAACGCCAATGTGTTGGCCGGCGACAGCCTCTGACGTCGCTACCGGCGCGACTATAAATACGCGCCCGTAGGACCCGTCACTTATCTTCTTCGTGAAGCTTGCGTCCGAAGCATGGCAGGGAGCTAGAGGACGCAGTGTCTCGTTCCCTCTCAGGGAACCATGGTTACATTCGTAAACTGAGACGTTCCCTGTCAAGGGAACTTCGAACTGCGTCCTCTGAAGGGACACTATGGGGAACAGTATACCCACGCCGCCATGCTGAGGGGAGTGCAGGCCAGAATCATGGCAAACACTAAGTACCAACTCTACCATTTCACCGGGAGTCGCCCCTGGGACGGTTCGACGGCTGTCCATGACATTATCCCTTATGGCCAAAGGCCTAAGCTACATACCCAACTTACCTGAAGGGCCTCGGCCCGGGGTAGAGCTGAAGGCTTGGAATCACGAAAGATTCCTTTAAAGGGATACGGCTAAGAACTTAGCACTGTTTATTACCAAGTCTTGCCTGTCACAAAGGAGGGGCTCTCGTGGCACTCTGATAAGAGCAGCTCGTAGATGGAATGGCCCGGGAGCAGAGCAATTGGAGGACGGAACATACAGATGAAGCCTCGGCCACGCCTGTACCATGGCGTCCAGCCCCAATGGAGCTGGATGAGTCAGAGGAAGCCAGAGGGGATAGTGCGACGCTCTCTTGAGCCGCAAAACCGATCCACCCAGGTCTGGCCAATCTCTCTAACTCTACTTCAACACCTTGGTGCGAAGGCGCCATTCCCCGAGCCTCAGCCCCTGCCTCAGCAGGATGTCTGCTCTCACAGTGCGTCTCAAAACAGTATGTAGTACTGGAGCGCTCTGATGAAAAAGACGAGAATTCAGTCTCCCATGAGAGGAGGACTCCGAGCTCCGAGCAGCATGCTCATAGGCGACCCTTTTAGAAAAGGGGAGCGCTGCTAAACTACCGCGAGAATTGCCCACACAGCCCCCCATGTTAAGGGGCGGTGCTTGAGGTGTATAACAAATACACACTGGTTGGATGAAGCCCAAGGAACCCCGGGGCTAATCATCTTAAGAAAGGGAACGAAGCGGAGCGCGTAACCCTTACCGTACAGGATTTTAGAAAGTGCGCAGAGCCTTGCGTGCACACTTACCACTTACGTGGATTTGAGACAGTGCGCAAAGTGTTCACGTGCACACTGACCACCATGTGGTTTTGAGAAAGTGCACAGGCTTAGCGTGTGTACAGAAAAAAGTTACCTGACAACCACTGTATGTGGGAGCTCACCTTCAGAGAGACCTGTGAAGCCTACTATCTGATAACCACAATATGTGGGAGTTCACCAACAGAGAGGCCTAGAGAGGCCTACTACCGGTTACCTGATAACCACCTCAGTGGAAGTTAATATGGAACTCGACTCCAGGGAGGCCTGGTGAGGCCTACTACCTGACAACCACAAACCGTGGGAGCTTTTTTTTTTTTTTTTTTTTTTAGTGGAAACGCACAGCATGTGGGAGCTAAATCTCCAGGGAGGCCTGGTGAGGCCTACTACCTGACAACCACAGTATGTGGGAGCTCACCATCAGAGAGGCCTGGTGAAGCCTACTATCTGAAAAGACCACAATATGCGGGAGTCCACACAGCCCCTCATGTTGAGGGAAGCGATGCTTGGGGTGTATAACAAATACACACTGGTTGAATGAAGCCCAAGAAACCTCGGGGCTAATCATCTTAAGAAAGGGAACGAAGCAGGGCGCGTAACCCTTACTGTATAGGATTTTAGAAAGTGCGCAGAGCCTTGCGTGCACACTTACCACTTACGTGGATTTGAGACAGTGCGCAAAGTGTTCACGTGCACACTGACCACCATGTGGTTTTGAGACAGTACACAGGCTTAGCGTGTGTACAGAAAGGTTCCTAAGCATCGCAGAGGCGCTGGATCGCACGGGAGAGGCGAGCTCCAACCCTCAAGCGAGGGGAGCATCACCTGAGGCAGTACATACAGAAGGACTCCGTAACTACCACCTCCCCGGATGCGCCAAGCGGCCAGGCGGCCCCTCAGGGTGACCTGGCCGGATATCCATGATATTCCCTGCAGTGCTATGCCAGTTCTGACGATCAGCCAGGCTCCTCGGGAGGGGTGTGGGACGAGCAACCGCAGAGCGCTTGCTTCCCGCACGTGGAACTCGCTCCGCGGTGGGTGTCGCGCCCTGGGGGGGCGAACCCACGCGGCACGGCCGCCTGCCGAAAGCGTGTGATCGTGGCCAGAGCACAAAGCTGGAACTGAGCACTGTAAAAGGAAACTCACAGAGTCTGTTAGAAGACATAACCACCAGCAACATAACACCCATAAGCAGAAAGGGTTACATACTCACCCACCCTCCTGTACTGGAGTCCCGCTTTACGGGGCGTCCCCTTTTGGTCCGGACCGTCAGTAAGGAGGTCACTATGAAAATAGGACCAACCAAAAACATAATAGGTCCAGGATAGGAGACTGTTATGTGAGAAACTTTCCACCTAACCACGATCAGGTGGAGCGCTGGTGGCTACAGGGGAATTAGGCAGGGGAGAAATGAAACAGAATTTAAAAACATCCAAAAGGAAGTGACAAACTCCTAGGTATCGTTCTGATCCAGACGAGAACACTGCCCCGTCTGAATCACATCCTTCAGACCCTGCTTACCTCTTCGTGACCCACGATTCCTCTTGCCCCTGCCCTCAGGCGGGGGAGGAGCACGAGCCGCGACACTAGCCTTCTGCGCCCGTCTTCGATCCTCAGATCGAGATGGGCCAGGACCCCTTTGTTGTTCGGGCTCTGCTACTGCGTATGATTTACCATTTAAGCGGGATGTATCCTGGAAGGGCTTAGATGGCAAAGAGGGAGATTTTAGAGAGGATGTTCCCCCACTGAGAGATAGCAAGCCAGCATCTCTTCTACAGGGGGCATCCTCTCATAGCCGTCCTCGTGCATGCCATCGATATCAGCATAACTCGTATGCTGAAACCGATGGATGCAAGAGAAAACGGCCTCTTCCATTTCTTTTCAACTTCTGCATGTAAGTCAGGCAAGAATGGAAGGCTCACCTGGGCTGCGGGCTATGGTCAGAAAAATAACACTCATCGAGTCTACCTCGCGACGTTACCTTTCTGGCACACTTCCATGGCAAGTTTATTTATTTTTATTTTATTTAAAAAAATATTTTTTTTTTTTTTGCCGCGGCGCGATCCATAACCTCTAACAGCTCCCCTTACGCAGAGCAGGAGAAATGAGCGGCTCAGCCTCAGCTTCTTCACCACTCTCAAATATCTCCTGCTCTTTCTGGTTAGAACCCAACAGAGCACTAACTTCAGTGTCAGAAAGGGTTAATGACAACGCATCTTCCTCTCGAAGTTCGCTCTCGTTTGCCGCCGGAGAGTGTGAGAGGAAAGTCCCTCTCTAAACTCCTCAGCGAGATCCACCTGCGATCCCCACGAGCTCATTCTCCTCCGTGCCTCGGCAACGGCGGGTCCTGAGCCGCGAGATCCAGATGACAAACGAGAGCGGAGCTTTTCCACAGAAAAACGCTCGCAGTGCGCGCAGATTGCCCCCTCAAGGACATCGCGCGCGTGCTCTTTGCCCAAACAAGAGACGCAAAGACTGTGTGTGTCATCAGGTGTCAAATAACGCTGACATGGATGCACACACTGTTTAAACGCCTTGCTAGTGGATGCCATGATAACCATAATAGATCGCTCTTACCATTCTGGTCGTTTCTCAGATGCACGCTTCAAACAAAACAGTCAATGAAGACGAAGAAGATAAGTGACGGGTCCTACGGGCGCGTATTTATAGTCGCGCCGGTAGCGACGTCAGAGGCTGTCGCCGGCCAACACATTGGCGTTTTTCAAAGTATGCTTCAGACACGGGTCACGACGAGGTGTTCCCCATAGTGTCCCTTCAGAGGACGCAGTTCGAAGTTCCCTTGACAGGGAACTTTAACCATTTAAAAGTTTTGGCCAATCTGGGTGAATTGGTCAAACTTTAGTTTGGGGACCAATTATCATTGTTAACTAATTATAAACTACTATCATTTATGACTCGTGCTTCGATAAACTCCTAATTTGCTGCTTATGAACAGTAAGGTAGTTGTTCAAATAAGAATGGGATAGGATTATGGGATCTAAAATATGGTCATTCAGAATAACATAAATATGTGCTTTAAAAGTGCTTATAAACAGTATGCCAGTATAGACATATCCAATAAGCTAATAACCACTAAATCTAACTGCCAACCAGACCAAATAAGACTGTATAAAATGTATGATTGAAATCATACTAATCCATATGAATTTTGCTAAAAACAAAACAGTTCTCAATTGAGAGTGTGTGAATGTCACTGTTTACACTTATCAATTTTATAAAGCTTCATTTCAAAACAACTATCTTGTCAATCAAGGACATTTTTTCAATGTTTTTTTTTTTTTTTTTTTTGTTCAGGTAAATACATCAACATATTTTTTGAAGCAGATATAGATGAGAAATAGAGAGATACTGTGTTTGGCAGGACATATAAAAATAAGCATTGGAACATCAGAGCGCATCAGTGAGATTTGATACAGGTCTGACGGATTGAACGGATTAGTGGCACAGAGAGGATGTGGTAGGCAGTTCTTCACAGAGCCAGTGTGAACACTGTCATGCCTGTGGAATAGCTTAAATTGGTGAGTAGAAATTAGATTGGGGGCTTTAAAGGCCCAGACTGAGAGATCTGGAACTTAATACCTCAGGGTAGAGATTTTCCTACAAGGTGACTTTATTGTTAGAGCAGGACATTATAAAGCTGAAAGAGAAGTGAAGTAATATCATAACTTTTTTATAGATATGATGTGTCATTTGTGGAACTACTTTCAGTATTCTGAGAAGAACTATCTGTCATTTATCCTGCATAATGTAGCTCCATAATCTAATACACTATTAATAATATATGAAGTGCATAATTTATTTGTGGTAAGGTTGAACTTGTTATTTAAGGACTGGGATACAGGGACAAATTGAGGACACATACTCAAAAAAGCCCTGGATAGAGCTATTTCAGAGTTTTTTTGCCGGCCCCTGTGGGAGAACCCCATTTTGTGGGAGGTGGAAACCATTTATGTGACATTTGTGGAAGGCATCATGAAATAGTTGTACAAGGGACACAAAGAGCTACTAAAGCTTCACACTGCTCCTGCACAATAGAGGGACATTTTCTGACTGTCAGATAAGCAGAGTTAATTCTTTTCATGATTATAGTGTTATGAAAAATGCTAGATCTGTACTTTTATGATTACCATAGCACAGTATTATATATATTGTTTATACAAACATTTGGTTTGTGGGTGATTTTATCTGCATATATATATATGAGCCAAAATCATCACAATTAAAAACGACCAAAGACTGAAACTACGTCAGTCTGTCTGCATTGAATTTATTTAATACCCAAGTTTCACAGTCTGAGTTGAATTACTGAATAAATTCACTTTTCCACAACATTCTAATTTATTGACCTGTATTTTTAGTCCAGTGCCTGTATATAAGATTAGTATTGACCAAGTTCAGAGGCTGTCATATGTTGATCAACTTACTATGTTGTGTATTTTCATCATTTTCAATATGAAAAATAACTTTCATATTGATTTAATGGGTTTATTGCATTAAAAAAAAAAGTATCATGGACTTACTGCATTTTGGGAAAAATAATAATTAATACTTATAATTAATCTTTGAAAATCAAAACCTGGATTTTAATTTTTAATGTTAATATAACCTAAATATGCTATGTGTTATGCTAATGTTTGAAAAAGAAAATTGTGGTTTTCATCTTGCCACATTCTTGGTAAAGAAAACACATTTTTACTCAAATGAATCAAAATGGATATATATATATATATAGATAGTGGCAGGGGGCTTGGTCAACACGGACACATAAAGGCTGGTCTTAAATAAAGACCGGGGAATATTTGTGTGGATAATCAGCAGAGTCAGATAACTAACGTACACGTCCACTGCCGGAGCAGTTCTCGTTCTCAAGTCAAGAACCGGTTGCATCGGTATTTGCATCACTAGTACACTGAACCAAGAAGTGTTTCTGTCGGATGGGTCCGATTCGAAAACTGAGTAGCTGATAATAACTGATATATATCTATGATGATAACTGCGCATGTGTGATTCAGCGTCAAGCAGACTGACACACAGAGCGTCTGAACCTAACTGATTCTTTTGGTGATTGGCTAATGTTATGATCTCTTTCCACTTGAATGCTATCGCTTTTAATTTAAAATGGTTTATTTAAAACAATTATTTATCAAAAAGATGGAATTACAAATAATATTCCACGTGGCTCCAGAAGGTTATTAAATGCCATGTGAAAACAATGCATTTGTGTAAAAAACAAATACATAATTACAACATTATTCACTGTCTTATAGAGTGGTGATCCAGTGGATGACATAGAACATAGGAATAGCGTAAGCTCCGTGGAGAATATGTAACACGTTTTCACTCCCAACTCGTCACATATTAATGCTTGGTCAGGACCCATTTAGCGTCAATTTTCAATATGCAGTGTCCTTTGTTGGTTTGCATGCATTTGTGAAATTATAAATAATTTTACATAAATGGATACTTTCATTGGAGCACCTAAACCCACCCCTTCCATAAAAACTATCCACTTCTGAACAATGTAAAACACGTAACATGCAAATATAAGTTCAGTCATAGATATTTATTGCAATACTGTCCATAAAATAAAAATAATAATAATAATAATAAAACGGTATAAAAGCATTGTAACCAAATTATGTTGAATCCCAAGACTTTTGAAGACATATTATATATTTATGCAAAGAAGTTAGCATATGATTTTCATTGCTTAAAATTATCCCGCTGCTCCGTTAACGCACTCAAATTTAATTTAAAAAGATACTCCCATAGCATGACAAAATCGTTCATGAGACCAAGGCTGATTGTAAGGATTCTTCTGACAGTGTTTTTTTTTTTTTTTTTTTTTTTGTGCACAGACTGCAGAACACATGATGAGCTTTACGGATGGAGACGGAAATTCACATCTATTCTTCTCACAAATAGTCGTTTTGCATTGGAAGACTTGGGATATTAATCATTTTTGAATAAATTATGACTGTAGTTGTATCTGCCTTTTATATATTGTGTTTTATTGACAAATGGTATGGGACAGAGCATGGGTTACATGCTCATAAATGTGTAAATAGTGTAATATAAATAAAACTGTTCTGACTGTGTACATTGAAAAATCACACCCCAACATATAAGCAATAATGGCAATATAATTCCCACTACATTTTGCATTGGCATATTGAAGCCAATGGTTTGTTATTTTAAGCAATGGAGGACTCTGCATGTGGGGAAAAAAATAAAAAATACACTAAAAAAGTTGGGAGTTTTTTCATAGCAAATCCTAATTTTATCCGTTTAACTCATTAGTGGTGTATTGTTTTTCACTTTTCTCTGAGCTTCTGCGTTTGTCGCCACGTTCGCCTATATCTTCATCATCTGCTGGAAAATCTCTCTCTAGTGTATGCATATAGGACATTTAACAGAAGCTAGATATTACGGTTTAAACATTAATGGATATAATGATGTCATGCAAAACATCCAAATTGTTCACTTAGTAATGTATTAAGTAATTTGATCATGAATTATTCTTATAAATTGGAGCTTAATTATATTCACAGGGAGAGCCAATCACTGGTCAGCCCTCATTGGAGCTTCCCATTCGAAGAACTATATATTGTGGGAGTATGGAGGTTATGCCAGTGAAGGGGTCAAACAGGTTGCTGAACTGGGCTCACCGGTCAAGATGGAGGAGGAGATCCGTCAGAAGGTAAGAATGTGGAGTTATTGAGTAACCAAACTCATTGTCATTGAATGTTTATCCAGAATTAGTCATGATGTGAAATCTGATATTCTGCTGTAGTTGGTTTAGGTGTTTTGGAGAGGTTTTTTTCTGTTTGTGGAATTGCCAACAGTTCCTCTGTGAATTAATGTTTTTGTGTTGTGCAGTATATATGAAAAGTATTATGAGATCTTGATATTGGATTGTTTTTTGTATCTAGGATTAATGTCTTTCCACAACTTTAATGTTCCCATGTATTCTCAGATAAATTCAACTTGCAAACCTGAAGCTGCAAACAAATAGTGCTTTAATCATAATTCACCTGAGTGAAAGCAGTATTGGCATTATCCTCTTTGTCCTTGAAGAATGTTGATAAGAATAATAATAGGAATTGGATGCGGTGTCTATGGTGGTGCAATGATAAAATAGAGCTGAAATGGATCAGGTTGATCATTACATTAGCTCTCCACTGGAGCATCATAATTACCCGCTGTTGAGGTCATTTTGTGAGGAGCATCGAGAAAAGACCTTTGCAACTGACGAGCTCTGTGCCTATTCTCTAAATTCAGTAGAGCGTACAGATGCTCTTGGAGATCTGTGAAAAGCTCAGATGTTTGGTTACCGGTATGCACAATGCATTTCCATTTGCAAGATCAGCTGAGAATTGACACAGAAAGGATAGAAGATAAGAGGATAAAGGAGATGATTGAACTTAGTTCCGTTTCAATAATCATGCCTCTTGCACTCCCATTTTTTATCTCTCTTACAATAGTTAAGGTAAAAGGGTATACTATAACAGTTTTATGGTGATTTTGAATAAATCAGTGTTAAGACTTAATCATTCCTGACATGTCACAACATTTTAACTCAAAATAAATTGAACGTTCTAAATACTCATCAAGGTTAATTAATGATTTTTTATGGTCTAATTTCCCCTACTCAATACAACATATTTCTTTGATCATTATGGTATGTTTCTGCTTATTACATTCGAAATGAAATTACTTTTTAATTTATTTTAGTTCTAAAGAAAAACAGGTTTGACACAAAGTAGGCATATATTTAGTTTGGCGTCTGAATTACATATTTTATTTACAATAAATGAGTTGCACTAATTAAGGCCAATCCCAATTCTGCCCCTTAGCCCTTCCCCTTTCCCCTACCTCTCCGTTTCTAGCGTTCACGTGAAGGGGTGTAGCGTTCACGTCTCGATTTTGCTTTTGGTTGGAGGGGTAGGGGGAAGGGGAAGGGCCAGATAGCCCTTCAAACTAAGATTTTTTTGGGACCACACTTCAGACGAAGGGGTATGAATTATCTCGGCCACATGGCTGCTACAGCAAACAAAAAGCTACATAAATGTAAGCTTTTTTGGCATAAATAAAGATTTTAATGAAAAGTAATCATTGGTTTTATGTTATACTAAATTGTGAGTTCATATTAACGGTCATGTTACTCAAATAAATGTTTGCAAAAAATCACTAATATTTGCTAAAGTCATATCATTACAGACCGTGCCACAGCATATGTCTGATCACTGCCGTAGACTAATCGGCCCAATAGTTAGAAATCACTAAACCATTTTCTCAAATATTGCGAGAGAGAGAGAGAGAGAGAGAGAGAGAGAGAGAGAGATGGAGGTTGCGTGTATTCACATCTGTTTGTTTATCTTTTTAGAGTGAGTTTACTTAAAAACAGCGATTGAAAAGTTTATTTTCTCCTGGATGTGTGAGCTGCGTGATTTCCGATGTGTGTGTGTGTGTGTGTGTGTCAGTAAGCAGCTCATTAATACAGAACAATAATTAAAGGCTCTAATGCACACCAGTATATGTGTGTATTGTAAGAGCTAGACGGCGAACGCTGATGACGTGTGACGTCATGGTAGTGGTGTCCCAATCCTTAGGGGAATATCTTCTCCCCTACCCCTTGACACTCTGTTTTAAGGGACAAGGGGAAGGGGTAGGTGGAGGGGTAGGGGAAGGGGTATAAAATAGAATTGGGATTGGGCCTAAAACAAAACACTACTTATACAAATTACAGTCAGCCCCTTGAGTCTTAGCTCTATTTTATTTATTTTTTTGGTCTCTTGTTGCTTTTGACTCACTAGGAGTTGGAAGGCACTATTGTTTACAAAGCTTCTTTGATATAACATGCATTGTGAAAATAACAACAAACAAATTCAAGTTAACTTCAATTAGTGTATTGTCCCTTTAGACTTATGAATTTCAGGCAGCCAAGCAGCATTGGCTGACATGGTTGGAAATGTCAGTTTGATAATTACGTTGTCAAGTCAGTGCACCAAAGATACTTCAGCTAATCTGAGCAAATGATAGAAACCCTAAAGGCGGTACTGTATCTCTGTGGCAGCTCTCCAGTAAATCTGTTATTTGAGCCATATCGCTGTATGTTGCATTGGCTCTTGAGTATGTTGAAAGTAGGGCTGTTTATAGTCGGGTGAACATGCCAGTTCACAATCACAATTATCGCCTTGGCGGACTTTGGCCCCACCAGTTTCTCGCTAATCTTCAGCAACAGTTGATAAGTGTAACGTTTTGTGAAACAAACACTTTTCTTGTTTGGGCTTCAGTTGGAAAATGCCAGAAATATTCTCCACAACAGAGCAATTAGCATCCCGTGTCTCTGTGTCGGTTTTCGATTTCCCTAACCTAAACCACTATCCTAAATTTGGCGCTTAGCGTCTACGTCATGGCTCTCAGCTCACCCTCTGTTCGTTGCTTAGCCGGCTGTTTTGGAGCAGGAGGAAAACTGGGAGATAGTTCGCTATCTCAGACTGAGAAAAGAAGCGAACAGAAATTGAGCGGAAGTACGAAGTCTGATGTAGTCAGGCTGAGGTGTAGCATTGTTTAAACAAAAATTTATAAATAAATAAGCAAGCAAAAAAGCATTTGAGTATGGGTTGGTCAAAATAATCTTTTTGCAAAGTTGGCAGGGCAAGGCCAACAGTGTAATTACTTTTTAATTACTTGAATGTTTATGTTAATGGCAATGCATCAAAATACACAGGCAGTACAGAGCTATAGGTCTATAGAGGAGTAGTGTGTGCATGTATTGAACAGTGTGTGTGTGTGTGTGTCATGTTATGTTTATTTGGCTATTTAACTAGTTTTGAAAAGGAAATCATGCATCATTTCAAAGCAGCTTTACAAAATAAATGCATGTTACATTATTCAAATTTATAATGCCAAATTAAACGGTACCACTTGTTAGTGTTGTTGCAAAGGTTCTGTCTGTTCTTCAAAGTCAAAGTTGATGTTATTCACTAAGTTCACCGTAAATAGTACATTTTTCTATTAAAATCCACAGCCTTTATTGATTTTTAGTTATGAATTCATATTTTTCCTCCAGACCAATTTGAATGCAGCAGACTCCATTAAATCAGTTCTCCCTATTGAGAGTTAGTAAAGATGCTTTTCTCTAAGCTACAGGAATCACTCTGACAATGGCAGTGTTTAAATCAAGGAATCATTATGTGATGTTACCACCTAGATCGAAATGAAGAAATTGATTGGACGCCAGAGCTAGAAGAGATGAATGTGGGGGGTGTTTGGCACAATGAGCCAGCGGGTGGGAATGCCACACTGTGACATCGTTCCTTCTCTCGAGCAGAATAGAAGCACCATCTGTTTGAGATGTCTAATTTATGTCCATTTCCGTCCAGTGCCTGTAGTTTTTCATGAAACTTTCAAGTGGCTTTTAAAAGAATTTGTTATTTTGAATTACCTAAAAATTTAAATTAAGTTTCAATTATTGTCAGAAGAAATTTTCATCATTCTTCAAAACTCCTGTCCTGTAAAAAGTGTCTGTGATTATATGTATGAATGTATATATACATATATATATATATATATATATATATATATATAAGCACAGATATTTATATATATATATATATATATATATATATATATATATATATATATATATATATATATATATATATTAACATAGAGACACAATACCAACCCAAAAATCCAGAAAAAAAGAATATATATATATATATATATATATATATATATATATATATATATATATATATATATATATATATATATATATATATATATATATATATATTATATGTTAGAAATTGATTTGCATTTCAATGAGTGAAAAGTTTTTTTAATCTTCTTTTTTTTTGTTTTTTTTTTTTTTTGTATTTGGTCACCAGGTTTGCACACATCTCAGGAGGGATTTTGATCCACTCCTCTTTACAGATCCAACCTAAATCCCTAAGGTTTCTTGTCTGATGTTTGGCAACTCTAAGTTTCAGCTCCCTCCACAGATTTTATATAGAATTGTGGTCTAGAGACTGACTAGACCACTCCATGAGCTTAATGTGCTTCTTTTTGAGCCACTGCTTTGTTGCCTTGGCTGCATGTTTCGGGTCGTTGTCACGCTGGAAGATCCATCCATGACCCATCTTCAGTGTTCTGGCCGAGGGAAGGAGGTTCTCGTCCAATATTTTACAGTACAGGGGAGAGGTTGGAATGGAATATACAGATTGTGTGCACAGGTGTTTTTATACAAATAACGAGCTGGCATTAGGAGTAACTTCTTAAAGTGACAGGACTAATCTGTGTTCCAAATGGGCTCATAACCAATCTGTGGGAGACAGAATTCCTGCTCAAATACTTCGGGATCAAATACTTCATCAATTTCTAACCTTCTAATATAAGCCAATCACTTCTAACCCTGTATATAATGTTTTTTTTTTTTGTTTTTTTTGGTAAGGATTTTTTGGTTGATATTCTGTCTCTATCCATTAAAATGAACATACCATAGCAAATTACTTACCCTTCCTTTTTTTAAGTGGGCAAAATTACAAAATCAGCAGGGGATCAAATAAATATTTTCCTCAATGTATATTATATGTTGATATCTATTCAAAATATGAGTATTATAAGAATCTTCAAAAGCTTTTGCATAAACACCCAATACAGTTACACTCGAGATACCATGCTCAAAGATAAAGAGTTGTGATCTTTCCTTCTGAAAGTTTAAGTTACCACTGGTTCACTGCCTCCCTGAAGGTGTGACCTTGCTAGAAGTTAAAAGGCCTCGCCTCTCTGTATCCTTCACTTTCTTTTCTCTCTAATTTTGTGTTGTTACTGCTGTTATGACCCTCCTTGGACATCCAGTCCAACCGAGACCCCACAAAAAGTTGCAACAAGCCATGTTGCAACATTTCATGTGGTAGAGAACTCACCCAAACCACCACCGAGTCAGAATAACATCTTCAACACTCTTCGACTCGGAAGAATTTGATCAGAACCTCAGCTTCACCATCAAACCATCTAACTAAATAAACATAGATTTAATATAAGCTGTAGACTTAGGTGGTAAACTAACTAATTTTTCATAGCTGCATTCTCTAGTAGTTCTAGAGGGTTTCATTCATTCACTTTTATTCCCCTTTCTCCCGTATATATTCATGAGCGTGTGTATGTGTGTGTTAGACTAGTTATGTGCACAATTTTGTGCACAAATCGCATGAGTTTCTGGTTCTCCCACATCTTGCAGAGTCACTGAAATTATTCCTGATCTTGCTACACGGTCTAATGCATTAATGCTATAAGAAATGTACTTTCTGTGGGCAAAAAATTTGCATTTTTATAGTTGATTTGAAATTACACTGAATGTTCAATTAATTAATAAATTAGTTGATTGTTATATTTATGACAGCTGATATACATACTTGTAATTGATATTTATATTCATTTTCCTTTTGAGCTAATTTGCTACAGAAAGTTCTGATGCAATTTGTTAAGGCTGCAGTTCAGCTTTACCGAAGTTTTGTTGACAAGAGAGAACCTAGGTTTGATGAATGAAAAGACAAGGCTGCTGCCTGGTGCAAACGTAGGGGTCCTTTGAAGACTTCTAGCTCAGCATCATCTTCACTGACTTCTAATCCTTCAAGAAGAAGAATCTTTCCATGAAGAAGTATCTCTGCTGTATTCTTAGACAGTGATCTTTTAAAGCATGAAGGTATCACACCCTCAGGAGGTGAGTGAGACAATCAGGGATTGTACTTTCTAGGGGAAACTCATGTTACTTGTAATGCATTACCCCTAACACTGTGTAGAGGTAAAACAAAGGCACCACAATATAAAATGGAAGCCTTGATATTGTAAGTTTGAATACATGTTTATGCATTTTTCATATATAATGCATAGTATGAAAAAGAGTTTGTATGTCTGTTTCATAGTGAGTGAAACGGTCTAAATTTATTTGGTTTGTATAACAGTCTTATCTTGCTGATTTGTAACTTGAGGTCTGATTATGGCTGGATGTTATTTGCAGTTTTGGGGTACTTCTGCCTCCTGGCTTGCTTGTTGGGTGAGGGGTAATGGGGTTTATTTATTCAAATCAACAAATATCTGTCTCAGGTACTATATCAAATTTAAAGTAACATTTAGCAGTGTGACTGTCAAGGTATGTCAGTAATCTTTCAGCCATTTTTTTATTCCTACATTAATTTTATTTTGCACATTAATTTTCATGTTAAGTAATAAAATGAATAGTCAAAATGTTTTTGCAAGTATTAATTCTTATTCCTGACATCAATCTTTTTAATCTTGGCAAATCTGAGGACAGATCAAAACATTGTGATATCTTGTGGAACTGTTATAATAAACATTTGAGGCTACTGTGGTTTTTGCTCTGCATTTGATCTCATCAAGAAGAAACATTTCAGATAGTTAGGGAAAATTAATTTGTATTTTTATCCCCTTTTATCCCATTTTTGTTCCAGTAGCCTGTGATTCAAAATATTTTAGTTGCTCCTTTACAGTCTTGGTCCTGGCAAAGATGAACCATCAGCTAAAGTCTGAAGCAAGAAAATGCCAGGAAACACTGACATAAACAGAAATAGTCTGTGCGTTTGCGGTGAAGATTCAGCCAGGGCTTAGTGTATGTGTAGATGAGAGGCTAAAGTCTTCCTTCCTTAAAGGTCCCATGACATGGATTATTTCCTTTTTTTAAATGTTTTTTTTTTTTTTTTTTATGTTTCCTTAGGTGTACTTATATTGTTAGTATGATTTTTACATTTAAACATTTTTATATCCTGATATTAGCCCTCTGGCTTGATTGCTCTGTTTGAAGGGGCGTGTCTGCTGTGAGACTCCGAGTAAACAACGACTGTTGTGATTGGCTGACATCTTTGCATACGGAATGTGTATTACATGCGGAACCCCTCTTATATATATATATATATATATATATATATATATATACACACACACACACATACACACACTATTACAGCTGTCGAGATTAACAAATCATGGAAGTGTTGATTATATAATTATTTTTTTTATCTTTTCACATCACATGAAAAGCTGCAGTGATGAGCACTGAGTAAACAGACTCTGTTTATCGCGTGAATGCTGTGATCTCGTCATTATTGCAACACTTTTTCTCTCACAAAATGCTTTCACCACAACTAACAGCAAACACATGAATACACCACATGAATACATTAAGAGCTTTGTTGTGCAGCCTAACAACGTCATTCATTGTAACGGCAGTTTAGGCAAGTGTCCAGATATACTCGCGATTTGTGACCGCTCCGAAAAAATAAATGGAGCGTTCTTTGATCACTTTCTGTAGTTAAATCACAATTTAAATAAAAAAATTTGTTTCATGCTACTAAGAGAAACAATGTGAAGTTGACCATTTAGTCACTGGCTTGATTCACTGATGCATAAACCATATTAAACGATTTAGAAAGTAAGTCTGCGTGAACTTGAATAATAAGCTACACATTAGAAATCACAGATCAGGCATTAATGAACACTGTTACTCACTGTTTGTGGCGGTGCTGTCGAATCCATATCATCATATCAAAGTCTGTTTGTAACGCCTGTGCTGACATTGTGACTGAATTATATGTAAATATTTGGGCGGGCAAAGCAGAGAAAGAGGAGGTAACGTTTCTCCTTATAACGTCACATGGAGGAGATTCAAAATCAGCCCGTTTGAGCTTCCATTTTCTCAAAGGCAGAGAAAGATAGCAGAATCTCGATTTACACTGATTTAAATTTCTACAAACTTGGGGACCATATAAAGGCTAGGGGAACTCATATTAATGATAAAGTAAAAAAATAAAAAAAAATTAATGTCATGGGACCTTTAAGTATTTGTGTGGAAATGTCCTTGCCCGGTCAAGCAGGTGTGGTGGTAGAGATGGCTTGTAAATGATGGCTTTATTTTAAGTGCCTCAGACTGCCACTGCATCTCAGACAAGTTTTATATCTGTGTTCCCATCTGTCCAACCTTCTGTCTGGTTTGTATGAATTTCTCCATTTTTGTGTTGATAAAGAACCATAGCCTGTTGATAAATAAGTCTTTCTTCTCAATTTCCTGCACTGCAGCTCATCATGATATGCTTCCCCTCTAGAGGCTGTTGCTAGTTGTCTTTGTGTGCTGAAATGTTTTTCATAAATTTTCAGGTCATTGTTGACGCTCTGTGGGGAAGTAAATGGAAAATAAAATCTCCATGCTTCGGTGCATCCATCTCATTCAGCTCAGATAACACTAATGTTTCCTCCAAAACCTTTATGCTTTTACTATTTCTAAAGAGTCTCAGCTTCTGCACAGCAATGAGAGTGTGATTGTTTGTGTTCTCACCCGTGTAATTCCCTACCCAAATGCCATATGTCAGTGCTGCATGTTTGCATATCTGTTAAGGCCTTTCTCTATGAAGGGCTGTTTTTGTAAGATGTCAAATGAAAGCTACGGTGTTTGTGAATGCTAGTTGAAACAATTGACCTATGTTTCTAACAACAGAACCTTTTGCTAACTTGACTAATAATGCTATTGGGATACACTACCTATGTTTTCTATTGTTTCTTCTCTGTATGCATTAGCCAATCTGTGACAGGTCTGTATGGATGACACTTGAGCCTGTGACTAGAGGAAAAATAACTAGACAGATTTTTGAGGTCACAAAAATATTCCCTGGTGCATTAGAGGTCCATACTACAGGCCTGAAAAAAATATATGGCTTCAGCTGCTGATGTCATTGTATTGCTTGTATTGTATTTTTTAATCAGTTCTCTTTTTATAAATTTTTCAATTCTCACCTAGTTGGTAATTTGTGTATGCAGCTGGCTCCTACCTCAGCTCAGTGTGGTGCTAATGAGAAGACTGCTGTTGTGGTGCTTTTAATGGCTGCCTTGTCTCTGACTCAGGTTCTGCTGGCACAGGCCACCAGAGGATCTCAGATGGATTGTGAAATTATCCATTTCCTGACTGAGCAACTGTTGTTCTCTCCCCACATGGAAAGAAATAAGGTTCCACCTCAGATAAAGATGATAGCAATGCTAGTCAGCAGTCGGTCTAGATGAGACACTGGACTCTTTCACTCTTTTTCCCCACTCAACCTCTGAGGGGTGCTTTGACAGTTTCTGCTTGTGGTATTTACTTTTTATAAAAGTCTCATAAGGCATAGTTGTGTCTTTTAAATATCTTTCTGTTTGGTAACTTAATTACAAAACAGTAAACATGTATGGGGCAACAGCATAAATTAAACATTTTGTATTGAAGTAGTTTTAACAATTTATTTTAAAAAAGCTTCCTAAAGCCCTAGGAAACAAGGGGTTTCACACCAAGCCAGTTGATTTGATCAGTTAAACTTTTAAAAACATTTTAGCATTTCTGTAGTAAACCTAAAAAGTCACACTCCATGTACCATTTAAGTGATTTTATGATTATATAGATCAGCAGTATGCACTGAGGTTGCCATGGCAAAGAGACGTGCTGTCTATTTTTGCTGCACTAGCTAAAAGTACAAAGTATAATTTTATTAAGCAAATCAACGAGCGAAACACCCACTATTGTAAAACAGATATCTGCTGGAGATGATTCAAGTTAAATGCACAAAAGCAGGCATCAAACTCATATAGCAAATCTTTCGGAAAAAGACAGATTAAGCAGTTTATATTGTGAAATCGGTTTTGTTCTGTGTATGTTAAATTACATTTGGATGTAAATGGTCCTTTTTCTGAAATAATTGTTACCTTTATGAGATTGTCCGATCTCGGACTCCAGACTTGAGTCATCATATGTCAGCATCTTCATCTGACTTTATTTTAGTTAGGTCCAGATTCCTCTGCAGTTGTTGTATTTTGTTAAAATAAAAAGCCAAATATCCATTTACGGAATGCAACAGGCAAGCAGCATATAACATAGGCTATTATCCCCCAAGATGCATATGCGTCATGTGACAACTTCCTTTGCAAATTAAATTTGGGAAGCCATTAGTAAGTTTGATTAATTCGTTTTAAAATGTATTAAAATAACTACATTATATGCATATTGTTACAGAGTTAACAGATGAAGCATGCGGATCCATGTGCAAAGCTGTTATTTACAGGCATGGTCACAAAACAGGCAAAGGTCAGACAATGGCGAACAGATATATTAGAAGGCAAGGCAAGAGAGTGATTCAAACAAGCGTTGCAAACAATATCCAAAAGGGCAAGGGAAAGAGAGATAAACCAGGTACACAGGCAGGAAACAGGTAATCACAAGACTAGACTAAGAACTAAAGCTGAAAACTGAACTGGCTCCATAATGTAGCTACAGCAATGAGAGTGATAAATGCTGAAACAATACTCTGTCACTTGAGCAGGATCTGTGTTATATAGTGGGTGTGATCGCTCTCAGGTGAGCAGGAGATTGATGACAGCTGTGTGTAATCAGTGTAATGGATGATGGGAAATGTAGTCCAGGGTATAGTGTAACAGTTAGTGGGGCAAGAGTCCATATGCCGAATGAGTGACCTCTGGTGGCGATCGGACAGAAGTCCATGGAAAGGATTCATGAAACATGTTTACTTTTTTTTTTAAATAAAATTAGGGGCCTCTACAAAACAGCTGACCACTTTATGAATATTCAGTGTGCATAAACAGTAGGGGTGTACACAAGTATGATTCGGTGCATACCTCGGTTTTAACGTAATGGTTTCATATGATGGGGAGGGGGGGGGTGGCTGTAAAGTAGTTTACTGAACAAGTTGCTCTTTCTTTAAATACATTACGTTATAATAAAAATGTCCTTAGTGATAAAAAAATTGACCTCTTATTCTTTAAACTATAAGGAGTCCTTTTACATCATAAGGTTAGAATTAACAGCTTTAATCTAAACTTTTTGGGTTGCCCTTTGAAAGGACCCCATTTACACTGCACAAGCTGATCGAAGCCACTCTAGTCAATGTTTGTTTATACAGTATTGTTCAAAATAATAGCAGTACAATGTGACTAACCAGAATAATCAAGGTTTTTCGTATATTTTTTTATTGCTACGTGGCAAACAAGTTACCAGTAGGTTCAGTAGATTCTCAGAAAACAAATGAGACCCAGCATTCATGATATGCACGCTCATATCATGTGCTGTGCAATTGGGCAATTAGTTGAATTAGTTGAAAGGGGTGTGTTCAAAAAAATAGCAGTGTGGCATTCAATCACTGAGGTCATCAATTTTGTGAAGAAACAGGTGTGAATCAGGTGGCCCCTATTTAAGGATGAAGCCAACACTTGTTGAACATGCATTTGAAAGCTGAGGAAAATGGGTCGTTCAAGACATTGTTCAGAAGAACAGCGTACTTTGATTAAAAAGTTGATTAGAGAGGGGAAAACCTATAAAGAGGTGCAAAAAATGATAGGCTGTTCAGCTAAAATGATCTCCAATGCCTTAAAATGGAGAGCAAAACCAGAGAGACGTGGAAGAAAACGGAAGACAACCATCAAAATGGATAGAAGAATAACCAGAATGGCAAAGGCTCAGCCAATGATCACCTCCAGGATGATCAAAGACAGTCTGGAGTTACCTGTAAGTACTGTGACAGTTAGAAGACGTCTGTGTGAAGCTAATCTATTTTCAATAATCCCCCGCAAAGTCCCTCTGTTAAAAAAAAGGCATGTGCAGAAGAGGTTACAATTTGCCAAAGAACACATCAACTGGCCTAAAGAGAAATGGAGGAACATTTTGTGGACTGATGAGAGTAAAATTGTTCTTTTTGGGTCCAAGGGCCACAGGCAGTTTGTGAGACGACCCCCAAACTCTGAATTCAAGCCACAGTACACAGTGAAGACAGTGAAGCATGGAGGTGCAAGCATCATGATATGGGCATGTTTCTCCTACTATGGTGTTGGGCCTATTTATCGCATACCAGGGGTCATGGATCAGTTTGCATATGTTAAAATACTTGAAGAGGTCATGTTGCCCTATGCTGAAGAGGACATGCCCTTGAAATGGTTGTTTCAACAAGACAATGACCCAAAACACACTAGTAAACGGGCAAAGTCTTGGTTCCAAACCAACAAAATTAATGTTATGGAGTTGCCAGCCCAATCTCCAGACCTTAATCCAATTGAGAACTTGTGGGGTGATATCAAAAATGCTGTTTCTGAAGCAAAACCAAGAAATGTGAATGAATTGTGGAATGTTGTTAAAGAATCATGGAGTGGAATAACAGCTGAGAGGTGCCACAAGTTGGTTGACTCCATGCCACACAGATGTCAAGCAGTTTTAAAAAACTGTGGTCATACAACTAAATATCAGTTTAGTGATTCACAGGATTGCTAAATCCCAGAAAAAAAAATGTTTGTACAAAATAGTTTTGAGTTTGTACAGTCAAAGGTAGACACTGCTATTTTTTTGAACACACCCCTTTCAACTAATTGCCCAATTGCACAGCCTTTAGAGCGTGCATATCATGAATGCTGGGTCTTGTTTGTTTTCTGACAATCTACTGAACCTACTGGTAACTTGTTTGCCACGTAGCAATAAAAACTATACTAAAAACCTTGATTATTCTGGTTAGTCACATTGTACTGCTATTATTTTGAACAATACTGTATCAGCACATTTCTGAACCATCCAAGAATCAGCTCTCTGAGGCATTTATACAGCGATCGGTCATGCCACATCAATGTAATGAAATGTTTGTAATGAAAATGCCCGTAATGAAAATGTTTGAATACATGTACCACTACACCCCTAATAAAAAGTTATTTTAGACTGATATATGTTTGAAAATAACAATAAAATAAATGCTGCTTTATAAGAAAAATCACAAAAATCCTAAAACAGTGGACAGCCATGCTGAATGTTCTGAAATAACTGCTTGAGTTAGATGAGAGACAGTAACAATGAGCTTTGTCTGAGAATTTAGATTTTCACTTGTGGAAATGATAATGATTGTGTTCAGTGTGATGTTTCAACACTTTGAATTTGGATTAATTTACTTAGTTTACAGCTAATACTGTCTTCACTCTACCGGCAGCACTTTTCACTTGACATCAGAGCAAAACGGCTATAGTTGTTAGTGTTGTGTCGGTGAAAAAAAAAAAAACAAAAATAAAAAACTCTATGCCAAAAGAGCCTTGTCTAACAGGCATAAAGCACTGACTGCTTGACACAGTGACAGAATTGACATGAAACAGCATTCAGTCAGCACTATGCTGGAGGTATTTCCTCCTGCATTTGACAAGGAAGCGTTACATTCTTTTTCATCCGTTTTCTTCCCACTGCCCTCACAACTTTGGATACAAAAGCCAAATAATAATACTCTAAAGCTTTGACACAGTCTGGTTTAAACAATAGTCTAAAATTGTAATTGATTCAGGGTGTGAAGACTTTTTCTGTGGAAGTATTCATTAAGATGATTGCAATATTGGTCTCCTTTTTATATTAAAAGCAAAAACATGAAACAGTTTGAGAGATGGATTGTTTGTGTCCGCTGAGATGGAAAATGGGGTAGGTAGAAAATTCACACTACACAGGGGCTTTCAAATATGAAACCCACACAGGGTTTTCAGCACCATGTGCAAAATTGCAGCACCGAGTCTGTCTTTTATTTTAGATGTGTGTGTTGTGTGTTACAATAGTACTGTAAGGATATGTTTAACAATATTAAAGCGTTTATCAGTGTACTTTCTTTTTTCACTTGTTTTCTTTTTTATGTATATATACCTTTAAAGAAAGGGGAAGATTTCTATGCAAATAATAATAATAATAATAATAATAATAATAATAATAATAATAATAATAATAATAATAATAACAATTGCTCTATTGTGATTAAGAATATGACGGTTTAAAAAAAAAGTGTACCCATTGTATTGTGTCTACAAATGAAGACTAGGAAATATAGTGTCTCTGGTGTGTATATTGATCTTCCTATTCCAGACACCATCAGAATGATCCTTGTTTGTTTTCCCTGCAGTTGCCCATGTATAATAAATTACAGAAAGCTATTCTGAGTATAAATAGGACCCATTAAACAGCATCCATGCCTGGGTGGGCATACAAGCTGTGAAGTTTTTTTTTTTTTTTTTTTTTTTTTTTCTTGTAATGTCTTTGTCACTCCTGTGAAAGAACCACCGTGATGAATCTGCCAGAGAATCGACTGCCCGTTTCTGTTCTAAAGGATGACACGCTGACAATGACCAGTCGTTACACCTCACCTCTATTTCTTAGATTAAGTCATCACAGAGATCTTTATGAAATGCCTCCTCCTCTCAAAACACACATCTCTCCTTCCCTTAGCATTACACTAGACTTTATGGCATATGACAGCTCTCTCAGAATAAACACATGCTTGCGTGCTAGTCTCAACCTCAGCCACAGTTCACTGACTCTCTGATGCATATTACATAAATGGTAGACACTGACTAAAATTGACAGTTTCAGTACTATTGGCTGGCTGCTATAATAACTTAATTTGCCAAAGTTTGTGAGGTTCTTGGCTCATGGAGTGACTTCTATTGTCTGAGGATCTCTCACGGCAAGAAGTGGTTAGTAACATGATGGATATCCAGACGGGCATGTCCGCTCCACATCTCATCTATCAATAATGTGAGTGGCCTCTCTACAATGCCGTGATTCAACCCTGAAAGCATCAGACTGGAGAGATCACAGTCTTTGAACATCCTCTGATAAATATAACCTCTGGTGTACAACTGCTCAGGCGGGATACCAACTGTGACAGAGATTCAAATCTTACCACAAAGAAGGCAAAAGACACATAGCTGTGGAAATTGCACAACATATTATAAATGAAATATGATTTGCCCCTGCTAATAGCATTCATCTATAACCTCTTCCATGGCCACTGTGCCAAAGCCTAAGAGGTGGCTGGAGGATAATGCGGTGACAAGAAACATTTCCTGATGCCTTTTAACAGGCAGTCTTAAACCATCAGGATTTTGGATGACTGCCACTTGGTTCTTTCTTATTTCACTTTCTCTCTCCTCATCCATGCATTACATCCCAGTGCTGGTGCCTTTCTCAGGGTCTTGTGTCGCCTCAGGCTGCTGAAAGTTTGAAAAATGCTGTCCTGCATAATGCTGTTGATGATTGTTTCAATTTCAGTCAACTGGCAGATTTTTGGGTGCTTGTCAAGTCAACTATAACATTGGTCAGAGCTGTCACCTTTTAGGAAAACAGAGTGTTTTCAAATAGAACAGCTAAAAATGATCTGTTTTTTGGCAGGCAAAACTGTTATTATGATTCAACATCCTGAAATACTAAGCACAGACAAGAAGGTCTTAAAACGCAGTATGAAATTATGACCGTGTGTGTTTATAGTGATGATTACAGTTTATCAATCATACCTATTGAAAGCCTCAAATTACAGCATGGCAATAAAACAATCTCAGAATGGGATTGAGATAAAATTTATGCTGATAGCGATGAACTATCACACAAAATAATAAATGTTACTTCAGTCCATCCAACTTACACCAAATATTTAACATTTTGGCAAATTGGTGGCTAATTTGTATGAATTCGTACAGTCTTATTCATTTGTTTTTGTATGAGCAGTTTACACCCCACTGATAGTTAGGTTTATGGGTGTACCAACATCCTTACCTTTTTTTTTCTGAAAATCATGTGTTTCAACATGAATCACATCATACAAACAGATAAATGTTTTCTAATGAGAGTGGGATTTGAAAAAAAAATTAAAAAAATAAATGAATACTGTGGCTAATAATAATAATAATAATAATACTGAATAATATTTTCAGCCATATCGCCAAACCTTATACAAAGAAATACATTTTATGAATGAATGTATTCCTTTTTTGTGTGTTTGTGTGTGTGTGAAAGTGATTTATTATTGTTGTTGTTGTTGTTGAAAATCCTATAATAGACTTGGCCTATAAGTATTCCTTAAAACATTGAAAACTTTAAAAACATTGTATAGGCAGATAATTACATTAATTATATTTTTTTAACTTTACAGTTTTACTGTAACACAACAATAACAATAATAACAATAACAATACTCTCTATTGAATTAATCATTATCAATAATTATGGTGTATGAAGGGGAAAAAAAATTGTTTATTTATTTATTTATTTTTAAGTAGTAGTTTAAAGCTTTAAATGGGGAAGTTGTGGTTTAGTGGTTAGAGAGTATGGCTCCTAACCCCAAGGTTGTGGGTTTCAAGTCTTGGGCTGGCAATACCACGACTTAGGTGCCCTTGAGCAAGGCACTGAACCCCCAACTGCTCCCCGGGCGCTGCAGCATAAATGGCTGCCCACTGCTCTGTGTGTCTGTTCACTGCTGTGTATGTGCACTTTGGATGGGTTAAATGCAGAGCATGAATTCTAAGTATGGGTCACCATACATGGCTGTATATCACTTCACTTTAAAGGGGGGGGTGAAATGCTAATTCATGCATACTGAGTTTTTTACACTGTTAAAGAGTTGGATTCCCATGCTAAACATAGACAAAGTTTCAAAAATTAAGTTGTATGTTTGAAGGAGTATTTCTGTTCCAAAAATACTCCTTCCGGTTTGTCACAAGTTTCGGAAAGTTTTTTTCGAGTATGGCTCTGTGTGACATTAGATGGAGCGGAATTTTCTTATATGGGTCCTAAGGGCACGTCTGCCGGAAGAGCAGACGTATAGCAGAGCAGCACTGAGAGGCTGAGCACAGACAATCAGTGATCAGAGCGAGAGCGTCGCGAAATGTCACGAAAGGAGTGTGTTTTTGGTTGCCAGGGCAAGACAACCCTGCACAGATTACCAAAGAAAAAACAGCATTAAGGGACCAGTGGATGGAGTTTATTTTTACAGAGCATCAACGGAGTTATGCAAGTGTTTGTGTTTGTTCCCTGCATTTCGAAGATGCTTGTTTTACAAACAAGGCCCAGTTTGACGACGGATTTGCGTATCGTTTATTTCTTAAGGATGATGCAATCCCAACGAAAAAGGGTCACGATCGTGTGTTGGAACCGCAGGCGGTGAGTAAAACTGCTTAAAATATCTCTGCCTCCTTTGTTAGTGCGTCCGCCTCCCATGCCGGAGACCCGAGTTCGAGCCCCGCTCGGAGCGAGTCGTTGCTGCTGCTGCTCTCATTCAGTTTCAGCCTCGGGATCTGATTCTGGATTATAAATAAACGGCTGAATCCGACTGTTAGCCATGGTTTGTTTTGGATGATGGTTTTTTCCTCAAGGTAATGTCACAGCTTCCAAACGCTCTCATCACAAAAGCCTACTGGCGCTCGTGATTCTTTAGCTCCGCCCACACGTCATGCCTCCAGTCGGTCGTGTTTTTCCGGGAAAAATCGGTACAGACTATCTTTCTCTAATGAATATAATAAAACTAAAGACTTTTTGGAGTTATGAAGGATGCAGTACTACTCTATAGGTACTCAAGATTAACAGGATATTGAGTGAAAACGAGCATTTCACCCCCCCTTTAAACTTTATATTTTTAATCATGCCTGTGAGGCAATTCATTGAGTTTACTTTCATCATTGTGAAGTGTTCCTGCTCAAGACCGAGACAGCAGAGAGTGTTAATTTTCTTTATTTTGTAAAAGCACAACGTTTTGGTAATATTGTGAGTGCAAACAAATAAAAGCAGACCCTTTACAGTTTAGAATGACGTATTACTCTAACATTTATGAGCAAAAATTACTGCATATTTTAAAGTTGAAAAAAAAAGTGCAGCTTCCACTCTCCACACAAAGGATTGGATATACATCTAACAGCACACATTTATCTAAGTTAAACATTTAAACTAACATTGTGATACCGCTTGGTCATTACTTAAAAAAAAAAAAAAAACTTATATTTAACGTTCAAAAAAAAAAAAAAATGTGTAGGGCTCTAATCCACTTCAACATGTTTTGTTCTCTGTTGTTTTCATCTGTGAGCATGCACACAGTAGTTTATCAGTTTAAAGCATGTGACACAATCGTTCTGCTCTCACTGATCATTCGGGCAGAACTTGAATTCACATCAACCACAGTGTTGGGAGTAACAGTGTTTAAGTATAATGTTACTAACAGAGTTTATTTTTATTTTTTCAGTAACGGAGCAATCTAATTACTTACTTTTCGCATCGTTGCAATGCCGTTATCTGTACTGAGAATGTAAAGTGTCGCGTTACTACAATTTGGTTGAATAAAGTGTGAAGTGTCATGCTTTGGCTACACATCAGCTGCCTGGAGAGAGCAGGGGTGGGGATGATGATACCGTTGCAAATGGGGAAGGGGAAGTCGTGGCCTAATAGTTAGAGGGTTGGACTCCCAATCGAAGGGTTGTGAGTTCTAGTCTCGGGCTGGATGGAATTGTGGGTGGGGGGGAGTGCATGAACAGTTCTCTCTCCACCTTCAATACCACGACTTAGGTGCCCTTGAGCAAGGCATCGAACCCCCAACTGCTCCCCGGGTGCCGCGGCATAAATGGCTGCCCACTGCTCCGGGTGTGTGCTCACAGTGTGTGTGTTCACTGCTCTGTGTGTGTGCATTTCGGATGGGTCAAATGCAGAGCACGAATTTTGAGTATGGGTCACCATACTTGGCTGAATGTCACTTTCACTCAAATGCAAAGATGATCACTCTGACTACCACTAAACACAAGACAGCGTCAGCGACAATGGCAAAGAGCCGGGGAAATTCAAAGGTAGCATGTCGAACTGGAAGTACCGGTACTACTTCTTGTTAATTGAAATTAAAGGCAAGAATGTTTCTGTAACATTTTTCCCAATAAAAAAAAAAAAAAAAAAAGTCTTTAGGTTTCGTTTGTTTCTTTTTACCCAGTTTACATTTGTGTGTCTTAATTTTGCATTTGAATTTTATTTTCAATGTTATTTATTTATTTATTTATATGCATACCATATGGCAGGCTGCAATCTATTGAGTTCAAATAAATACCAAATGTTCTAAAATACGTTATATAGTGTTTTTATTCTTCAATCAGTTTGATATTAAATATGTTATAGAACGTAATAGCATTATAGAACATAAAAAAAAAAAAAATTACGTCACAGTTACTTTGCGGAGTAACTAATTAATTTTTCAATGTGGTAACTAACTACTAACTAGTTACTAACTCAATTACTTTTTGGGAGAAGTAATTTGTAACTGTGACTAATTACTTTTTTAAAGTAAGATGACCAACACTGATCAACAATACCTAATTAACATTAACAAAGATCTAAAATCTATAATTAGAATGTTGTCAAAGTGCCAATTCCAGTCCTAAACCTTACCATGCAATGTGATCCTGATCTTGGATCTTGTTTTACTGAATGTTCATGCTGGTCTAGGTTTCTGTAGATTAATGTTAATTTGGGACTCTAGCTAATTTATTAACATAGTCAAGGTTTTGTACAGCAAAGCATGTTGGTGACCATGTTCAGCTAGCACAATTCATCTTGTGAATCTAGTTGACTTTGGTCTTTTTCGTAAAACTAGTTTAACAGCCTATTGCCATCTTTTTAGCCAGGCAACTCCAGACCACATTTTCATGAAACTGCATGGGCCATTAAATGATCAAAGCCCTTCAGATGTTTTCAAAATCCACAGGTGGCTAGGGGAGCTGGGAAGCAGGGTTTGCTGCTGCGTTACATATGCTAATGTTTCATTCATTTAGCAGTCCATTACACCTCAGCATTCAGTGCTCCTGGGCCAAGTGGGAGGGTCCTGATGACTGAACACCGCTTCTTGACAAACTGAGCTACTGTGCCTGCATGCCCATGGCCACATCACAGGCATCTGTTTGGTCATGCTGATGTGAAATATTATATCCATTCCCCTAAGCCTCCATAGGCATTTTACATGTGCTAAACAGAGCTATAGGGCATGAGCTGCTTTGTTCAAAATGTAAAAGATAAATGCACAGACATTTTTACGTTGAATCTGGCGATGACATAGAAGAACCAGTTTTGGCTCCTCAAAGAACCTTTCAATGATCAGTTCTTAAAAGAACCATTTTTGATTAGAGTGAATAACATTTTAAAAATATAAAGAAATGTTTTCCACTCTTAAGAACCTTTTGTGGAATGAAAAGATTCCAGGGATGGTAAAGGTTCTTTTTGGAACAATTGATGCCAGTAAAGAAACTTTTATTTTTAATAATGAGTGTATTATTGTGGTCACATGATGATTAAAAACCATTGGACTTTTGGGCAAAAAGTGTAGTTTTTAAAATATATTTAATTCTTATTACTATTATAAATATACTTATTCTAACATAATATGTCTTAAAAATTTATTTTGGACCATTATTCTTTGGTAAAGTATCTGTAAAATGAATTAAAACCAAAAGCACAATGACTTAATCCCTTTATCAAGTCTATTGTAGCTGTGCATTTCAAAGTGAAGCACACACTTCACTCAGGTGATCGGCTCATGATTCTGTGTTTTTCATGCTTCAGAACGTGTCCACTCACAGTGATTTAATGTAGTGAACTTGATTATTGCATGTGCTGTGTAGCACACGATTGAGAATTCAACAGTCACCAGATAACCTTTATTTTTAGTGACAGATGATTACAGCATTTCACTACTAGATTTCTAGTGATACGCGTTTCTATAAGCATCTTTTCACTGAAGCATGTTAAAGTTTAAAAGTGCAGCAGGAATTGCTGAAAACTAGCAGTTTAAGTGTAGACCAAATTAAAAATATATCTTTAAAGTGTAGAAATTAGGAAAGAAGTATTGTAATTTCCCTACTGTAGTGTAAATTAAAAACTAAAACAAATGTACAAAATATTATTAAACCAGGTCTGCGTTTCCCAAAATCATCATAAGTTAAGTTGATTGTAGCTCCACTGCTTTCAATAGCTGCTTTTCCACTGTTGAGCCGGTGTGAGCCAGTGCTTAAAAGGGGCCAGGCTGGGCAGGGCCAATAGCCTCAGACCTTAGCACCGAGGCCAAAATCACGCTGCATTTTCACCGTCGGGCCGGAAGCTCTGCATCACTTCACTGAAACCCGCCCATTACACAACTCTCAGGAACATTCACCAACAAAGAGAAGTTACCAGAAAACTAATAAGAAATAAAACATTGGAACTGGCGCAATCACAAAACAAACATGATAGAAACAGCCGTATATTTGCATGCTTTTTTTAAAGATTTAAATCCAAAATCATCATTTTACAATAAGAAGTGATACATTGAATGAATTAATTTAATTGTGATTTAAAATTAGTCACATAGAAATAAAGCTGTATGAACACAGCCTACCTACTATCTACCTACCTACCTACCAGAGTCATAGTTCGCTGACAAGCTGTGCAATATCGCGTTCATATCACAAATGAATTGCATAAGATTATGAATGTGATATTGCGTAGCTTGTCAGCTAACTTCCTTCTCTGTCTAAGTGCCGCTCCATTTGAAAGCAGGTAATGGACATTTACTGCTAATCACAGAACTGGCTTTACTAACGAGACACACATGACAATCGCATTCGATTAATCGTGCAAATGGAAGGAGACTTAATAATAATAATAATAATAATAATAAACTCTATTATATAAAGTGCCTTTAAAATTAGCTTGTCAAAGCACTGAACACAATACAGGTGCTGGTGATATAATAAGAATATCATCAAAAAGTTGATTTATTTCACTTATTCCATTCAAAAAGTGAAACTTGTAAATTATATTCATTCATTACACTCAGACTGATAAATGTCAAATATTTATTTCATTTAATTTTGATGATTATAACTGACAACTAAGGAGAATCCCGAATTCAGTATGTCAGAAAATTTGAATATTACTTAAGACCAATACAAAGAAAGGATTTTTAGAAATCTTGGCCAACTGGAAAGTATGAACATGAAAAGTATGAGCATGTACAACACTCAATACTAAGTTGGGGCTCCTTTTGCCAGAATTACTGCAGCAATGTGACGTGTCATGGGGTCGATCAGTCTGTGGCACTGCTCAGGTGTTATGAGAGCCCAGGTTGCTCTGATAGTGGCCGTCAGCTCTTCTGCATTGTTGGGTCTGGCATATTGCATCTTCCTCTTCACGATACCCCATAGATTTTCTATGGGGTTAAGGTCAGTCAAGTTTGCTGGCCAATTAAGAACAGGGATACCATGGTCCTTAAACCAGGTCCTGGTATCTTTGCAACTGTGAATGAATTTTGCAATGAATTACTCACAGGGCTGTTTTCAACTACAATATAAATAAAAGATCTATGAACTTGAATATAAATATTATAAATTATGAATATATTTCCACAGGGGTACACTTTCCTCGACAGTTTTCTTTTTGAAAACCTCATGATTTTCCGTTTTATTATTTTCCATATTCAGTTTAACTTTTTTCCAAATTCCGTTTAAATATTTATGGATTCTATTTTTTTTCCATTTAAAATTTTCTCAACTCCTTTTTAATGGTTAAATTAAGTTGTATAAATCAAAAATCAAGTCTAATTCATTAAAATCATAAAACTTCTACATTTTCACATCAATTTATTAAAAAGTTTACAAAAATTACATATTTATGGACCTATGAAATGTTTATTTTTTATTCACCGTATGTTTTATTGTTATCTAGTTCTGTGTTTTAGCATGTATACTTATTTAAATGCATACAAACAACTTACATTTATTCATTTTTTCCCCTTAAAATAGCCTTATGATATCTTTTTCCCCCTCAGAAATTATGTTGTGTATTAGCATTTTTCTGGTTATCAATTGAAGGCACAAAACAATAATTAATTTAATCTTTTAATTAGGGGTGCTCCGATTATCGGCCGATCGTTATGCGCATCTCGTCAGTAAAGCCGGTTAACTAATCAGCGGTTAATTCCATCAGGTGCGTGATTTCACATAGAGCAGCTGTTACTACACAGAGCCGTTGTTAATAGAGAAGATGCGCAAATCCACTTCATTTTCAGCGTTTTTTGGCGCATCTTCTCCGTTAACAACGGCTCTGTGTAGTAACAGCTGCTCTATGTGAAATCACGCACCTGATAGAATTAACAGCTGATTAGAGAACCGGCTTTACTGACGAGATGCGCATTAACGATCGGCCGATCGTGATCGGAGCACCTCTACTTTTAATTGTTGAAAATTAAGCAAACTTTATTAACAAAGGGGATTTACTACTAAAAATAAAACATGGAAGACATGTTGTGTGATTTAAACCTTAAAAAAATATATATGTTTGATTATTTTAGTAGTAGTAGGCTATGTACATTCTGCTGAACATTTATGGCAAACACTTGTCTTTAAACTAAACCAGACTTTTATTTTGACGGGTCGACGAGAATAACTTTACAGTTCTGCAACATATAGTTCAGTTTACTCAAATCAAATGTTCAAATGCTCATGAAGTGACTCTCAGAGCAGTTTGGAAGATGTTGTTCATGTGTTCAAGTCCTCATTTAGTGAGAGGAAAGATGCTGAAATCGCCGCGAGCTTCACGCGCGCTTCCGTGTGTTTAATGGTTTAATGAATGAAGCTTTAGAACTTTAATCAAATAAAAAAGTAAGTGAATAAATTGTGTTATTTACAAATTACAATTGTAGCTCTCGACATTTACCTATGGCTATAACTTTATTATGAGTCTAATTTATTTTATAGTCTCAAGCATTCAGAAATCATGCAAAAGGAAATTAAGCAGTGTTACTATGATAAAACCATGGTTTATTTTTGTAATGGTTGTGATATGTATGTTTTTTTGTTGAAGAAATTATAAAGGCTTTGTCATCTATAGCAAAACGGTGGCTTAAAATGAAAGATTAAGTGAATATGAATTAAATGTTTGGTCAATAGCCTAAACAAGGATTTGATTGTCCTGTAAATGTAACAGCAGCAATTACATGGCATCTGGCTCCCTTTGCAGGCATTTGTAATAACGTACATAAATTGTTTATTTTGTATTTACCTGGCTACTGATGGCTTAGCTCTTTTTTTTTTTTATAGCAACAACAACATCAAAAAATATTACAGTATATTAATACATTGTAAATTTTTTTTTGAAGTAACAAAACCATGGTTAATTTGCAGTTACCATGTCTACAAGAACGATGATTTGTGGTGTTATTGTTAAAACCATGGGTAATTTTTCGTAAGGGAACCTGAAAAATAAATAAATAAACTTTCACTGGAATGTGCCTGAAAGTGATAAATGGGCCTATTTTTTACCTAAATGAATTATAATTTATTTTAATATATATTAAAAATGTATAAGGTGTGCATTGTAGCTGACTCCTAAATCAACACATTACAATAGTTTTATGACTGCAAGTCTTTCTCCTCCAATGCTATTGAGTTTCAAATTTGCGTTTGAGCCCATGTGAAAAAGTAGCATAATTTAGATATGATTTACAGTTTGTTTTAATAAATATCCAACATTCAGTTCAAATGTGCATTATAGCTGACACCTAGATGAACAATTACAGTTGTTTTTATGAATGTAAGTCATTCTCCACAAATGCTACTGACGTTAGAAAAGTGTATACCAATATTGCATGTAACTTTAGAGACGGTCCCTAAATTTGAGACTAACGTCAAGACAACTTTATATATTTTTTTATTGTTTTACTTTCTTTATTTTTCTTTTCTCTGCACCGGATTGCTGATGTCCTTTACCCAGGCACAAATGTCCATCCATCAATTATGAACATTCAGCCGCAAACATGAGGTCCTAGCGGTCGCGTTCGCGGATGGGAGAATGATGAAAGGAATTTTTTTTTTTTTTTTTTTTTGAGCAACTGGGATGGTGCCCCCCCCTGGGAGTTGGTGCCCTACGCAGACTGCGTACTCTGCGTGTAGGGAGCGACGGCACTGCTCTCCAGGGTGCGGTTATTCCTATTGCTTGTAAACTTTTTTCTACCACCTCTTTTTCCTTCCCTTCGCCCATCTATTAATGTGCTTGGACACAGAGCTCTGTGAACAGCCAGTCTCTTTTGCAATGACCTTTTGTGTCTTGCCCTCCTTGTGCAAATTGTCAATGGTCTTCTTTTGGACAACTGTCAAGTCAGTAGTCTCCCCCATGATTGTGTAACCTACAGAATTAGACTGAGAGACCATTTTAAAGGCCTTTGCAGGTGTTTTGAGTTAATTATTGAGCTCAATATTGAACCATTTCACAATATTCTATTTTTCTGAGATACTGAATTTGGGATTTTCCTCAGTTGTCAGTTGTAATCATCAAAATTAAAAGAAAGAAACATTTGAAATATATCAGTTTGTGTGTACTGAATGAATATAATATACAAGTTTCACATTTTGAATGGAATAAGTGAAATAAATCAACTTTTTGATTGTATTCTAATTATATGACCAGCACCTGTATAATCAATACAATAATATCAATTAGCAAAAGCAAGATTAATAAATATATCTTAAGTTGAACCTTAAAAACATCATAATTTGGAGCATCAGAGTATTGGTTAAGGCGATGTTTAGGCACCAGTGCCACTGATTTACTTTTGTATTTACATTTAGTCTTTAAGCAGACACTTTTATCCAAAGCGACTTACAAAGTAGGAGCAATCAGCAATATTGTTTAATAAATTAGACAATAGAATAGAATAGAATAGAATAGAATAGAATAGAATAGAATAGAATAAGTAAGGGGTAGTATTAATTTGCCAGGTGATGGCGAAAAAATGTGTCTTTTAGATGTTTTTTTTTTTTTTTGAAAATGGCTAAAGACTCTGCTGCTCGGATTGAAATAGGCAGGTTGTTCCACCAGCTGGGAACAGTTCAGGAAAAGGTCCATGAGAGTGATTTTGTGCCTTTTTGGGATGGCACCTCGAGGTATTGTTCACTTGAAGAATGCAAGATTCTGGAGGGGACGTAGGTCTGAACTAGTGAGATTAGGTATATTGGTGCAGTGCCAGTGGGAGTCTTGTAGGCAAGCATCAGTACCTTGAATTTGATGCGAGTGACTATTGGCAGCTAATGCAAAATGATGATGATAGTTGTGATGTGAGCTTTCTTCGGCTAACTAAAGACCACTCTGGCTGCTGCATTCTGGATTAGTTGTAGAGGTTTGATAGTACATGCAGGATGGCCCGCCAAGAGAGGACTACGATAGTACAGTCTGAAAAGAACAAGAGCTTGGACAAGGTATCATAATAAAATCAGGTATGCACAGGTATCATGATAAAAATATGTAACCAAATGTCCTGATGACAAAGTTAGTAATACCAGTAAATATTAACATTGTGGGAAAACTGCAGAAATTTTTGTGAGAGGGGTAGGTTTAAAGGTAGGATTAGGGTAAGGGGATGGAAAATACAGTTTGCACAGTATGAAATTATCATTATCATTAGTATTTTTTTTTTCATGTAAATTTGCTAAAATATTATTGCATGGGCATTTGCAAATTGATACATATTTTTTTATGTATTTTTTTTATAGTTCTGCCAAGCACTGACATATTTATTGGATAGACATACTACAAAAAAAAAAAAAAAAAAAAAAAAAAAAAAAAACCCTTGCCTACATCACTACAGGTGTTCAATCCACCAATAAAGTTGGGTACAGTTGAGCATGGTTAGCAAACTGGGAATTCAGAGCCTGCAACTGTTTGTAATAATTGTGTACAGCATCATGCTCAGGTGGATAAGCAACATTTATTTGTTTATTTATTGAGCTTGGAACAGTTGGTGAACAAAATGTTGAAAAAGATAATGAAAATCAGATTATCAGTCTTACAGTTTTAAACCGAACATTAGTAACTGTATGAATTAACTTTTTTCAGAAGCATGATAGACACATGCTCACATACCATGTACAGTCCTAAATGCATGCTTTGTACAGATCCTAAAGTCAGTCATAATAAATTTGTCTTACATTTGACGAGTGTCAATTAATCCAACAATATCCACACTGACATTGTAATTTCCATAATTTTGAGGCATGTTTGTTTCTAAAGCATGCAGAAAGCATTTAGCAGCACACCTGCTGTAACTGAAGATTTTTTTCCAGTAAAATTCTTAACCAGAGGAAAGGACTTTGATGTTGTTTATAATCACAGCTGGCTGATATAGCACAGAGTGACAAGCACCCAAAGGCTCTCTAGCAGAGGCCCAGATATCCCCACCCATCAACAGACACACACACACACACACTCACTTGTACAGAATTGTGCAGAGAATTCATGCATTTCCAAAGATTTAATTCAGATATGCTGAATGAGAGGCAGCATTTGCATGCATTAAATTACTTTTGATCATTAGCTGTTCACACACGCTGAGCTGCTCATTCTATCAATTTCAGAAACAGGCAACGTCTGGTGACACTGGTGGGTTTTTTTTTTTCAAACTAAATAAAGGCACAGCTTACTCATATACATACCCAGTCAAATAAATTTTCCAAAAGTGGTTTTCAGCATGATGTCATAGATAATTTCCCAACAAACCTTGGAACAGCTCTTGAACTTTTTCTTTTTATTTTATTTTATTTTTAATGGAACATACTCCAACAACCCCATACCCTCATTAGTTATTAATAGTTGACCTCAACTGAATCAACCTCAGGGCATCCACGATGTAGATGAGTTTCTTTGTTAACATAATAACCATTTAATCTAACTTGGGCTCACTGTTTTACATGGAAGAAGCTCTGGGCGAATGACGTATGAGGTCGGCTTTGTGCATGCTCAGAAGTGGCAAACGTGAAAACGCAGGGGAGGGATCAAAAAAATAAATAAAATAAAATAAAAAATAGGTCACTAATTAGAAGTATAAAATTAGGATTTGTAAAGAAGAATGTTTCGATATAAGCCGAGATGATAATGGTTTTCATTTGTTAAAGTAAGGAAACTTTGCTTCCTTTGCTCCTTTTAACAGACATTGGTTTTCACAAGACTGTGACCTCATACGTAAACCTCCAGGAGCTGCTTCTCTGTACAACTATTGGTGCAAGCGACACTAAAGAGATTATTACATTTTGAATATGGATATTTTTTCTACAGGAGGCCTTTCTGAACTCATCAGAGCTGTGTGAGACACTTTTTATTATAGATGGGTGCATTTTTTGGACTGCAACACCCGCTGAGTGTTATTAAATAAATTATTTCAAATGTTTATTTCTTTTAATTTTGATGATTATAACTGACAACTAAAGGAAAATCCCAAATTCAGTATCTCAGAAAATTTGAATATTACTTAAGACCAATACAAAGAAACGATATTTAGAAATCTTGGCCAACTGAAAAGTATGAACATGAAAAGTATGAGCATGTACAGCACTCAATACTTAGTTGGGGCTCCTTTTGCCTGAATTACTACAGCAACGCGGCGTGGCATGGAGTCGATCAGTCTCTGGCACTGCTCAGGTGTTATGAGAGCCCAGGTTGCTCTGATAGTGGCCTTCAGCTCTTTTGCATTGTTGGGTCTGGCATATCGCATCTTCCTCTTCACAATACCTCATAGATTTTCCATGGGGTTAAGGTCAGGCGAGTGTGCTGGCCAATTAAGAACAGGGATACCATGGTCCTTAAACCAGGAACTGGTAGCTTTGGCACTGTGTGCAGGTGCCAAGTCATGTAGGAAATTAAATCTGCATCTCCATGAAGTTGGTCAGCAGCAGGAAGCATGAAGTGCTCTAAAACTTCTTGGTATATGGCTGCATTGACCTTGGACCTCAGAAAACACAGTGGACCAGCACCAGCAGATGACATGGCACCCCAAACCATGACTGACTGTGGAAACTTTACACTGGACCTCAAGCAACGTTCATTGTGTTCTTCTCCTTTCTTCCTCCAGACCCTGGGACCTTGATTTCCAAAGGAAATGAAAATTTTACTTTCATCAGAGAAGATAACTTTGGACCACTCAGCAGCACTCCAGTCCTTTTTGTCTTTAGCTCAGGCGAGACACTTCTGACGCTGTCTGTTGTTCAAAAGTTGCTTGACACAAGAATGTGACAGCTGAAACCCATGTCTTGCATACGTCTGTGCGTAGTGGTTCTTGAAGCACTGACTCCAGCTGCAGTCCACTCTTTGTGAATCTCCCCCACATTTTTTGTATGAGTTTTGTTTCACAATCCTCTCCAGGGTTCAGTTATCCCTGTTGCTTGTACACTTTTTTTTCTAAAATCTCTTTTCCTTCCCTTCGCCTCTCTATTAATGTGCTTGGACACAGAGCTCTGTGAACAGCCAGCCTCTTTTGCAATGACCTTTTGTGTCTTGTCCTCCTTGTGCAAGGTGTCAGTGGTTGTCTTTTGGACAACTGTCAAGTCAGCAGTCTTCCCCATGATTGTGTAGCCTACAGAACTAGACTGAGGGACAACTTAAAGGCCTTTGCAGGTGTTTTGAGTTAATTTGCTTATTAGAGTGTGGCACCAGGTGTCTTCAATATTGAACCTTTCCACAATATTTCTAATTTCTGAATTTTGGATTTTCCTTAGTTATCAGTTATAATCAAAATTAAAAGAAATAAACATTAGAAATATATCAGACTGTGTTTAATGAATGAATACAATATACAAGTTTTTTTTTTTTTTTTTTTTGAACGGAATTAGTAAAATAAATAATATTTTTGATGATATTGTAATTATATGACCAGCACCTGTATTCATGAGTCATTTTCCTCAAGTCGAGTCAAGTCTGGAGTCATTTCAGGTTGAGTCTGAAGTCAAGTCTGAAGTCTATAAAAATGTGACTCGAGTCCGAGACAATAACTCGAGTGCCCAATTCTAGCTCTGACATACAACAAAGGAATTTGTTGTTATTTTGTGTCAGTTGCTTTTGAATAGGTGCCTATGCGGGTCAAATTGACCCATGGACATCACATACATATAAATATGTATGTACAGTTCATAGCATGTTGAAACTGTGTAGGAATGTTCATGATGCTTAATGAGAAAAAGTAAAATAATTTCAAGAAAAAAAGAACATGATTGAAAAAAGATAGCTCATTTACCATCGGTTGCTGACAAAATATTTTTCTGCACTGAAATAAGTGGGGAAAAGCTTATTAATTAGAAATGTTTTGATAAAAATAACAAAATCTAACCAATAAATGTTATTATTTTCTGTCTGTAAAGTTGCCTTAGAACATTAAAATAGGCTGGTCAAATTGACCCGGGAACAGTGCGAACATAACATAATTGTATTATTTTTTTTAATCATGTCAAAACTGTTACGTAACACAGAGACAGGATGTAAACGCAAGGCGTTTATTAAACAAAGCACAAAAGTCAGGAAGTCACAGAATACAAGGCAACACAGGGGCGGACACAAGGCAGATGGCACGGTGACACAGGGACCTTGGTGGGCAACGATGATGGTGCTTGCTTCGGTGATGATCCCTCGAATCCCGGTGAGTGCGCAATCCTCGTGAAGGTGAACGAATAATCCAGAGAAGCGTGAAGGTCCAAGACGATGAAGACACAGGAAGACTCAAGCAGGAACTAGGACACAGGAAACCGGTACGGGAGCACACCAGGGAGAAACAACGATCTGACAACATGAAACACCAGTTACTGAACTTATATAGGACACAAACAATTGAAACCAGCTGGCGCTGCTGATCATCGCTGATCAGTGACCACGCCCATAGACACACACATAACAAACACGATAGACGAGAGAGAGTGAATTCATGAACCGTGACAAAAACACATCAGCATGTTGAAACTTAGCACAAATAAATTGTTTTTTAAACGATTCAAATTGACCCCGGAACAGTACATAAGGGTTAAATATTAGCCTATTACCAAATGAGATAGTAGTCTGTACCCAAATGTATGATTAGAAAAATAGTATCCTGAGGACACATACACATGTGCAAATGCACAAACATAAATCTTTACTTGAGTTGACACACTTTATATACATAGCTCTGTTTTTACACCCCTCTGTCAACACTATAAATTTAAATCATGTGTAGGGGCTCATATTTAATTCATGTGCCTCTCTTCATAAATCTGTTTACTGTAATAGCCTATACCTGGCCTGTTTTATGTATGTAAATAAGCCCTCTACTCTGAGAGATTTTATCCAGCTTAATATGCATCTGATTTGCATGGTCGCTGAGTTTGCCTTTCCCTTGAAGTGCCAAATTAGTCCCCAGTCAAAGCAGAGGTTGCATTGTTGCTTTAATTTAATAGATCCACTGATTGACAGCCAATTTACTAAACAATTTGATCCTGTTGTTTATAATGTTTTGAATAAATAAATTATGTATATATATATATATTTTTTTTTTTTTTTTTTTTTTTTTTCTCACATAGCAGAAATTTGATTTAATTGCTTATGTTTAATATTCTTGATTAGTCTACTGATGCTTCAATACTCTGCCTCAAAAATAATACTGATCAGTTGTACTTTGGTAGTTGTTCATGACCACCATATTGTCAGATACATAGCATATTTTTAATCTTTCAAATAATATTTTAATATTACAAATTAGTTTCAATTAAATCTCACTCAAATATTAATTTGTCTACTAATTGAGGTGGTGGAAATATTAACTAAGACATTCACAGAACCTCTGCTATTAGATAAAACTAAGCTCCTCTTTTATCAGTTGGTGGTTAGCATATCAGTCAGTGTTTAAAATATTTTAAAATAAACAATTAAAAAAAAAAAAAACATACATATTTTATTTTATTTTTATTTTTATTTTTATTCTGTCAATGCCATTTATCAATTATTTGCCATGCCAGCTACCAGCTTAATGATTACATAGTTAATTCAACCCCAGGTATTTGGAAAAATGGTAATTACTATGCCTTCAGTCAGCTCCAGCGGGAAGGATGAAAGCTTAAAGGAACATAGAGGAATACTCTCAGAGAAGACATTCATGAAAGTTAATTGAGCACAAACAATAGAGTGTTATTTATTTATTTATTTACTGAAGACATAAAAAACCTTTCTAGACATCTGCCACCCATTTTTTTCTTGATAAAGTCTGTCTGCTTTTAGTGTTTAAAACCTGTGGATATGTGCAAAGAAGGAATTTTGCACATTTTAGCTGTGTTAAGTCTGCTTAGTTAAATAAACCTGATTGCTTGACACCAACTGCTCAGCACAGAGGATGGAGGGCTTATCAGAAGAAACATGCTGCTGAGGAAAGGAAAGCTGTGGCTTTCCGTGACCCACTGGCATTGCATTTTGCCTGAGGAGATTATGAGGGCAGTAGGTGACAAAGTCTGCTCGGACTCAGAGCTTTGCATTGGTTGGGCTCATTCTGACAGTAAACAACTGTAACGTTCATAAAGCCAAAAAAAAAAAAAAAAAAGTTTTCTTTATTTATCCACATTGCACAAGTTGGCCCAGTGTAATAATTAAAGTTGTCAAACACCCATAGCCCCCTGCATAAGAAGATTCTTTAAACTTAATTGGTTGTGCCTCTTGCAATAGCTGCTAACAGTCAGAGCAACCTGTGGCAAATACTGTTTCCTGATTTTTATTTTTTATTTTTAAAGTATTTCAAGTATTTACTGACTACTGTATTTGTTTGTTTTCAGTTAATGAATAGTGCACATTTTTTCTCTACAATTTAATTTTGAGAAATTAATCTTTGTTAAGGCAGGAGCAGTCGATGTGGAACAATTTGGCACATCCACTCTAACAGATCCATCTCTATGCCCTACTACCTTCGAAGGGCAGAGCCCTTGAAGTGTGTTCTTTTAAGGGTGTAGGGCATTACTCTCTGGTATAAGCATTTTGGAACTCCCTTGGTGAAGGTAATGACTGACCAAACGTTACCTTGACAAAGCTGTGCGTGTGTGCAGCATTCAACACTCCAGCAGTGGTTGCAAATAAATATTTCTTCTGATTGTTATTATTTTATTTAAATTATTCTGTCGTATTTACTATTAAGCTTTTTCAAACAAAACTTGCATCATATACCATTTTAAGATAATATTCTGATGAAAAATATTTTGTATTAGGCCTACATTAAAATAAACACAGATTAAATTAGCCTATTCTACTAACGTTTGTGTCGAAAAATCGTAAATATGTCGCAAGATCTCCTAACTGAAGATCACATGATCACAAATGGAAATAATTTCCGTGAAATGACCATTGCATGTTCCCTTCGCTAAAGGACTTTTGGAAAGGCCCTTCGCGAAGAGATTCAGTTGTTCACTTTTATTTGGAACATCCCTACAAATGGCGTCACCTTCCCAAAGTGCCCTTCAAGAGTGCAAAAAAGCCGTTTGAAATTTGCCCTTCATTTCCAACCCTGCGTCAGCATACCTGTCTGTAATTATCAAGTAGCCCTGAACAACTTGATTAGCTGGTTCATGTGTGTTTGATTGGAGTCAAAGCTGAAATCTGCAGGACAGTATCTCTCCTGGACCTTAGTTGGAGACCTCTGTTCTAGTTATTTTAGAGACAGTAGATTTTGGGGGGAAATAGATGTGGGGAAAATATAGCAACATTGGTTAAACTATAAAATCCTTGTTAAATTGCTTCAGCTAACGGAGAGCAGCGTTGTCTACAGCACCATAGTGTTTAACCAGCTTCTTCACGATAACTGTATTACTGTTTCCTGAAAGTAATATACTGATTGTGTCTGTATGTATGTATCAGGGCCTCTGAGCTTTATTAACCAGCAGGAGCAATACATCTAGAACTTTATTGCTTCATTGCCACTGCAAGAAGTCATTTCCAAAAACCAGTGAACTGCACTCACCAGAGCGATTCTCTGGAATATGGCAGAACAACGATTAGATGAATGAGCAAGAACTGTCTGCACTTTAATACAAATCAATGACTGAATAAGGCTCACTTTAAGTAAAAGATTTAATTTGTTTAACGTTTGATGAGTAAAAAAAAAAAAAAAAAAAACGGCAACAAAAAAAATCTGTTGACCTCTAATATACATATTCGCATAAATGCCACTGTTACTTGAGATTAAAAATCTGCATTGATTAAATGTGAGTTTATTATAATACTCTTGTCAGTTAACATAAACTTATCCTCCGTGGTCTTTCTGTTGTCACTTTGTCCGCCCTTATAAATGACTGTATCAGGCTTTACAAGCACACATGCCCTCCGCATAGTTGTTCCAGCCACAGTGGATGACCACAGTTGGGTAATCAATTTTGAAATCCTTCCAGAGAGAATGGTAGAGGTGTTCTTCTGTTACTTAATCACCTTAAAGTGGAGAAGCATTCGATTCGATCACCAAACTGGCCTATAAGATCCAAATAGAATCTTTCACCAAATATTTATGAGCAGGATTATCCCTACTGTATCAGTAGTGTTACTCTATCCATTTGGCAGGACATACATTAGAAATGTCAAAAGCAAAAGACAATTAATTCCTGGGCATGAAAGCAATATCAGTGTTACCAGCATCTGAGTGGAAGCTGTTAGTATTCTATATGCTTGTTACTAATACTGCCTAATACTGAGTCTAACATTGTGAAGAATATGGCATCAGAAATCCAATGTACTGGAGATTATTTTCAGTAGTGTAGCAAAGTGGATATTCTGCTAGTGCCTAAGGCAAAGAAAAATCCAAGACGATTCTCTAGCATTATCTGGATTTTGCAAGCTGTCTAGTTCTCACTGCTGGTGATACTTGGTAACTTCTCTTTTTATGTATTTAACCATGGTTACCTGATAATAGGGTACAAGACACTGCGTCCTCTAGAGGGTGCTAAGGGAATGCCTCCAGCGTGACTGGTGTCTGAAGCATGAATTAAAAAAACGTCAATATACTTGACATTGGCAGGCTGAAGCCTACGATGTAAGCAAATGAGTAACTGCGGGTATAAAATGGCACCTGTAGAAAATGTCATCCTCTTTTTTTTTTTTTTTTTTTTTTTTGATCTGAGGAGATGCAGGCAGGAATGGCCGTATTCACCTGCTAGTGAAAATGCTAGTCTCAAGCTCCAATCATCATAGACTTACTAACCCACCAGAGTATATGGAACTCTAAGAGCTGAGGTCTTAGCATAACGACTACCTAAGCGAGAGGAGACCTAGCTACACTCAATGCCAGAGGCAGTTAGTGAGGCTCAAAAGAAAGAGCCTTCAAACTCATATTGCTGCCAAAGATGGAGATCTGAAGAGCGGAGGCTTCAAGCAGGACGACTCTCTAAAACGAGAGGAAACCTAACAAAGTTCAGCCCTGGTAGGGAAGCTCTGAAGAGCGGAGGCTTTAGCAGGATGACTCTCTTAAACAAGAGGTAGCCTAACAAGACTCAACCTTATATGAGAAACTCTTAAGAGTGAAGGCCACAGCATGACGACTCTCAAGAATGAGAGGAGACCTGACCACACTTAGTGCTAGAGACAGTTAGCAAGGCTCACAGAAAATAGAAGGAGCCTACATACCAATAGTACTTTCTAAACAGAGCTCTAGGGAGTGGAGTACATTGCATCATGACTCCAAAGCTAGAGTACTAACCAAGTAGTACTAACCATGCTCCTAAGTGACGCAATCGGTACAAAGGCCCACAGGTAAGGGGAGTACTTGAAAGCTCGACCTGAAGAGTGACTTATCAAGGAGGCTCACAAGAGCCTTACAATCTAACAGCCACAGACCTCTGTTGATACAGCACCAGGAACTGTGATCTCAGCATAGCAACCTTCAAAGGGAGGGGAGGTACCAGGCTCAAGAACAACTTATCAGGGAGGCTCACAGAGTGCCTCACAACCTGAAATAACTGCAAAACAAAAGTACTAGGGAGCCGAATGCTCAGCATAGCAGAAACCATGCTGACCTAGATACACATACCTGGGCTGGGAGGATGAGGAGGCTCAAACAAGAGCCTGACAACTAAAAAAAACTTGCTATAACACCAAGTCATGAACATGAAAGTGAATAGCAGAATAAACACTCTTCCTTACATGTTAAACAATCTAATGCAAGTTTGAAATCTGAGGGTGAATAATATTGTTCAGATTGTCACAACCACCTGGCTCTAGGTAAAGCAACATTACAAAGGGGAGGCCACACATGGAAGTACATTTAACAACTAAACATAAAAAAATAAAGAATAAAAAATAAATATAAATACAAGCATTAACTAAAAAAATAATGAATAAAAACATTCCAAGACTGAAGAGGAAAATATTAATGGTACCACGGTCCAACTTATGACTCTCCTTTCTCCATCTCCTTTTTATCTCCAACTCAATCACAGGTAACTCTCCACACCATTCAAGATTCAAGATTTTATTTGTCATGTACAAGTTATATGACATACAACAAGAAGTGAAATGTAGGTCTGGCATACTCTTTTTAGACTGTGCAAAATATAAGAATTAAATTAAATAATTAAATACAAATAATGAAATATACACAATATATTAAACCGCTACACAGATGATGTGCAGTTATGTAAACAATGTGTAGTGAGGATGAGTTAGATGAGCATAGTTCAGTTGTGTTAAAAAGTGAAGTGTGCAGAGAGTAATTGGGGTAACCCTACACTACCTAAAGAGTGTCTAAAGTGGTGGTTCTCTACCCTTTTTTTTTCCAGCGGGCCACACTATGGTCTAAGTGCAAGTCTCGCGGGCTGCACGCATATAATTTACATATTACGTCACAAATACAAACCAACATGATTTATAATACTATAAACTAAATATAATGATATCTAATCTATTACATTCATTGAAATAAATAATTCTACTCCCCATAAATAAAACACCTGATGCTGTCGGGAGCTGACCAATTTTGTGATATTTGGCTCGAAAGGAGTAAGAGAACAAAGAAGTTGTGATTGTAAAGCCTGTGTTATACTTTGCGCATGAGCAATGCGGACGCGGACTTCTTTATACTTCCGAAAGTGCACACTGTTGGTCCGCTCTGCAACATACGTGAACAAACAGATGCTCAGAATTATTGCACATCTGGCTGTTTTTATATTATTGTATTGAAAGATTGCACCGGTTCGAGTAGCACTGAGCTTCTTCACACTGCCTGCACATGTGCAATTGTGCTTTTGAAGCCTACTGACCTACTGACCCCACTGTCTGCTCAAAGCCTCGGCAAACACTCTCCAATGGCGTTTAACAGAGGCTGAAGATGCAGTCTGTAGGGTGCACGCGAGCATGACTTGACGCGCGACATTGAAGAAAATGTGCGTTTACAAATGTAGCTTATGTTGATCCAAATATGGAAAGCACTTTCTATTTTAATAATACGAGGCTCTCTCCAGAGATGTTTTGCCACAATTCTTCAATTAAGGATTATTGCTACGTAGTATATGGTGTTTCCATTTACCTGAACTTCTTCAAGTGGTTTGCGGGACAAACCGAAAATCACTTCTGATTTTACTGCGACTATTCTTGTTTTTCTGAGTTCATTCGCTGGCATTTACCACATTTAGTTTTTCTCCCTTAAAAACAAATTTGTCCATTTTGATGCTCAATTTTACCAAATTAATGGCTGTTTATGACTACTTGAATTGAATTCTGCCAAAGTGCGTGCTGGTACAGTATTTGTTCATTAAATGCGTAATGTTATGTGAGTAGGTCTGCTCATGTCTGAAAATAATGTACGGAAAACTAAATAATTTCACATACAAACATTAGACTAGCTTATATTTTTTAGTAGCCTATATTTTATAATTAATGTAAAAAATAAAACTGAAAGTTTTTATTTTTTTTATTTTTATTGTGTTCAGCATGGTGGGCCGCATTTGAATTCGTGACGGGCCGCGGGTTGAGAACCACTGCTCTAATGTGTAGCGTGAGGGAAACTCCACCTGAGCCTCTCCGTTTGTGCCATCAGACTGGGGAAGCGTCTGCCTGACCATAGCAGATGAAAACAATGGGTTTCCAGGGTGTGTGGGATCTTTACAGCCCTAGATTTACATCTCCTGGTGTGGATGTCTTGCAGAGAGGGGAGAGATGTTCTGGAAATGCGCTCAGCGGAGCGCAGTACTCTCTGCCGGGCTTTAAGATCCTGGGCAGAGCTGTTTCCATACCACGATGAGATGCACTGAGTCAATATTCTTTCTATAGCCCCGATATAGAAAATGTTCAGGATTCCAGTGGAAACCTTGAATTTTCTCAGGAGTCTCAGATGGTACAGACGTTGTCTGGCTTTTTTAACTTGAGCTTAAATGTGGTTAGTCCAGTTCAGGGCGTCAGAGATGTGTACACCAAGGTGTTTGAAGCTGCTCACTCTCTCCACTGGGGTCCCATTATTGATGAGTGGGGTGTAGATATGCTGCTGCCTCCTCCTGAAGTCCACAGCCAGCCACTTGGTTTTGCTGACATTCAGAAAGAGACAGTTTGTTTGGCACCATGATGTCAGACTCTAACTCATCAAGGCCCATCACCACTATTGACAAAAATTAATAATAATTCATTAATGTCTCGCAATAATTAAATCATTTACAAGTCACTCAGAGATAAATGTAACATTTCTTTTGTCCATACTGATAAATGGTACAATGCATTCTCTTTGTATATTTTTAGCCACTGATTAGTATATTTGGCTTGCATGCATGAGACATTGCAAAATTCTGTATGGAATGCTTCTAAATAGATGCCACGTAGCTCATCTTGTTTGACCTTCCCAGCATAACCTGGTAGATACACAAAAAGCACATTAAGTATAACTGTACTTCTGCCATGTATTTCTCATGTTAAACAGTTACAAAAGTTTCAAGAACAATTTCTTAACTCTAAGGGTGTACTCACACTAGGCACGGTTGTCATGAACCGGGCCCGAGTACGATTGTCCCCCCTCCCCACTCCCCCTCTGGCCTGCACTCACATATAGGGTTTCAGCATTCGTGCCGGAGCACGCTTACGTCATTATGGTGCAACGGTTTCGGGATAAACAGGAAGAGCGGCGCTCTCTGAACACAATGGAGTCCATCGCTCTGTTTTCTTTGTGGATAATTTTGTGTCGTTTGGTCCACAGCCCTCTCACAGCCTGTTGTTAAACAGATGTGTCGCCTTAGTGGCGCGAAAATTTTCACGTAATCGTGCTGCTCGTATGAGGATGTTTGCAAGGTACCAGCTGAAGTGCAGCAAGGACTTTGCAGTTTTTAGTTTTTATGCGTTTTGCACTTCTGCCGTAGACCAAAGCGACTCTTTCCCTGCCATGTTGGTTTTGGAGCGTGGCAAAACCGTGACGCAACGCGTCCTTTTCCGTGCTCTGGCATGGTTAGCGCTCACACTGCATGCGAACCGTGCCCGAGTCCAACTGAACCGTGCCCTGGCCCACCTCTTCCAAGCGGGCCAGGGCGGCCAATCGAGCCGCACCCGGGCACGGTTCGGAGCACTCACACTAGTCAAACGAACCGCGCTTTGGTGGTCAAACGCACTCGGGCACGGTTCAAACTGGCTAGTGTGAGTACACCCTAAAGCCCCAAGAGATGGCATGAGGCCAAATAAATAATATATATTTTTTTATTTTTTAATGATGTGTTCCTTTTAAATGTCACAACTAGACTATAAGCTAGATAATATATAGAAAATATAAAATGTGTATATATGAAGCAGCCACTGTTTTGATAAATGTTTCTTGAGCATCAAATCAAAATATTAGAATGATTTCTGAAAGATCATGTGACACTGAAGATTGTATGCTGACAATTCAGCTTTGCCATTACAAAAGTAAATTACATTAAAATATATAAATAGAAAAGTGTTATTGTAAAATATTATTACTTGACTCGAGAATGAGTCAGTCTGTTTTCCGTTATCTGGCTCGGTGTTGTAAAGGAAACAGGTCAATTTAGCTCAAAGGGAATCATTTAAGATTTTAAAGGGAATTTGAACAGAATCACTGTTTCACGGCTGATCACTGAGACGCCCTGCAATTCACTGAATGAGCCGTTTAACATCAAATCTGCGCTGGATATAAATATCCAAACTATAGTGAAAACACTATCAATTAGCACAGTAACAAGATCGGCAGTTTAAGACATTAACTTGTAAGCACAAAACACAAGATACTTCTCTTTTCAATATGAGTAAGGCTTTATTAGATAAATCTAAGACATATAAACTAATCTAACACATAAACGCATATGGAAATATGGAATCCCAAGTTTACAGCAAAATGTGAAATTGCGTAGACATGAATAACCATCAATCATTTAATTAACACTCTCATTGAGTTCCTCAATGGGGTTAAAATTATATTAGATACACCAGCACAAATGTCTGAGGGTACATTGCCTTGTTTTCCGATGTCACTAATTGGCTGGAAGTTCAGTAGTCGTTGAAATGACGTCCTGTGAAGTCCGTGGTTGGGCGTTAGCTGAAGACACAGAGTTGTGTGGGCTGGTTTAAGTTGAACTCGATTACAAAACTTAACTGAGAACACAAAACTCTCAAACGGAAAAGAAAATAAATAAAGTTTGACGAGACTAAGGTGGTGTTTCTTCTCATCGTGGCAATAGCAGCAGGCAGGCACGCTGGAACCGCGCTCAAAGAACAGCTAACAGTAATGACTAAGAGCATGGCTAAAAGCTAAAGCTAGGTAGCAAAGCTACAAGCTAAAAGCAGGCATGACTAATAGCAGAAGCAAAGCTAGAGACTAAAAGCAGGCATGACTAGTAGCAGAAGCAAAGCTAACAACTAAAAGCAAGATTGTATGGTGTCCTAAGTATTTAAACTGGCCTGTTGGCCACACCTCAAATGTTGTCTTGACCAATCAGATATTGTCTTGGCACGGGGGCATCATAAATCATTTGTTTATCTTACCAAGCATGTCGTCCGAATTTTCCTGCTCTTGCAGGGTCTAATTTTAGACATGATTCCTATAAAACGAATTGTCACGGTTCATTGATACATAGTGTCACCTTGATGTCTGTGTGTAGGTTGCGGGATGTATCACCTGATTGTTCTGTGTGGGCGTCGCCGCTGATTACGGATCAGCGGCAGCTGCGGCTTATTCCATCTGGCCTATATTAACGCCTTGTCTTTCGTCTCATGTTTGTCAGATCGTTGTTTGGAGTCCTGGTGTTGTGTTGTCCCCGTGTAGTTGTCCCTGCTCTAGATCTCTCGTCGCAGTTTCCTGTTGCCTGTTTGTTCCTTGGATTTTCATTCTGGATTACATCGTTCATCACTTCAGCCACGGGCACTTCACGGACTTCTCTCACCACAAGCACCAACACCAATCAAGGTCCCTGTGTTGCCATCTCTCCTGCTGCTAGTTTGTCTTGTCTTCTCCTGCACATCTGACTCTTCTGTGTATACGCTCATTAAAGAGATCTTAACTTGCATTTGCATCCAGTCTTCTTTTCCGTGACAGAATGATCTGACCATCATCATGGATGCAGCGAGTTCAGAGGCTTTCACCGAGTTCATCAGCCACAGCATAACTCGTATGGATCAGCAGCAGGAGAGCATCTCTTCCACCGGACGCGCCGTCCAGGCGCTGGTAACACAGGTGTCCAAGCTCTCCCAACAGATGCAACAACTTCGCGCTCCCACTGCGCCAGCCCCGCCGACCGTTTCCGCACCACCTTCAGAACCACCGGACATCTCGGAGCCCCGCCTCCCCATGCCACAGACTTATTCCGGTGAGCCTGACTTTTGTAGAGTATTCCTCAACAAGTGTTCTCTCCACTTCACTTTACAGCCCCGTACGTTCAAAAGGGAGGAGTCCAAAGTGGCATTCGTACTCACGCTTTTCACGGGGAGGGCGGCGCTGTGGGGAACGGCGGTTTGGGAGAACCGTGATCCTTGCTGCTCCTCGTTCACGGCACTCGCCACCGAGATGAGGAGGGTGTTCGACCGTGCGGTGGCGAGCAAGGAGGCCGCCCGGAGACTCACCGTGCTCAAGCAAGGCAACCGCAGGGTCACGGATTATGCCATTGAGTTCCGCACCCTCGCGGCGGAGTGCCGGTGGAACGAGGAGGCGCAGTGGGACGTCTTCCTGCATGGGCTGGCTGATCGCATCAACCGTGAGATCTACACCCTGGACTTACCTGAGACTTTTAATGGCCTGGTAGAGCTGGCATTACGTGTCGTAATTTCATGCACAATCTGTTTCCTTCCTAGGGTACATCGTCTCGTCTGAGGGAATTCGCATGGATCCTGACAAGGTTAAGGCTGTGGTGGATTGGCCAAGTCCAGATTCCCGTAAGGCCCTACAGTGGTTTCTGGGGTTCGCCAATTTCTACCGGCGTTTTATTTGCAACTTCAGCCAACTAGCCGCGCCTCTGACTGCCTTGACCTCCCCCAGAACGACCTTCAGGTGGTCAGATGCAGCCGAAGCTGCATTTGCTAAACTGAAGAGTCACTTCGTTTCGGCTCCCATTCTGATTGCCCCTGATTCCTCACGTCAGTTTGTGGTGGAGGTCGATGCGTCAGAGGTGGGGGTAGGAGCAGTTCTTTCCCAGCGGTCTCCCTCAGATAACAAGATGCACCCTTGCGCGTTTTACTCTCACTGTTTGTCTCCCGCAGAAAATAATTATGATATTGGTAACAGAGAGTTGTTGGCGGTCAAATTAGCGTTAGAGGAGTGGCATCACTGGTTAGAGGGTTCGGGGGTGTCCTTTATCGTTTGGACTGATCACAAGAACTTGGAGTATATACGATCAGCTAAAAGGCTCAATTCCAGGCAGGCTCGGTGGGCACTTTTTTTCGGTCATTTTACTCTATCGTACCGCCCGGGCTCCAAAAACATCAAGCCTGATGCACTTTCTCGTATTTTTGGTTCGTCCGAACGCCCGTCCACTCCCGAGTGTATTTTTCCTGAGACATTAGTGGTCTCCACTCTGACATGGGAGGTCGAGTCGAAGGTCCTAGGGGCCTTAGAAGGGAAACTGACTAGATTTTGTCAATTCAATTCAAGTTTATTTGTATAGCGCTTTTTACAAAACAAATCGTTACAAAGCAACTTTTACAGAAAATTATGTTTCTACAATATTTAGTAGTATTATATATTTGTGCACATTTGACAGGATTTTAGAAAAAATAAAAATAATAATACAAGACGTAGTCAGCTAGACGATGAACTATCAATATTATTAATTAAGTTATTATATGATTCAGTCACACATTTAGCAATAATTGTTAGTTCTGTTTGTTGATTTAGGGTTAGCATCATCTGAGGTCCTCTGAGGGTCAGCATCATCTCTTCTCAGGTGTTCAGGATCCAGAATGGAGCTTGTGTAAATCCTAGGCGAAACATAGAAACAAAATACAGACATGATTAGCATAGCTGCTGATCCAACAAAGTAAAATTAGTTTAACCCAAGTTAATGAATAAAAAAGCACTTTTGATCAGATGCAACTACACTCACAATTTAAAAGATACATTATTCGAATGCTTGGCGAAAGAGATGTGTTTATAATCTAGATTTAAAGAGAGAGAGTGTGTCTGAACCCCGAACATTATCAGGAAGGCTATTCCAGAGTTTGGGAGCCAAATGTGAGAAAGCTCTTTTGTGACCTTAGGGTGCGTGATGGGTTGTAGCGTGGTAGAAGGCTAGTTAGGTACGCAGGAGCTAAACCATTTAGGGCCTTATAGGTAAGTAATGATAATTTGTAACGGATACGGAACTTAATAGGTAGCCAGTGCAGAGACTGTAAAATTGGGGTAATATGATCATATTTTCTTGACCTCGTAAGGACTCTAGCTGCTGCATTTTGGACTACCTGTAGCTTGTTTATTGACGAAGCAGGACAACCACCTAGAAGTGCATTACAATAGTCCAGTCTAGAGGTCATGAATGCATGAACTAGCTTTTCTGCATCAGAAACAGATAACATGTTTCGTAGCTTGGCAATGTTTCTAAGATGGAAGAATGCAGTTTTTGTAACATTGGAAATATGATTTTCAAAAGACAAATTGCTGTCTAATATAACACCCAGATTTCTGACTGTAGAGGAAGTAACAGTACATCCGTCTAGTTGCAGATTGTAATCTACAAGATTCTGTGTAGTGTTTTTTGGTCCAATAATTAGTATCTCTGTCTTATCCGAATTTAATTGGAGAAAATTATTTGTCATCCAATCTTTTACATTTTTAACACACTCTGTTAGCTTAGATAATTGGGAAGTTTCATCTGGTCTCGTTGAGATGTATAGTTGAGTATCATCAGCATAACAGTGGAAGCTAATTCCGTATTTTCTAATAATATTACCAAGGGGCAACATGTATATTGAAAATAGAAGGGGACCTAGGACGGATCCTTGTGGCACTCCATATTTTACTGATGATAAATGAGATGACTCCCCATTTAAGTAAACAAAATGGTAGCGATCGGACAGGTAGGATCTAAACCATCTTAGAGCCTGCCCTTGAATACCTGTATAGTTTTGTAATCGATCTATGAGTATGTCATGATCTATGGTGTCGAACGCAGCACTAAGATCAAGTAAGACTAGAAATGAGATGCAGCCTTGGTCTGACGCAAGGAGCAGGTCATATGTAATTTTAACAAGTGCAGTTTCTGTGCTATGGTGGGGCCTAAAACCTGACTGAAATTCTTCATACAGATCATTTTTATGTAGGAAGGTGCTCAATTGAGCAGACACAACTTTTTTCTAAAATTTTAGACGTAAATGGAAGATTTGAAATAGGCCTATAATTTGCCAGTACACTAGGATCTAGTTTTGGTTTCTTAATAAGAGGCTTGATAACCGCCAGCTTGAATGGTTTTGGGACGTGTCCTAAAGATAACGACGAGTTTATGATATTGAGAAGTGGTTCTTCGGCTACAGGTAACAGCTCTTTCAGTAATTTAGTGGGTACAGGATCTAATAAACATGTTGTTGGTTTAGATACAGTGATAAGTTTATTTAGCTCTTCCTGTCCTATGGTTGTAAAGCACTGCAGTTTATCTTTGGGTGCGATGGATGAAACTGAAGTGTTAGATGCTGTAGAATCTACATTCGCTATTGTATTTCTAATGTTATCTATTTTATCAGTGAAGAAATTCATAAAGTCATTACTATTTAACGTTGGTAGAATATTTGAATCAGGTGGCGTCTGGTAATTTGTTAACTTAGCCACTGTGCTAAATAAAAACCTTGGATTGTTTTGGTTATTTTCAATGAGTTTGTGTATATGCTCTACCCTAGCAGTTTTTAGAGCCTGTCTATAGCTGGACATACTGTTTTTCCATGCAATTCTAAAAACTTCTAAGTTAGTTTTTCTCCATTTGCGTTCAAGACTACAAGTTACTTTCTTGAGAGAGTGAGTATTACTGTTATACCATGGTACAGTACGTTTTTCTCTAACTTTTTTCAATTTGATTGGGGCAACAGATTCTAATGTATTAGAGAAAATAGTGCCCATGTTGTCAGTAATTTCGTCTAATTCATGTGTATTTTTGGGTACAAATAGCAGTTGAGATAGATCAGGCAGGTTATTTGAGAATATTTCCTTGGTGGCTGGAACAATAGTTCTGCCCAGACGGTATCGCTGCGACATATAGTTAATATCAGTTATACGCAGCATGCACGATATAAGGAAATGGTCTGTAATATCATCACTTTGAGGTACAATATCTATAGCAGTAAGATCGATTCCATGCGATATAATTAAATCTAGTGTATGATTAAAACGATGAGTGGGCCCGGTGACATTTTGCTTGACTCCAAAGGAGTTTATTAGGTCAGTAAACGCAAGTCCTAATGTATCATTTGCATTATCAACGTGAATATTAAAATCTCCCATGATTAGCGCCTTATCAACTGTAACTAGAAGGTCTGAGAGGAAATCTGCAAATTCTTTTAGGAATTCTGTATACGGCCCTGGTGGTCTATACACAGTAGCCAGAGCAAGAGATACATTAGATTTATTTTGCATGTCTGACAGAGTAACATTTAGCAGAAGTATTTCAAAAGAGTTAAACCTGTATCATGTTTTCTGGGTAACATTGAGGATATTACTATATATTGTTGCAACACCCCCGCCACGACCAGTCTGACGGGCTCATGCTTATAACAGTAGTTTGGTGGAGTAGACTCATTTAGACCAAAATAATCATTTGGTTTTAGCCAGGTTTCAGTCAAGCAGAGTAAATCAAAACTATTATCTGTGATCATTTCATTTACAATAACTGCTTTTGGTGTGAGTGATCTGATATTTATGAGCCCAAACTTTAAAAATTGTTTTTGTTCATTTACTTTATATTTTTCTGGTTTAATTACGATAAGATTTTTTCTAGATCCTACATTATATTTATATTTTAACCTCACTATTCGGGGAACAGACACAGTCTTAATAGGTTTTACAGCGCAAGTACTTTTAGCATTTAAGCGGGTGGAACAAAACTCATCATAATTGTTATTTGAGAATTGTCTTACTAGTCACATGGAGCGAAGTGTCCTGGAGATGTTGTCAGAGAGAAGCTCCGCTCCAATTCTGCTGGGGTGTAATTCATCAGCGCGAAACAGTCTAGGACGCTCCCAGAAAAGATTCCAGTTATTAACAAATAGCAGTTTCTGTTCTTTACACCATGACAACAACCATTCATTTAAAGCAAAAAGTCTACTGAACCTTTCGTGTCCTCGTCGATACGTGGGCAGTGGTCCTGACACGACGACCGTCGCCGCGGGCGTCGTGCTGCGAACCATCTCGATCAGGCTCCTGAAGTCCCTCTTCAGCGTCTCCGTCTTGTTTTTGTTGTAGAATACAATAGAGGATATATTCACGCGTTATATAAACGGAAACGATGATGTATAAAATTGATTTTTAAGTTAAAAATAGTCAATGAAAAGAAGATAGTGACGGAGCTCAAACGCAGTACAGCCGTCAACAACAAACAGGAAGTGAAGAAGCCTGTCACCGCCCTCCAACCCTCCCAAGGGAATACGGTTGTTTTGACCGTTCTGGACCGGTTCTCGAAGGCAACCCATTTCATACCCTTGGCCAAATTACCTTCTGCCAAGGAGACAGCGGTCGCTGTCATTGACCACATCTTCCTGATACATGGCCTCCCGGTGGATGTGGTTTCTGACAGGGGGCCCCAGTTTGTGTCCAAATTCTGGCAGGAGTTTTGTAAGTTGTTGTGGGCAACGGTTAGTCTTTCCTCTGGGTTCCATCCCCAGACCAATGGTCAGACCGAGAGAGCCAACCAGGATTTGGAATGCATGTTGCGATGTTTGGCGTCTAAGAATCCTTCCTCCTGGAGCCAACAACTCTCTATGATTGAGTACGCACATAATTCGTTACCAGTGTCTTCTACGGGCCTCTCCCCGTTTGAATCTAGCTTAGGTTACCAGCCACCTGTTTTTCCCAGTCTGGAATCCAAAGTCGCGGTCCCCTCTGCCCAAGCCTTTGTCCAGAGGTGCCGCCACACCTGGAACAGAGCCCGCGAGACTCTCTTGCAGGTGAGGGTGCGCACCAAGGCTAAGACCGATCGCCACCGGTCAAAGCCACCCGTATACATCGTCGGTCAAAAAGTGTGGTTTCTACAAAAATATTCCGCTCCGCTCCGTTGCTAATAAACTTGCTCCCAAATTCATTGGCCCGTTTACTGTCACCAAAATCATTAGTCCGGTGGCAGTCCACCTCAAATTGCCTCCAGCGTACAGGAGGATTCATCCCACTTTTCATGTTTCCAAAATTAAACCAGTTTTTAACTCCCCGCTTAATCCGCCTGTCCCGGTTCCTCCACCGCCGCGACTCGTAGACGGGGAACCCACCTATTCGGTTAACCGTATTCTGGACTCGAGGCGGAGGGGACGTGGATTCCAGTACTTGGTGGACTGGGAAGGTTACGGTCCGGAGGAGAGAAGTTGGGTACCTGCCCGGGACATTCTGGATCACTCCCTTATCGATGATTACAATCGACAGGTAAGGGGTGGTGGGAACGCCGAGAGGAGTTCCTAGGAGGAGGGGTACTGTCACGGTTCATTGATACATAGTGTCACCTTGTTGTCTGTGTGTAGGTTGCGGGATGTATCACCTGATTGTTCTGTGTGGGCGTCGCCGCTGATTACGGATCAGCGGCAGCTGCGGCTTATTCCATCTGGCCTATATTAACGCCTTGTCTTTCATCTCATGTTTGTCAGACCATTGTTTGGAGTCCTGGTGTTGTGTTGTCCCCCGTGTAGTTGTTCCTGCTCTGGATCTCTCGTCGCAGTTTCCTGTTGCCTGTTTGTTCCTTGGATTTTAATTCTGGATTACATCGTTCATAACTTCAGCCACGGGCACTTCACGGACTTCTCTCACCACGAGCACCAACACCCATCAAGGTCCCTGTGTTGCCATCTCTCCTGCTGCTAGTTTGTTTTGTCTTCTCCTGCACATCTGACTCTTCTGTGTATACGCTCATTAAAGATATATTAACTTGCATTTGCATCCAGTCTTCTTTTCCGTGACACGAATATGATACATTTGACCAATAAATGATTATCTGTGCTAATTCAAGCAAGCAAATTTGATTATGTAGATATTAGACATGACTATGTATCCTTAAGCTATACCATAGTTATAAAAAATAAAAAAAAAACATACACAATAAGTGATTATAACATGATAGTCAAATGTGTGGGTTACATATAAATGAATATGGAGTGAAGCGATGGACTGATTCATTTATAAGTCTTTTTGAGTTTATTCTGGTCCATATATATGTGCAAAAAGCAGTTTCTTTGCCATTCTCATGACAAAGACTTCTGTGGAGCCCAGAGGTTCAAAGCCCCCCCCTTATGAATTTCAGTCTGGTTTTGCTGGGTGGGGGAAGTGTTTAAAGGGGGGGTGAAATGCTCGTTTTCACTCAATATCCTGTTAATCTTGAGCACCTATAGAGTAGTACTGCATCCTTCATAACTCCAAAAAGTCTTTAGTTTTATTATATTCATAAGAGAAAGATAGTCTGTACCGATTTTTCCCGGAAAAACACGAGCGCCTGGAGGCATGACGTGTGGGCGGAGCTAAAGAATCACGAGCGCCAGTAGGCTTTTGCGTTGAGAGCGTTTGGAAGCTGTGACACCGTGAGGAAAAAAAAAACAACCAAAACAAACCATGGCTAACAGTCAGATTCAGCGTATATTTATGTTCCAGAATCAGATCCCGAGGCTGAAACTGAATGAGAGCAGCAGCAGCAACGACTCGCTCCGAGCGGGGCTCGAACCCGGGTCTCGGCATGGGAAGGGACGCACTAACAAGCAGTTTTACTCACCGCCTGCGGTTCCAACACACGATCGTGGCCCTTTTTCGTTGGGATTGCATCATCCTTAAGAAATAAGCGATACGCAAATCCGTCGTCAAACTGGGCCATGTTTGTAAAACAAGCATCTTCGAAATTCAGGGAACAAACACAAACACTTGCACAACTTTTTTTGGAACAGAAATACTCCTTCAAACGTACAACTTAATTTTTGAAACTTTGTCCATGTTTAGCATGGGAATCCAACTCTTTAACAGTGTAAAAAACTCAGTATGCATGAAATAGCATTTCACCCCCCCCCCCATTTAAGAAAGTGTTTTAACTCTCATTGGTTTACATGTGACAACAACTTTGACAGTCTCTTCTGCGAATTAAAATTGTCAATAATTGTTCTAGTGGTGTTAATGTTGAAAGCTGTTCTGTGAAAGCGCTGGTTGGTTGGTTATCTTTCTTGGGACTTGTGGCACAGAATGTTTTATGATTTCCTGAGGAATTCGGCTCCATGTTTCAAACACAGCCCTGATAGACTCTTTAATTTGTCTGGTTTGAGTAATTTCTGTTACAGTGTTCATCTTCAATTCTCTCTTCACAGCAGATCAGTCAGTGTACTGTCTGAGTACCTGAATTACTCAGGGATATTGGTTTGTTTGAACTCCGAGGGAGTTTCAGCCACATTAAAAAAGTTAACAGCTAAAGTCTTTGTGGATTAATGCGTATTGGAGACGCGAACCGTTTAAAACGATTCAGTTCGATTTGGTGAACTGATTCAAAAAGATCCGGTTTCATCGAATGATTCGTTTGCGAACCGGATATCACAAACTGCTTTGTTTTGAACTCTCTCTCACAACAGACACGGGAGAGAAGACAATGATGAATAAAGTCGTAGTTTTTGCTATTTTTGGACCAAAATATATTTTCAATTCTTCAAAAAATTCTAACTGACCCTCTGATGTCACATGGACTACTTTGATGATATTTTTCTTACCTTTCTGGACATGGACAGTATACCGTACACACAGTTTCAATGGAGGGACTGAGAGCTCTCGGACTAAATCTAAAATATCTTAAACTGTGTTCCAAAGATAAACGGAGGTCTTATGGGTTTGGAACAACATAAGGGTAAGTTATTAATGACATAATTTTTATATTTGGCAGAAATAACCCTTTAAGAGTTTTAACTAAGACTCATTCTTAGGGAACACTGTACCAAATATATTAAAAGTTTGAATGTATTGTTTAAATATCAGTGCAGTGTTCATATGGACAAACAGTGAATGCATCCCTCTCTCTCGTGAGCCAAACACATGTGCTTCCATACACAAGGCTTGAAAACAAAAAAAGTGGATGACGTATTCTACAGGTACCCTTTTATACCCACAGTCTCTCATTTTGCTTACGACATAGGCTTTCACCTGCCAATGTCAGGTTCATTGTAATTTTTTTCATTCATGCTTCATACACCAGTCACGCTAGACATTCTCCTAGCCCCCTCTGGAGCAGGGGTGCCCAACCCTGCTCCTGACGATTGACTGTCCTGCAAAGTTTAGCTCCAATCCTAATCAAACACACCTGAAGCAACTAATTAAGGTCTTCAGGCTCACTTAAAAATTAAAGGCAGGTGTGTTTGATTAGGGTTGGAGCTAAACTTTGCAGGACAGTCAATCGTCAGGAGCAGGGTTGGGCACCCTTGCTCTAGAGCAGTGGTTCCCAACCACGTTCCTGGATGCCCTCCAACACTGCATGTTTTCCATGTCACCTTAATCAAACACACCTGATTTAGATCATCAACTCCTTAGTAGAGACTCCAAGACCTGAACTGGGTGTGTCAGACAAAGGAGAGATGCAAAATGTGCAGTGTTGGGGGGCCTCCCGGAACATGATTGCTCTAGAAGATGCAGCATGGAGTTCCCTTTCGAAAGGGAACTATGTTTTCTTTGCCATGCCTTTAATTTATTTATTTATTTATGCTGTAAAGAAATAAATCACCTTTTTGTAGTCTATAATCTTACTTTACGAGATAATAATAATCAAATTCACATTCATACATTCTGAAAAAAAACATGCCTCCTAATATTAATGGGGTGAAGAAATAAAGGGAGGTATTTGCATGCTAAATAGCACTAATGATCATTTTTAGCACAATGATTACCTCCAGGGTGTTCATCTGGGATTAAGTGGCATAGGGAGAATACAGAGCCAGCTGCTGATACCAGCATGGAATCTTCTCGAATGCTAAGTGTAATGCAGTACTTGGGCACATTGGGCCTAATCTTTGCATACTCTAAATGTTTAAACTAGTTAAGTTTTAGCTGGGGTAATCTACAATTGCACAGACATACTGTATGGGGTTACTCGCTATAGTAAAGCAAGAGTTTTCGCTAATAATTTTTATAAATTCAGTGAAAATCATATTGTCAGACCCTTTTCCTTTATGTTCTTGTGTTTTCCTCCCCCATGTGCTCTATGTTATACTTTTGTCCTTCCTGCTCCCATTATGTTTCCTGATTAGTTCTTAGTTTGTTTCCAGCTTTGTTTACATAAATATCCTCCTTCCCGTGTGTAATTAAGTTCTAGCTTCAACTACCAAAAAATAAAAATATAAAAAATAGAGTTAACTTAAGGTGCTTAATGGGGGAATCAGGAGCCCTCCATTGGCTTAACAGGGAAATGGGAGCCCTCCCTGAGCTTAACAGGGAAACAGGAGCCCTCCCTGGGCTATACTCTGGAACAGGAGCTCTTCCTGGTCTGATCTGGGGATCAGGACCCCTTCCTGGTGCTCTGGAGGAGTGGGCACTTGAGGGCACTCTGGAAGGTGCTTACAAGAAGAGGGCACTGGCGAGTGCTCTGGAAAGTGCTTACGAGGAGCGGGTACTGTAGTGAGCTTTTGGGATGAAAGGCTTGCCACATACGTTCTGTGGGTTTGCCACATTAATGTCCTTTTGGCCTGCCACATTAACATCTTTTTGGCTTGCCATATGAGCAATCAGCATACTTGGATGAGCAGTGGATGGTGGCAGGATAGTTCTGGCAGGTGACCGGAGTTAGACAGAGTCTAACACTAGCAATGAAAGCCACAAAAATATCAGGAGCACACTTCTCCAGTCCTTGTTTTACCCAGGTACATTAAAACATCATTCCAGGCCCTTTTAGAATGGATTCGGGCCACTCTAATGGGTAATGCTGCAGGCTTTCAACAGAAGTCAATGGGAGCATGGTACGGTTTTTCTTAAGGCAGGCCATAATAATTGTAGGGTTGCCAACTCTCACGCATCTGGCGTGACACTCAAGCTTTCAGCATCAATCTCACGCTGAAGTCCAAGCTTGAGTGTTACGCCAGATGCGTGAGAGTTGGCAACCCTGTAATTGGGCACAGTTAACCATTCATGCTCTCCTACTGGGCATGTCTGTGGCTGTCCAGAGGTTCTGGAAGCCATGTCTTCTTACAAGCCAGAATTTTCTTTTCATACTCTTACAAGCTCTTATACATGTTCGGTTAAGCAGGGGTAGTGTGATAATTGAAATTAAGAAGTGTTTCACTGCAAAATTGATAAAAAAAAATAGGTAATGTTTTACTCTTATGTAACACAGAAAGGCAATTAAACCATCCACTAAGTTTTATACTTACAAAACGACTGACTTGTTAAACACAACTTGGGCTATTATTTGTGGCTCAGCAGCTCAGAGACAGTCATGCAATCTGCCAGAAAAAAAGCTTGTTAGCCCACTCAGGCTTGCCATGTTATGACAGTTATTAGGGAACGGAGTAATTGTTTTGGATTTGAAATGGTGTTAGAGATGACAAAGCAAATGAGGCATTGGTCAGGCTCTCTGATTAGCAGAATAAGCAGGAATGGTATCTGCTCTGTTATATCTGAAGCTATATTTTAACAGATTAACATTCTAGCTATTTTTTCTGTCTGTCATTCATAGAAATAATCATGTTTGGGTTAAGCTATTGTTCATCCTTAACATGGAATTAGTTCTGCCAAATGGAGCATCTCAAATAATGGTTCAGTACACTTGTTGCTGCTTGCAAGCTTATGCTACATGAGTTCACTAGCCTATGGAAAGATGATTTGAAATGTCCATTGTTTAGCTTTGTCTTGAAACATGTTGTTGCTGTGCCATAGAAAATGACACTTAAATTACATTGTAAAAATTAAATAGATGAGAAAACATTAAAAATAAGGCAATTTGATGCAGTAAGACCTTAACCTTTCCTAAACCTTAACATATATGCAGAGGAGTGGTACCCAGGACTGAAATGGATGGGCTTGATGGAGGCTTTTAAAAAAACGATGATGCAAGTTTAGTCATGTGACACATATTATACCAATAGATATGCGTGTTTATCCCAGTATTATGCACCTTGTGTTCTATGCACTTTCACACTATTGCTATAGATGTGCAGTGGTGTATTGTAATGAAGTAATAATACTTTGTTACAGTACTTAAGTATTTTTAGGAGTATCTGTACTTTACTACAGGAAACCAGGTTTGACGAATCAGTGGTCTGCCATTTGCAAGTTAGAATCATGCTCATGTGTAAACAATTGCATGGACAACTGCGGATGATTATTCATTTTTCCACTCAAGTTGAGTCTGTGGTGTGCAATGCAACATCATCTGCTATATGGTAAGTGCTGTTGTAATGATGTTCGATCTGAAATTATCAAGCAGGCTATATCACCAAATCACACACAGAGTGCACGCACGTGATTTATGTTAAAACTCAAAATTCCATGCATTCTAAATTGTAGATGGCAACAATGCTTCTGTATGCTTTTTATATTTATGTAATTTAATAAAGTTAACTTAATCTAAAAATCAGATTCTAAAAAAGGAGGGACACTGTACAGACTGTGAATAAAAACAGAATGCAATGATGTGAAGGTCAAATTTCAATATTTTATTCAAAATACAACATATATAAAATATAAAAATGTTTAATCTGAGAAAATGTATCATTCTAAGGGAAACATAAGTTGATTTTAAATGTCATAGCATCAACACATATAAAAAAAAAAGTTGGGACAAGGCCATGTTTACCACTGTGTGACATCCCCTCTTCTTTTTATAACAGTCTGCAAATGTCTGGGGACTGAGGAGACAAGTTTAGGAGTAGGAATGTTGTCCCATACTTGTCCCATTCTTATCTTCTACAGACTTCTAGTTGCTCAACTGTCTTAAGTCTTCTTTGTCACATCTTCCTCTTTATGATGTGCCAAATGTTTTCTATGGGGGAAAGATCTGGAGTGCAGGCTGGACATTTCAGTACCGGGATCCTTCTTCTTTGCAGACATGATCTTGTAATCGATGCAGTATCTGGTCTGGCATTGTCATGTTGGATTAATGCAAGGTCTTCCCTGAAAGAGACGAAGTCTGGATGGGTGCATATATTGTTCTAGAACTTGGATATACCTTTCAGCATTGATGGTGCCTTTCCAGATGTGTAAGCTGCCCATGCCACATGCACACATGCAACCCTCAAATTTTGATTCATCTGACCACAGAACAGTTTTCCACTTTGCCACAGTCCATTTTATATGATTCTTGGATCATAGAAAACGCCTGTGCTTCTGGATCATGTTTAAATATGGCATATTTTTTGACCTATAGAGTTTTAGCTGGCAACGTGAATTGTGGAGCCACGGTGGATTGTGTACACCGACAATGTTTTCTGGAAGTATTCCTGAGCCCATGTTGTGATTTCCATTACAGTAGCATTCCTGTATTTGATGCAGTCATACTGGATGCCCGAAGATCATGGGCATCCAGTATGGTTTTCTGGCCTTGACCCTTACGCACAGAGATTGTTCCAGATTCTCTGAATCTTTGGATGATATTATGCACTGTAGATGATGATAACTTGAAACTCTTTGCAATTTTTCTCTGAGAAACTCCTTTCTGGTATTGCTCCACTATTTTCCACTGCAGTATTGGGTGAATTGGTGATCCTCTGCCCATCTTGACTTCTGAGAGACACTGCCACTCTGAGAGGCTCTTTTTATACCCAATCATGTTGCCAATTGACCTACAGTCATGCCCACAAATATTGGCACCCTTGGTAAATGTGATCAAAAAAGGCTGTGAATATTCATCTGCATTGTTAATCCTTTTGATGTTTTATTTGAAAAATTCACAAAAATGTATCCTTTCATTGGATAATAAGAATTTAAAATGGGGGGAAATATCATTATGAAATAAATGTTTTTCTCTAATACGCATTGGCCACAATTAAGGACACCCTTTTATTGAATTATTTTTTAAACCTCCATTTGCCAGTTTAACAGCTCAAAACTGTCTCCTATAATGCCTGATGAGGTTAGAGAACACCTGACAAGAGATCAGAGACCATTCCTTCATCCAGAATCACTCCAGACCCTTCAGATACCCAGCTTCTCCTCTTCAGTTCACTCCTCTCATTTTCTGTAGGGTTCAGGTCAGAGGACTGGAATGGCTATAGCAGAAGCTTGGTCAGTGACCCATTTCGGTGTTGTTTTTGAGGTTTGTGTTTGGATTATTGTACGGTTGAATGATCCAAACATGGCCCATTATAAGATTTCTAACAGAGTAAGTCACTTTTTGATTTTTTATCTGTTGGTATTTAATAGAATTCATGATGCCATGTATCTAAACAGGATGTCCAGGACCTCCAGCAGAAATATAAGCCCACAACATCAAAAATACAGCTGTATATTTCATTGTACACATGGGGTACTTTTTATCCCTGTTTTCACAAAACCCATCTTGAGTGTTTACTGCTAAAAAGCTCATTTTTAGTTTCATCTGATCATAGAAGCCAGTCCCATTTGAAGTTCCAGTCGTGTCTGATAACTGAATATGCTTTAGTTTTGTTTTTGGATGAGCTAGGAGAATTTTTCTTGAAACCCTCCCAAACAACATGTGTTGATGTAGGTTCTGTTTGACCATTTTTTAAAGGTTTTCTGAACCAGAAACTCAACTATTTTCTGCAATTGTCCAGCTGTGATCCTTGGAGAGTCTTTAGCCACTCAAACTGACCTCCTCACCATGCATTAGGACGATATAGACACACGACCTCTTCCAGGCAGTTTTCTAACATTTTCTGTTGATTGGAAATTCTTAATTATTGTCCTGATGGTGGAAATGGGAATTGTCACTGCTCTAGCTCTTTTCTTAAAGCCACTTCAGCAATTTGTGAAGCTCAATCATCTTTTGCTGCACATCAGAAATATATTCTTTGGTTTTTCTGATTGTGATGGATGATTAAGGGCATTTGGGCTTTGTTTTCCCTCCACTTTATATTTCTGTGAAACAGGAAGCAATGGCTGGATAATTTCATGTTTATAATCATGCTGGAGTGCTCAAAATTGTGAATATGAATGGGAATATACTTCAGAGATATTTTACTCATAATAATTTCTAGGGGTGCCAATAATTGTGTCCAACGAGTATTTGAGAAAAACATTAATTTCATAATGATATTTCCCCTCCGTTTTAAATTCTTATTATCCAATGAAAGGATACATTCTTGTGAATTTTTTTAATAAAATATCAAAAGGATTAACAATGCAGATGAATTTTCACAGCCTTTTTGATCATATTTACCAAGGGTGCCAATATTTGTGGGCATGACTGTAATAAGTTGCCAATTGGTCCTCCAGCTGTTTCTTATATGTACATTTAACTTTTCTGGCCTCTTATTGCTTCCTGTCCCAACTTTTTTGCAATGTGTAGCTCTTATGAAATCCAAAATGAGACAATATTTGGCATGACATTTCAAAATGTCTCACTATCAACATATTATATGTTATCTATATTCTATTGTGAATAAAATATAAGTTTATGAGATTTGTAAATTATCCCATTCATTTTTTTTACTCACAATTTGTACAGTGTCCCAACATTTTTGGAATCGGGTCTGTATATCACACAAAGAATACTGTTTTTCTGCAGATATCAGCATGAACACATTTAATAATAATTTTAAACAAGTTCATTAAAGCATTAAATGACTTGCGTTTTAGACATAATATTGCTTGTTTTTGCTCTATTTTGCCAATGCCAATAATATAAAACAATAGTTTTATGTCTCTGAGCAATGGACGGTGTTTACTTATTGAATGAATCAGATTTTTTTGAACGAAACGGTTGAATAAATGTTTTACTGATTCACTCATTGTCACAGTCAAATGCTTTGTTTCTGAACAAATCAGTCGCTTGAATGAATCAGTTGAATCTTAATGACTCACTCATTAGCAGTCACTTGCTGCCACCTGCTGGGGGTTTTAATTTCACATTTTGACTTTTTTATGTTTTAAATTATTTCACATATCAGTCTTCAATGTTTTATGTTAAAAACAAAACATTAAGTCTATTTATAGATCTGTAACTGCAGTTTAACCATGTCCCCTCTGCTGTGTTAGAAACTGTGTGAATACATCTAAATGCCATTTCAGATGCAGATTTCAGAAATGTTTTTTTATTATTATTTTGGAATGAAAACACTAAGTACTGGATAAAGTTTTGCTTCTTGCACAAAAATACAAAATGGAAGAAAGTGTTAAAACTGAACACATCGTTGCTAGTTGTGTATGAACGTTTTATATATAGGGCCTGTATTTATTTGCTTATTTCCCATGGGCACTGAGAACCAGGATCTGGCTACAGGCTTCACCCATTGTCTTCTATTCCGGGTCTGTTGTAGTGATGTCCGGTTCGCGAATGAATCATTGGATTTAACTGGTTCTTCTTGGTGAACCAGTTGAACCAGTTCACCAAATCGAACTGAATCGTTTGAGACGATTCACATCTCCAATAAGCATTAATCCACAAGTGACTTGAAGCTGTTAATTTGTTTAATGTGGCTGACAATCCCTCTGTGTCAAAATAAAGCAATATCCCAGAGTAATTAATTTACTGGTGGAATTTACTGGTGGAGCGGTTCTTGTTCTTGAGTCAAGAAACGGTTGCATTGGTTTTCGGATCAGCAGTACGCTGAACCGAGAACCGTTTCTGTCAGACGCATCCGATTTGAGAACCGAGAGCTAATGATACTGCGCATGCGTGATTCAGCGTTGTTGTGATTCACGCAACACGTCTGAATTTTGTCATTTTGGTGAACTAACCCTTTAAGTTAATAATGTGTTTTAATGTCTCACCGCTGCATCTGCATTGAGTTTCCATGTTCCCTTCCGAAAAAAAAAGAAAAAAAAAAACTTTTTGTTTTGGTACCTACAAATTAACCATGGCTTTGATACTTCAAATCGCTTCAAATAATAATTAACGAAGTATTCAGATGAATTTTTTTTTGGTAATAAAAACAGTGTTTAGTGAACAACAACCTTTTAAAATGCCATAAAATGCATTATAAAAAAACAATGAGGCAATAATGATTAATAATAATTGAACAACACTGTTAAAATACATACTGTTATACAAAATAAACAATTTATGTACATTACATTACAAATACCTGTAAAGGGTGCTACTGTTACAAACACGCCAGGTTCCACCTCCACACATTCACAGCACACACCCTCACCTGAATATTGAATCATCACCACCTGCTCCTCATCACCTACTCATCATCGCTGCACCACAATGCCACACACACGCACTCAGTCATCATCCGGTCACGTTTGCGACAAGATCATTCCTGTGTGCTAACTATTAGGACTAACTCCTCTTCTACCTTCTCTCTAAGGATTGCCTCCGAAGATTCCTCCTCTTCTTTTTAAGGATTGCCTCCGAAGTTTTCAATTCCCCTACAGTGCATGTGTGTGGTTCACCTACCCTTCTCGAGGTCACTACCTTCCCGGCACGGATCCCAACACCCATCCACTCCTCACTGCCTGCTCCTCTGCTCGTGTCTTCAATAATAAACACCTTCATATGTTACTCCTCTGTCTCTTGAGTGATCCGTAACAGATGACCGGACCAGCAACGAGAGACACAAGCATGAGCCTCACGGATCCCTTCCAAGACCTAGTTGATGCACTCCGTCGGACACTCATGTCAGCACCAGCATCCCCACCACCAGCGAGCACTTCCGCCGATCCCCTCATCCCTCCTTCACCTGCCGTGCACGCCAGTCCCATGGCCAGGCCGGCGCCCTACTCTGGTTCGGTGGAGGAATGCAGCGGTTTCCTGCTTCAGTGTTCACTGGTCCTGGAGATGCAACCGCTCTCATATCCCACGGACCACTCTAAGGTAGCTTTCATCATTTCTCAGTTACAAGGCAAGGCAATACTGGCATTACTGGGCAGATTCTCTCTGGACTCAAAATAACCCTGTGATTCAGTCATATTCTAGCTTCATCGAACATTTCCGCGAAGTTTTCGGCAAACCTGCCTGGGATTCTTCGATAGGTGAGAAGCTGTACAATTTAAAACAAGGGAAAATGTCTGTCAATGATTATGCCTTACAGTTCAGAACTCTGGCTGCCTCCAGTGGATGGAACGAACAAGCCTTGCTAACTACCTATCGCCAAGGACTGGAACCCAGAGTGCGGTTGCATCTCGCTGCATACGAGAATACCATCGGCCATTGAGCGATTCATCCAGCTGTCCATCCGCTTCGCCACTCGTATGCAGTCATTCTTAGAAGAGCACCAGGGCCAGGCGCATTCCTCCACACCTCTCTGCCGACCAGAGAACGTCAGCACCCCAGAACCAGCCAACAAACCCATGATAGTGGACTCATACTGCCTCACTATGGCGGAGCGTCAAAGACGGCTGACCCAGAACTTATGTTTGTACTGTGCAGCTCCAGGGCATAGCATAGCTGGGTGCCGTCAGCTCAGGCCGTCAGCTCAGGCTCCCAACCACGGCCACGCCGGCCGCTTACCAGATCCACACAATCACCGGCAGGCCGTTAAGCAAGAAGTATGTATGTCACTGTGTGGGTCCCATCTCCCTTCAGACAGGACTCCTTCATTATGAGAAAATCCATCTGCTGGTTCTGGAGGACTCCACCGCTGACGTAATTCTAGGGTGCCCATGGTTGGAGCAGCATAACCCTGTGATCTCCTGGAAGACCGGAGAAATCCTGAAGTGGGGCAAAGCTTGCTTTCAATCATGTATCTCCGGCTGCCCTGTTCCTGAAGATATTCCCCCCGAACCACTACCTGTTTACTCCACCTCCATTGAAAGCCCTGTCGAGAACCAGTCCATCTCCATTCCCCAGTGCTACGCCCCCTTCAGTGATGTCTTCTGCCCTAAGCGGGCCTCCATGCTGCCTCCACATCGGCCGTGGGATTGTGCAATAGATCTGCTGCCGGGTGAACCAGTGCCTAAGGGACGGATTTATCCCCTACCTATCTACCTCTCCTGCTGCTTCCAGTTTCTTCTTCGTGGCCAAGAAAGATGGAGGTTTACGACCATGCATAGATTATAGAGCCCTTAACACCTTTACGTGCAAACATCGCCGACGGCCCCAGTTTTTTATTGTTTCACTTTCACAGCACATTAAACATCACTGTCTTACTTCATCTGGACAAACTGTGCATCAATTGAAAGTTTAAAGACTCTAGTTTCGATATTTGACCAATATTTTGATAAAACATTGTTGCAGTGACAGATATTTAGTGATTTATGTCAGGAGTGCAAAATAATAAATCTGTATTATGCCACATTTTGAATAGAAATTCACCACTCACTCATATTCAGTCACGTCAGCAGCGGTTTATTTGTGTTAACATAGACTCACTGAACAGCGTCAATAAGGATTTATAGTCCAAAGATGCATATCTGTCACATGCTTCCTGCACACTTCCTGGTAGTTATCTGGCCAAAACAACACTGAAACACCTCTGTACAAACGAAATATCTGATTAATAAACCTGCGATTACGATAGTAAAGCTTGGTATGAGAATTTCTTGAGATCTGGGGCGTTTTTCTAAAAAATATCGAAAATGTACATCGGAAATGCTAACTTGTGCAGCGATGAAAAAGGCTACAAATAACATATTTTTACAACAGTAAACGACCAAATTCCACCCCTGATCGCTAAAGGAAGTTATTATAAACACTCGATCGGGGTTTAAAGTGAGTTTTGAGTAAAAGTGTACTAATAATTTCATAAATTGTCTGATGTAGCTTGATGCTAAAGTTAGCTCCAATGCTACTAATAGCAGGTGCTTTTCTTCTTCATAATGCATTTTTGTCTCAATAATTCACGTAAGGTCGTAAGAAAATATTTTGTTGTATTTTTATAGTAAGACTTTTGATAAATAAGGGCTAAATGCAAAGAGAGACTGAAGTGAGATCGCTGCTTTGTTGCTTTGTAAAGCCTGAAAAACCACAATCAAGGCTAATAAAGGTGGAATAAAAACAAAAGAATAATGATAAAAGAATAATGCGGATAATGTGTCATACCTGGCGGAGGTGTGAAAGACTCGTTTGGTGAGAACAATAGAATCATGAATGGGGAGTTTTGCAAAGCCAACACATATACAAAATACACAGCAGTGTTTACATGTGAGATCTTACAGGGATGACAAGGGCCATGAATCAATCTGATTAGCCTTCTCTAAAAACACACATAACATGGCCTTAGAAAATATTTAATAAAATTCACAGTTTTACAGATTCGATTATACAAATTTTTTTTTGAAGTTTTGGAAGTCATTTCATTTCCTCATTTCCTACATCAACAATTTTTAAAATACATTTAAAACATATGTTTTTAATATTTTTATTTTTGTTTTTATGTTTGAGCTTATATATCTCTATTATCATAACAGTCTGAGTGATTCTGATTCCTGAACAATAAACTATAAAGTGTCAGCTTTGTGAACAAAGGTTGATTATGTATCTAGTCAGAAAGAATCATAAGCAGAAACCTTTTTATTTTGGGTATGTAATTTCGGTCTCCATGCCAAAAAAGGGGGGTTACTAGTAAGGTGTTAACAAGATAACTCAGAAGTTCCGGTATCCTCTTCCCCTCGTCCCAGCGGCCCCAGAACATCTCCGTGGTGCCACTGTATTCACCAAGTTGGACCTCCGCAGCAGGTATAACCTCATCCGGATACGTGAGGGGGACGAGTGGAAGACCGCCTTCATCACCCCTACTGGTCACTATGAGTACTGTGTCATGCCTTATGGACTTGTAAACGCCCCCTCCATATTCCAGGACTTCATACATGAGGTGCTCCGGGATTTCCTCCACCAATTCATCCTAGTCTATATCAATGACATCTTGATATACTCCCGGAGCCTGGCAGAACATCAACGCCACGTTGCGGAGGCCCTGCAATGCCTGAGGGACTACCAGCTCTACCTGAAAGCAGAGAAGTGTTCATTCCATCAACCCTCAGTGCAGTTCCTTGGGTATACCATCGAATGCAGTGGCATCCGGATGGACGAGGGGAAGGTAAGCGCAGTCAGGGACTGGCCCATTCCTACCACTATTAAGGAACTGCAGCGATTCCTTGGCTTCGCCAACTTTTATAGACGATTCATTCAGAATTTTAGTACTATCACCAGCCATCTAACCAACCTCCTTCATCAGAAGCCCAAATCCTGGTCATGGACTGCTGCCGCCACCGATGCCTTCCAGGCCCTAAAGCGAGCCTTCGCGACCGCTCCACTCCTCGTGCATCCAAACCCCGAACTACCATTCATTGTGGAAGTGTACGCCTCCACTACCGGAGTGGGAGCAGTCCTATCACAGCAGCAGGGGACGCCCAGCCGCCTCCATCCATGTGCCTTCTTCTCCAGGAAACTCAACGCGATGGAGGTTAACTATGACATCGGGAATAGGGAGCTACTTGCCATTAAGCTTGCCCTGGAGGAGTGGAGACATTGGCTGGAGGGAGCCAAACATCCGTTTCAAGATCTCACTGACCACAATAACCTGGAATACCTTAGAGCAGCCAAGAGACTCAACCCCAGACAGGCCTGCCAAGAGACTCAACCCCAGACAGGCCTGCTGGGCGTTATTCTTCACCTGCTTCCAATTCTCCATCTCCTACCGCCCAGGGGCAAAAAACGTAAAGGCCGATGCTCTATCCAGATGTTACGCACCCGAAGAAAGGTCAGAAAACCCCAAACCCATCCTCCAGGACAAGGTCATAGTCGCCCCTATCGCCTGGTCAGTAGAGACTCTACTGCCTGCCGAAGCTCCTAACAACACCCCGCTGGGTTGCCGACCAGGACACCGATACATCCCCAGGACACGGCGCACTCCACTCATCCACTCCACCCATACATCACTTGGCACTGGTTACCCAGGGGTCAGTGAAACCCTCTCGTTGCTACGGGAACGCTTCTGGTGGCCCAACATGGCCTCGGATGTCAGAAGGTACGTGAGTGGATGTGCCAGCTGCACCATGTTCAAGAGTCCTCGCCATCTACCATCTGGCAAACTCCATCCTATGCCCGTTCCCAATCGCCCGTGGTCACACCTAGGGGTGGATTTCATTACGGACCTTCCACCCTCTGACAATAACACATGTATTCTAGTAATTGTGGATAGATTTTCTAAAGCTTGGAAACAGCAGAACTGATGTTTAACCATGTCTTCAGGCACTTCAGCATCCCAGAGGACATCTTGTCGGATCGGGGTCCCCAGTTCATCTCCCGGATATGGAGAGCATTTCACTCCCTCCTAGGTGTGGCCATCAGCCTGTCCTCCGGCTATCACCCACAGTCTAACGGGCAGACGGAGAGAAAGGTCCAGGAGATCGGACGCTTCCTCCGTACCTTCTGTCATGGTCACCAGAACTCCTGGAACCATTTCCTGGGGTGGGCCAAGTACGCACAGAACTCCCTCCGTCAATCCACCACCGGACTCACACCCTTCCAGTGCATACTCGGCTACCAGCCACCCCTATTCCCCTGGTCTGGAGAGCCCTCAGATGTACCCGCTGACGACTATTGGTTCCGGGAGAGCGAGAGGGTCTGGGACGCGGCCCATCATCGGCTTCAACGGGCGCTCCACAGACGCAGGACGGCAGCCGACCTTCGCCGGTCCGAGGCCCCCCAGTACCAACCCGGTCAGAAGGTCTGGCTGTCTACCCGTGACATCCGCCTGCGTCTACCCTGCCGCAAGCTTAGTCCCAGATTCATTTGCCCGTTCACAATCACCCAGCAGATCAATCCGTTCACCTACAATCTCCAGCTTCCCCCTGAGTACCGGATTCACCCCACATTCCATATCTCACTCCTGAAACCTCACCATCCCTCTGTTCTTACCTCAACAGAACCTGGCAAGAACCCCCCTCCCCTCCTCCTAGATGACGGCGCAGCCTATTCGGTCAAGGAAATCCTGGACTCCCGGCGGCATGGTGGGCAGCTGGAATACCTAGTGGACTGGGAAGGATACGGTCCAGAGGAACGTTCCTGGGTCCCACGCAACGACATCTTGGATCCCAAACACACCAGGTTCCACCTCCACACATTCACAGCGCACACCCTCACCTGAATACTGAATCATCACCACCTGCTCCTCATCACCTACTCATCATCGCTGCACCACAAAGCCACACACACGCACTCAGTCATCGTCCGGTCACGTTCACGACAAGATCATTCCTGTGTGCTAACTATTAGGACTAACTCCTCTTCTAACTTCTCTCTAAGGATTGCCTCCGAAGATTCCTCCTCTTCTATCTAAGGATTGCCTCTGAAGTTTTCAATTCCCCTACAGTGCTTGTGTGTGGTTCACCTACCCTTCTCGAGGTCACTACCTTCCCGGCACGGATCCCAACACCCATCCACTCCTCACTGCCTGCTCCTCTGCTTGTGTCTTCAATAATAAACACCTTCATCTGTTACTCCTCTGTCTCTTGAGTGATCCATAACAGCTAAAGGCCTGATAATTGCTGTTTTAACACTTACAGGATGATCAAATGCTTGTTTAATATTGACCAAACATTTAATTAAAATATTCACTTAATCTTTAAAGTTTTGGCCACCTTTTTGCGATAGACATACTAGACTCTATAATTTCTTCAACAAAAACATGCGGACATCACAAACCTTAAAAATACAAATCCTTGTTTTAAATTGAAGTAAAATTTTCTTTTTCTAAACCGATATTCTGTGATCAAGTAATCCATCTGAAAACAACACAATGTCCGTTTTTCACGTCTCTCTTAATTATCTTCTAATGAGATCACACCCGACGCGATATTCAGATTCTAATGTTTCAAACTGAAGCATGCAGCTTGAATACGCCCATAACAGAAGACAATGCAGCCAGACTGTTCTTCAAGTTTTTTTTTTTGATTTTACTGTTTGCTTCGCGATGCGAAGAATAAGACATAATTCACCCCAAAAAGATGTGATGTGGTTAAGGATTTGAGAAATGGATTTCCTCAGAAAAAAAAGAATGAAGCACTTTATTCAGCAGAGATCATAAACATGAGTAAGTCTCTTTTTATTTATTTATATACTTGTAAGAGTTTTCACATAACGTGTAAACATTTTACTAGTTAGACTTTATTTACATCAAGCTTTTGAATGGTATAGTATTGTATATTATTGAAACTTCAAAATGTTTCACTTGATTATAAATTTAGTCAGGAATTATAGTTTGGAAAAAGTCTTTGGAAAAAGTCTAACTAGTAAAATGTTTACACGGAAGTCATTGTGAACCAGCAACTGTTTAGTTTTCCACCTTCTTTCAAAATAAAGTTTATCTTTAGCAGAAGAAGAAACCTCATTCAGGTTTAAAACAACTTTTGATTACCAAATGGAATAAATATTCATACCTTTTCATGCTTTGTTACCTTAATATAATATAACAAGTTTTGTCTTTATTATAGGGATGTAAACCCACCCCCAAGGATCATCCACCAAAGACCCCCCACCCACCTCCCCCACCCCCCGGTCCACGATTGTGCCCTCATAATGCAATTTTGCCCCTGCCCATCCAGAGGTCTGTGCACACCAATGAAACTGAATGCTTATTCATTATCTTTTCATTTTTAGGTTCAGTGTTAAAAATTACTGTACATGTTAAACAAACCTAAATGTATATGCACTATGTATGTGTTTTGAGGTCATAACAGTATTGTGAAAGGAATTGCACAAAAGTAAGTCTTTATTAATCGATAATCTACCCTGTAGTCACAATTTGTGTAAATAGTGTTGGGGTTAAGCTACTAGTTTTCATTTAAGTTGGGAACTGCAGTGAATTTTATGTATAGGTATATATTTGGAGTTTTGTAAGTAGATTTTCCAAATTAGCCTATGAATTAACTAAAAATTATTTTAAGTAAATGTGATTATTACTGCTTTCATGATTTTCATTTATATTCTGCACATGGCTGATCCTCCTCATGTTCTGTCAGAAGAAATAACCATCTGCCCATCTGCCTGTCAAACCACACTCATCCCTCTGTCCTCCACTTTAATGCACCCATTCACTAGACATCATGTCCTGTGAGGCAGCTGTAAGCTCCGTCCAGCTGTTTCACACTTCCCTTCAGATTTTGGACAGCCTGTTCGTGCTAATGTAAGGCCAGCGTGGAGTCCCTGAGCATAGCTAAGCTCCAGACATGATGTTCACGGGCACAATGACCCGATCAGCAAACACAACGAAAGGCCCTATGCATCTGTACTATTTTCATGAACTTTTGCTCCTTTTCCCCTCTGGCCCTTGCAAGCTTTATCTGGCTTATGAGAGGATAAGAAAGATCTCTCCAGAGAAACAGTGAAATATTCAAAAGTCTCTCTGTAATGATGAAGGACAGGCAGAGGAACGTAAAGCAGCTGCTGTCTCATCAAATTCACTATCAATAGATTCTCCCAGCTGCCCTTCTGATGTACAAGACATCAATCAGCTCACCATTAAGGAATTACATTTTGGATACTTTCACAGAAAGGTTTGCTCCATTCATCGCAAATGCTGACAGATATAAAATTCACCACTGTCTCAACTATTTTTAAAGGATGATTTTTATTTGTCAAGTCTGAGTTAAATGAATGGGTTTCAAAGAAAAAGATTTTCTTATTGCTTCTGTGTTTCATTGTTATGTTTTTCCAAAATCATACGTCTATCTTTGTTCTGCATGTTTTTTGTTTTGTTTTGTTTTTGTTTTGTTTTTTTGAAGAAGAATGTTCACACTTATCTTGTACTTACATATGACATATTGTAAATATAAATTACAAAAAGGCACCCTAAAAGTACCATAGCCTGTAAGTAGTTTTATCAATCACTTTATTCATATATAGTAAATAAAGACTATACAAATAAAACCCCTCAAAAATAAGCTACACTATATGATTTGGCCAGTGTGAATTCATTAGGGCCCAAGCACTGATGGCGTGAGGACCTTATTGCAATTGGAATTGTTTCTTTTTTTCCTCATTATTATTTTTCACATTTTGAAGGCCTAAACATGCTCAAAAACTTTGCACATGTTTCTGAAGTGGTGAAAAAAAAATTCTGATATGGGTTTCAGAAGTGGGTTTGGCAAAATGGCTCAGAAATGCCACCTATAAAATATGGGCTATATTTCACATACATATTCTTAATTTAATAGACTCATATAACACACCAATACCTACAAAAAAAGTATCCCGTCAAGCAGAGGTGTCATGCCAATTCAAAGTGAGGTGGGATGAGTCATCGCTGAAACAAGGTGTTTTGTTTACTTTCTTGCTGACTGAATTTTAAACAACAAAGTGCAGATCTAGGTACGAATGTAAGTATGATATTAAAGGGATAGTTCACCCAAATAGCAAAATTATGTAACTGACAACTTACCCTCATGTTGTTCAAAACTTGTAAGACTTCCGTTTATCTTTGAAACACATTTCAATCAACATTTCATTATATATATATATATATATATATATATATATATATATATATATATATATATATATATATATATATATATATATATATATATATTTTTTTTTTTTTTGGGAATCGAAAATTGATTCAGATTCCAGAATCGGATACTTAAGGTTTGATTGCGAACACTATTCAAACAGTAACATGATTCTATTCCTATAAATTTACAATGATTTGTTTGTTTCATTCATCAACCTTTGACATATGCGATCATGTTATTGGGATCACTTGGTTTGTCCCTGCAGTGTATGATCACAACAGTGTGATTTAAACATTCAATCTGCGTTTGTGCTGCCATTGACCTAAAGAGAGCAGATGCCATCTGTCATGAATGAAACAGCTTCACATTCTTTTCCACCACACAGTATCATTATTTCCTTGTTACAGACATTCAAATCAAAGAAGTACTGGGATAAAAGTTTATAGTTCAGATATAAACTGTGTGTATAATGTGTATGGTAGCGAATAAAACACTTAGTTTTTCACAAATGAAGATTTATCGATTACATTGTTATGACATTCTGACTGAGCTTTAATAAATATGTATTTCACAGCAAGCAAAATTATTAATATAAATACTGGCAGGTGTTCAATATTTATTTTAATTGGCATCTTCCTTTAAAACCTTCAAGCCCGAAGAAGGACATAGTGAAGGCCTGTGGGAGAAAATG